>NW_027363355.1:0-600000 GCF_046119375.1 Phyllobates terribilis | reverse complement strand
AGTCACCAGGACTTGCACGGATGTTGCGCATCCTGTGTAGCTGAAAAAACTTCTGCAAGACTAGCCCTTGGACCTCTTTATGAAAAGAAGAACGACACTCCTGATATGTGAGGTGGCATGGATAGGGTCCCAATCAAACAAAGTTGTTGATTAGCCATTGAACCTTTCAGGTCATGTGATCAGTCACATTCCTGGAAGGAATTTCAAGATGTGGTAATGTATACGATGGATGAGTGTACATATATATATATATATATATATATATTAGTGTTTGTGTGTGTGGAGCTGCATGAGTATATAAGAGAGCTGTTGGTGTATGTAAGAAAGCTGTGTACAAGTATGTAGCAAAACAGTGCGTGTATGTAACAGAGGTGTGAGTGCATACTTCAAAGCTGTAGAAAAGCTATATGTGTTAGAACTGTGTTTGTGTATGGAGGAGAGTTGTGTGTGTATTTCGGAAAATTGCGTGTGTGATAGTAGTAGAGTTGTGTGTATGCAGGAGAGATGTGTGTATGTAGGAAAGAGGGTGGAAACTTATCAATGCTATAGGACCTATGCAAGAACCTAACATGATCAAATTTGACTCATGACAATACAGCTTTAAAAAATGCATTGGCAGCAATTGTACCGATCATCTACTTTCAATTAATTATCAGTAAATTGGTGAAAGTACACCTATTAAAAAAAAAATAACAGCCTCCTCCATATCCCCTCTAGCTGTCCTGTCCATCACCAAGATAGGTGCGTTTTCTGCCATTTTAGGTAGAAGTAATGTTCAACCAATTTGCTTCTAATTTAGACAAAGTAGTAGGAAAGTTTATCAAACAAACTCTACATATGAGCTCTATCTATTTTACAATACGTGTAATATGTATTCACAAAATGTCCATTTTCTATATGTGTGAACTTCACATCTTTTTTTTTTTTAGTAAGTTTTAGTGCATGATGAGGTGGTGTTTACCTATAGGATCCACCATCTCTTGGACTGGGCACCATTGATGGTATTTATTGGGCCCCACGTTCTTAAGTAAATCTCAATATTGCTTCAAAAAGGTAGCTATGCATATACAGTTTACAGACAGAATGTTAACATATTAAGCAAGAGTGTGACAACTTATCAGTGCTAAATGTGCCATAAAAAAACCCAGCATGTAAAATTCTTAGCTTTGACAAGTGACAACATATCTGGCAAAATGCATTGTAAACCAAATGTAATTTTTAGCTGCAGTAAATTTTAGGCAATCAAAATGATGTTAAAATGTGTGTGTTTCTTACAGTCTAGAGGCTGCTTATTCTGATGGAGGAAAACACTGACAGCATCCTTCATGATCACTGAAAGAACTGTTCTCCTTTCTCCTGCCCCACACTGATCTATCTGATCGGTGCAGTGCAGGGGAGAAAGTCACCAGGACTTGCACGGATGTTGCGCATCCTGTGTAGCTGAAAAAACTTCTGCAAGACTAGCCCTTGGACCTCTTTATGAAAAGAAGAACGACACTCCTGATATGTGAGGTGGCATGGATAGGGTCCCAATCAAACAAAGTTGTTGATTAGCCATTGAACCTTTCAGGTCATGTGATCTGGAAGGAATTTCAAGATGTGGTAATGTATACGATGGATGAGTGTACATATATATATATATATATATATATATTAGTGTTTGTGTGTGTGGAGCTGCATGAGTATATAAGAGAGCTGTTGGTGTATGTAAGAAAGCTGTGTACAAGTATGTAGCAAAACAGTGCGTGTATGTAACAGAGGTGTGAGTGCATACTTCAAAGCTGTAGAAAAGCTATATGTGTTAGAACTGTGTTTGTGTATGGAGGAGAGTTGTGTGTGTATTTCGGAAAATTGCGTGTGTGATAGTAGTAGAGTTGTGTGTATGCAGGAGAGATGTGTGTATGTAGGAAAGAGGGTGGAAACTTATCAATGCTATAGGACCTATGCAAGAACCTAACATGATCAAATTTGACTCATGACAATACAGCTTTAAAAAATGCATTGGCAGCAATTGTACCGATCATCTACTTTCAATTAATTATCAGTAAATTGGTGAAAGTACACCTATTAAAAAAAAAATAACAGCCTCCTCCATATCCCCTCTAGCTGTCCTGTCCATCACCAAGATAGGTGCGTTTTCTGCCATTTTAGGTAGAAGTAATGTTCAACCAATTTGCTTCTAATTTAGACAAAGTAGTAGGAAAGTTTATCAAACAAACTCTACATATGAGCTCTATCTATTTTACAATACGTGTAATATGTATTCACAAAATGTCCATTTTCTATATGTGTGAACTTCACATCTTTTTTTTTTTTAGTAAGTTTTAGTGCATGATGAGGTGGTGTTTACCTATAGGATCCACCATCTCTTGGACTGGGCACCATTGATGGTATTTATTGGGCCCCACGTTCTTAAGTAAATCTCAATATTGCTTCAAAAAGGTAGCTATGCATATACAGTTTACAGACAGAATGTTAACATATTAAGCAAGAGTGTGACAACTTATCAGTGCTAAATGTGCCATAAAAAAACCCAGCATGTAAAATTCTTAGCTTTGACAAGTGACAACATATCTGGCAAAATGCATTGTAAACCAAATGTAATTTTTAGCTGCAGTAAATTTTAGACAATCAAAATGATGTTAAAATGTGTGTGTTTCTTACAGTCTAGAGGCTGCTTATTCTGATGGAGGAAAACACTGACAGCATCCTTCATGATCACTGAAAGAACTGTTCTCCTTTCTCCTGCCCCACACTGATCTATCTGATCGGTGCAGTGCAGGGGAGAAAGTCACCAGGACTTGCACGGATGTTGCGCATCCTGTGTAGCTGAAAAAACTTCTGCAAGACTAGCCCTTGGACCTCTTTATGAAAAGAAGAACGACACTCCTGATATGTGAGGTGGCATGGATAGGGTCCCAATCAAACAAAGTTGTTGATTAGCCATTGAACCTTTCAGGTCATGTGATCAGTCACATTCCTGGAAGGAATTTCAAGATGTGGTAATGTATACGATGGATGAGTGTACATATATATATATATATATATAAGTGTTTGTGTGTGTGGAGCTGCATGAGTATATAAGAGAGCTGTTGGTGTATGTAAGAAAGCTGTGTACAAGTATGTAGCAAAACAGTGCGTGTATGTAACATAGGTGTGAGTGCATACTTCAAAGCTGTAGAAAAGCTATATGTGTTAGAACTGTGTTTGTGTATGGAGGAGAGTTGTGTGTGTATTTCGGAAAATTGCGTGTGTGATAGTAGTAGAGTTGTGTGTATGCAGGAGAGATGTGTGTATGTAGGAAAGAGGGTGGAAACTTATCAATGCTATAGGACCTATGCAAGAACCTAACATGATCAAATTTGACTCATGACAATACAGCTTTAAAAAATGCATTGGCAGCAATTGTACCGATCATCTACTTTCAATGAATTATCAGCAAATTGGTGAAAGTACACCTATTAAAAAAAAAATAACAGCCTCTTCCATATCCCCTCTAGCTGTCCTGTCCATCACCAAGATAGGTGCGTTTTCTGCCATTTTAGGTAGAAGTAATGTTCAACCAATTTGCTTCTAATTTAGACAAAGTAGTAGGAAAGTTTATCAAACAAACTCTACATATGAGCTCTATCTATTTTACAATACGTGTAATATGTATTCACAAAATGTCCATTTTCTATATGTGTGAACTTCACATCTTTTTTTTTTTTAGTAAGTTTTAGTGCATGATGAGGTGGTGTTTACCTATAGGATCCACCATCTCTTGGACTGGGCACCATTGATGGTATTTATTGGGCCCCACGTTCTTAAGTAAATCTCAATATTGCTTCAAAAAGGTAGCTATGCATATACAGTTTACAGACAGAATGTTAACATATTAAGCAAGAGTGTGACAACTTATCAGTGCTAAATGTGCCATAAAAAAACCCAGCATGTAAAATTCTTAGCTTTGACAAGTGACAACATATCTGGCAAAATGCATTGTAAACCAAATGTAATTTTTAGCTGCAGTAAATTTTAGACAATCAAAATGATGTTAAAATGTGTGTGTTTCTTACAGTCTAGAGGCTGCTTATTCTGATGGAGGAAAACACTGACAGCATCCTTCATGATCACTGAAAGAACTGTTCTCCTTTCTCCTGCCCCACACTGATCTATCTGATCGGTGCAGTGCAGGGGAGAAAGTCACCAGGACTTGCACGGATGTTGCGCATCCTGTGTAGCTGAAAAAACTTCTGCAAGACTAGCCCTTGGACCTCTTTATGAAAAGAAGAACGACACTCCTGATATGTGAGGTGGCATGGATAGGGTCCCAATCAAACAAAGTTGTTGATTAGCCATTGAACCTTTCAGGTCATGTGATCAGTCACATTCCTGGAAGGAATTTCAAGATGTGGTAATGTATACGATGGATGAGTGTACATATATATATATATATATATAAGTGTTTGTGTGTGTGGAGCTGCATGAGTATATAAGAGAGCTGTTGGTGTATGTAAGAAAGCTGTGTACAAGTATGTAGCAAAACAGTGCGTGTATGTAACATAGGTGTGAGTGCATACTTCAAAGCTGTAGAAAAGCTATATGTGTTAGAACTGTGTTTGTGTATGGAGGAGAGTTGTGTGTGTATTTCGGAAAATTGCGTGTGTGATAGTAGTAGAGTTGTGTGTATGCAGGAGAGATGTGTGTATGTAGGAAAGAGGGTGGAAACTTATCAATGCTATAGGACCTATGCAAGAACCTAACATGATCAAATTTGACTCATGACAATACAGCTTTAAAAAATGCATTGGCAGCAATTGTACCGATCATCTACTTTCAATGAATTATCAGCAAATTGGTGAAAGTACACCTATTAAAAAAAAAATAACAGCCTCCTCCATATCCCCTCTAGCTGTCCTGTCCATCACCAAGATAGGTGCGTTTTCTGCCATTTTAGGTAGAAGTAATGTTCAACCAATTTGCTTCTAATTTAGACAAAGTAGTAGGAAAGTTTATCAAACAAACTCTACATATGAGCTCTATCTATTTTACAATACGTGTAATATGTATTCACAAAATGTCCATTTTCTATATGTGTGAACTTCACATCTTTTTTTTTTTTAGTAAGTTTTAGTGCATGATGAGGTGGTGTTTACCTATAGGATCCACCATCTCTTGGACTGGGCACCATTGATGGTATTTATTGGGCCCCACGTTCTTAAGTAAATCTCAATATTGCTTCAAAAAGGTAGCTATGCATATACAGTTTACAGACAGAATGTTAACATATTAAGCAAGAGTGTGACAACTTATCAGTGCTAAATGTGCCATAAAAAAACCCAGCATGTAAAATTCTTAGCTTTGACAAGTGACAACATATCTGGCAAAATGCATTGTAAACCAAATGTAATTTTTAGCTGCAGTAAATTTTAGACAATCAAAATGATGTTAAAATGTGTGTGTTTCTTACAGTCTAGAGGCTGCTTATTCTGATGGAGGAAAACACTGACAGCATCCTTCATGATCACTGAAAGAACTGTTCTCCTTTCTCCTGCCCCACACTGATCTATCTGATCGGTGCAGTGCAGGGGAGAAAGTCACCAGGACTTGCACGGATGTTGCGCATCCTGTGTAGCTGAAAAAACTTCTGCAAGACTAGCCCTTGGACCTCTTTATGAAAAGAAGAACGACACTCCTGATATGTGAGGTGGCATGGATAGGGTCCCAATCAAACAAAGTTGTTGATTAGCCATTGAACCTTTCAGGTCATGTGATCAGTCACATTCCTGGAAGGAATTTCAAGATGTGGTAATGTATACGATGGATGAGTGTACATATATATATATATATATATATATATTAGTGTTTGTGTGTGTGGAGCTGCATGAGTATATAAGAGAGCTGTTGGTGTATGTAAGAAAGCTGTGTACAAGTATGTAGCAAAACAGTGCGTGTATGTAACAGAGGTGTGAGTGCATACTTCAAAGCTGTAGAAAAGCTATATGTGTTAGAACTGTGTTTGTGTATGGAGGAGAGTTGTGTGTGTATTTCGGAAAATTGCGTGTGTGATAGTAGTAGAGTTGTGTGTATGCAGGAGAGATGTGTGTATGTAGGAAAGAGGGTGGAAACTTATCAATGCTATAGGACCTATGCAAGAACCTAACATGATCAAATTTGACTCATGACAATACAGCTTTAAAAAATGCATTGGCAGCAATTGTACCGATCATCTACTTTCAATTAATTATCAGTAAATTGGTGAAAGTACACCTATTAAAAAAAAAATAACAGCCTCCTCCATATCCCCTCTAGCTGTCCTGTCCATCACCAAGATAGGTGCGTTTTCTGCCATTTTAGGTAGAAGTAATGTTCAACCAATTTGCTTCTAATTTAGACAAAGTAGTAGGAAAGTTTATCAAACAAACTCTACATATGAGCTCTATCTATTTTACAATACGTGTAATATGTATTCACAAAATGTCCATTTTCTATATGTGTGAACTTCACATCTTTTTTTTTTTTAGTAAGTTTTAGTGCATGATGAGGTGGTGTTTACCTATAGGATCCACCATCTCTTGGACTGGGCACCATTGATGGTATTTATTGGGCCCCACGTTCTTAAGTAAATCTCAATATTGCTTCAAAAAGGTAGCTATGCATATACAGTTTACAGACAGAATGTTAACATATTAAGCAAGAGTGTGACAACTTATCAGTGCTAAATGTGCCATAAAAAAACCCAGCATGTAAAATTCTTAGCTTTGACAAGTGACAACATATCTGGCAAAATGCATTGTAAACCAAATGTAATTTTTAGCTGCAGTAAATTTTAGGCAATCAAAATGATGTTAAAATGTGTGTGTTTCTTACAGTCTAGAGGCTGCTTATTCTGATGGAGGAAAACACTGACAGCATCCTTCATGATCACTGAAAGAACTGTTCTCCTTTCTCCTGCCCCACACTGATCTATCTGATCGGTGCAGTGCAGGGGAGAAAGTCACCAGGACTTGCACGGATGTTGCGCATCCTGTGTAGCTGAAAAAACTTCTGCAAGACTAGCCCTTGGACCTCTTTATGAAAAGAAGAACGACACTCCTGATATGTGAGGTGGCATGGATAGGGTCCCAATCAAACAAAGTTGTTGATTAGCCATTGAACCTTTCAGGTCATGTGATCTGGAAGGAATTTCAAGATGTGGTAATGTATACGATGGATGAGTGTACATATATATATATATATATATATATATTAGTGTTTGTGTGTGTGGAGCTGCATGAGTATATAAGAGAGCTGTTGGTGTATGTAAGAAAGCTGTGTACAAGTATGTAGCAAAACAGTGCGTGTATGTAACAGAGGTGTGAGTGCATACTTCAAAGCTGTAGAAAAGCTATATGTGTTAGAACTGTGTTTGTGTATGGAGGAGAGTTGTGTGTGTATTTCGGAAAATTGCGTGTGTGATAGTAGTAGAGTTGTGTGTATGCAGGAGAGATGTGTGTATGTAGGAAAGAGGGTGGAAACTTATCAATGCTATAGGACCTATGCAAGAACCTAACATGATCAAATTTGACTCATGACAATACAGCTTTAAAAAATGCATTGGCAGCAATTGTACCGATCATCTACTTTCAATTAATTATCAGTAAATTGGTGAAAGTACACCTATTAAAAAAAAAATAACAGCCTCCTCCATATCCCCTCTAGCTGTCCTGTCCATCACCAAGATAGGTGCGTTTTCTGCCATTTTAGGTAGAAGTAATGTTCAACCAATTTGCTTCTAATTTAGACAAAGTAGTAGGAAAGTTTATCAAACAAACTCTACATATGAGCTCTATCTATTTTACAATACGTGTAATATGTATTCACAAAATGTCCATTTTCTATATGTGTGAACTTCACATCTTTTTTTTTTTTAGTAAGTTTTAGTGCATGATGAGGTGGTGTTTACCTATAGGATCCACCATCTCTTGGACTGGGCACCATTGATGGTATTTATTGGGCCCCACGTTCTTAAGTAAATCTCAATATTGCTTCAAAAAGGTAGCTATGCATATACAGTTTACAGACAGAATGTTAACATATTAAGCAAGAGTGTGACAACTTATCAGTGCTAAATGTGCCATAAAAAAACCCAGCATGTAAAATTCTTAGCTTTGACAAGTGACAACATATCTGGCAAAATGCATTGTAAACCAAATGTAATTTTTAGCTGCAGTAAATTTTAGACAATCAAAATGATGTTAAAATGTGTGTGTTTCTTACAGTCTAGAGGCTGCTTATTCTGATGGAGGAAAACACTGACAGCATCCTTCATGATCACTGAAAGAACTGTTCTCCTTTCTCCTGCCCCACACTGATCTATCTGATCGGTGCAGTGCAGGGGAGAAAGTCACCAGGACTTGCACGGATGTTGCGCATCCTGTGTAGCTGAAAAAACTTCTGCAAGACTAGCCCTTGGACCTCTTTATGAAAAGAAGAACGACACTCCTGATATGTGAGGTGGCATGGATAGGGTCCCAATCAAACAAAGTTGTTGATTAGCCATTGAACCTTTCAGGTCATGTGATCAGTCACATTCCTGGAAGGAATTTCAAGATGTGGTAATGTATACGATGGATGAGTGTACATATATATATATATATATATAAGTGTTTGTGTGTGTGGAGCTGCATGAGTATATAAGAGAGCTGTTGGTGTATGTAAGAAAGCTGTGTACAAGTATGTAGCAAAACAGTGCGTGTATGTAACATAGGTGTGAGTGCATACTTCAAAGCTGTAGAAAAGCTATATGTGTTAGAACTGTGTTTGTGTATGGAGGAGAGTTGTGTGTGTATTTCGGAAAATTGCGTGTGTGATAGTAGTAGAGTTGTGTGTATGCAGGAGAGATGTGTGTATGTAGGAAAGAGGGTGGAAACTTATCAATGCTATAGGACCTATGCAAGAACCTAACATGATCAAATTTGACTCATGACAATACAGCTTTAAAAAATGCATTGGCAGCAATTGTACCGATCATCTACTTTCAATGAATTATCAGCAAATTGGTGAAAGTACACCTATTAAAAAAAAAATAACAGCCTCCTCCATATCCCCTCTAGCTGTCCTGTCCATCACCAAGATAGGTGCGTTTTCTGCCATTTTAGGTAGAAGTAATGTTCAACCAATTTGCTTCTAATTTAGACAAAGTAGTAGGAAAGTTTATCAAACAAACTCTACATATGAGCTCTATCTATTTTACAATACGTGTAATATGTATTCACAAAATGTCCATTTTCTATATGTGTGAACTTCACATCTTTTTTTTTTTTAGTAAGTTTTAGTGCATGATGAGGTGGTGTTTACCTATAGGATCCACCATCTCTTGGACTGGGCACCATTGATGGTATTTATTGGGCCCCACGTTCTTAAGTAAATCTCAATATTGCTTCAAAAAGGTAGCTATGCATATACAGTTTACAGACAGAATGTTAACATATTAAGCAAGAGTGTGACAACTTATCAGTGCTAAATGTGCCATAAAAAAACCCAGCATGTAAAATTCTTAGCTTTGACAAGTGACAACATATCTGGCAAAATGCATTGTAAACCAAATGTAATTTTTAGCTGCAGTAAATTTTAGACAATCAAAATGATGTTAAAATGTGTGTGTTTCTTACAGTCTAGAGGCTGCTTATTCTGATGGAGGAAAACACTGACAGCATCCTTCATGATCACTGAAAGAACTGTTCTCCTTTCTCCTGCCCCACACTGATCTATCTGATCGGTGCAGTGCAGGGGAGAAAGTCACCAGGACTTGCACGGATGTTGCGCATCCTGTGTAGCTGAAAAAACTTCTGCAAGACTAGCCCTTGGACCTCTTTATGAAAAGAAGAACGACACTCCTGATATGTGAGGTGGCATGGATAGGGTCCCAATCAAACAAAGTTGTTGATTAGCCATTGAACCTTTCAGGTCATGTGATCAGTCACATTCCTGGAAGGAATTTCAAGATGTGGTAATGTATACGATGGATGAGTGTACATATATATATATATATATATATATATTAGTGTTTGTGTGTGTGGAGCTGCATGAGTATATAAGAGAGCTGTTGGTGTATGTAAGAAAGCTGTGTACAAGTATGTAGCAAAACAGTGCGTGTATGTAACAGAGGTGTGAGTGCATACTTCAAAGCTGTAGAAAAGCTATATGTGTTAGAACTGTGTTTGTGTATGGAGGAGAGTTGTGTGTGTATTTCGGAAAATTGCGTGTGTGATAGTAGTAGAGTTGTGTGTATGCAGGAGAGATGTGTGTATGTAGGAAAGAGGGTGGAAACTTATCAATGCTATAGGACCTATGCAAGAACCTAACATGATCAAATTTGACTCATGACAATACAGCTTTAAAAAATGCATTGGCAGCAATTGTACCGATCATCTACTTTCAATTAATTATCAGTAAATTGGTGAAAGTACACCTATTAAAAAAAAAATAACAGCCTCCTCCATATCCCCTCTAGCTGTCCTGTCCATCACCAAGATAGGTGCGTTTTCTGCCATTTTAGGTAGAAGTAATGTTCAACCAATTTGCTTCTAATTTAGACAAAGTAGTAGGAAAGTTTATCAAACAAACTCTACATATGAGCTCTATCTATTTTACAATACGTGTAATATGTATTCACAAAATGTCCATTTTCTATATGTGTGAACTTCACATCTTTTTTTTTTTTAGTAAGTTTTAGTGCATGATGAGGTGGTGTTTACCTATAGGATCCACCATCTCTTGGACTGGGCACCATTGATGGTATTTATTGGGCCCCACGTTCTTAAGTAAATCTCAATATTGCTTCAAAAAGGTAGCTATGCATATACAGTTTACAGACAGAATGTTAACATATTAAGCAAGAGTGTGACAACTTATCAGTGCTAAATGTGCCATAAAAAAACCCAGCATGTAAAATTCTTAGCTTTGACAAGTGACAACATATCTGGCAAAATGCATTGTAAACCAAATGTAATTTTTAGCTGCAGTAAATTTTAGGCAATCAAAATGATGTTAAAATGTGTGTGTTTCTTACAGTCTAGAGGCTGCTTATTCTGATGGAGGAAAACACTGACAGCATCCTTCATGATCACTGAAAGAACTGTTCTCCTTTCTCCTGCCCCACACTGATCTATCTGATCGGTGCAGTGCAGGGGAGAAAGTCACCAGGACTTGCACGGATGTTGCGCATCCTGTGTAGCTGAAAAAACTTCTGCAAGACTAGCCCTTGGACCTCTTTATGAAAAGAAGAACGACACTCCTGATATGTGAGGTGGCATGGATAGGGTCCCAATCAAACAAAGTTGTTGATTAGCCATTGAACCTTTCAGGTCATGTGATCTGGAAGGAATTTCAAGATGTGGTAATGTATACGATGGATGAGTGTACATATATATATATATATATATATATATTAGTGTTTGTGTGTGTGGAGCTGCATGAGTATATAAGAGAGCTGTTGGTGTATGTAAGAAAGCTGTGTACAAGTATGTAGCAAAACAGTGCGTGTATGTAACAGAGGTGTGAGTGCATACTTCAAAGCTGTAGAAAAGCTATATGTGTTAGAACTGTGTTTGTGTATGGAGGAGAGTTGTGTGTGTATTTCGGAAAATTGCGTGTGTGATAGTAGTAGAGTTGTGTGTATGCAGGAGAGATGTGTGTATGTAGGAAAGAGGGTGGAAACTTATCAATGCTATAGGACCTATGCAAGAACCTAACATGATCAAATTTGACTCATGACAATACAGCTTTAAAAAATGCATTGGCAGCAATTGTACCGATCATCTACTTTCAATTAATTATCAGTAAATTGGTGAAAGTACACCTATTAAAAAAAAAATAACAGCCTCCTCCATATCCCCTCTAGCTGTCCTGTCCATCACCAAGATAGGTGCGTTTTCTGCCATTTTAGGTAGAAGTAATGTTCAACCAATTTGCTTCTAATTTAGACAAAGTAGTAGGAAAGTTTATCAAACAAACTCTACATATGAGCTCTATCTATTTTACAATACGTGTAATATGTATTCACAAAATGTCCATTTTCTATATGTGTGAACTTCACATCTTTTTTTTTTTTAGTAAGTTTTAGTGCATGATGAGGTGGTGTTTACCTATAGGATCCACCATCTCTTGGACTGGGCACCATTGATGGTATTTATTGGGCCCCACGTTCTTAAGTAAATCTCAATATTGCTTCAAAAAGGTAGCTATGCATATACAGTTTACAGACAGAATGTTAACATATTAAGCAAGAGTGTGACAACTTATCAGTGCTAAATGTGCCATAAAAAAACCCAGCATGTAAAATTCTTAGCTTTGACAAGTGACAACATATCTGGCAAAATGCATTGTAAACCAAATGTAATTTTTAGCTGCAGTAAATTTTAGACAATCAAAATGATGTTAAAATGTGTGTGTTTCTTACAGTCTAGAGGCTGCTTATTCTGATGGAGGAAAACACTGACAGCATCCTTCATGATCACTGAAAGAACTGTTCTCCTTTCTCCTGCCCCACACTGATCTATCTGATCGGTGCAGTGCAGGGGAGAAAGTCACCAGGACTTGCACGGATGTTGCGCATCCTGTGTAGCTGAAAAAACTTCTGCAAGACTAGCCCTTGGACCTCTTTATGAAAAGAAGAACGACACTCCTGATATGTGAGGTGGCATGGATAGGGTCCCAATCAAACAAAGTTGTTGATTAGCCATTGAACCTTTCAGGTCATGTGATCAGTCACATTCCTGGAAGGAATTTCAAGATGTGGTAATGTATACGATGGATGAGTGTACATATATATATATATATAAGTGTTTGTGTGTGTGGAGCTGCATGAGTATATAAGAGAGCTGTTGGTGTATGTAAGAAAGCTGTGTACAAGTATGTAGCAAAACAGTGCGTGTATGTAACAGAGGTGTGAGTGCATACTTCAAAGCTGTAGAAAAGCTATATGTGTTAGAACTGTGTTTGTGTATGGAGGAGAGTTGTGTGTGTATTTCGGAAAATTGCGTGTGTGATAGTAGTAGAGTTGTGTGTATGCAGGAGAGATGTGTGTATGTAGGAAAGAGGGTGGAAACTTATCAATGCTATAGGACCTATGCAAGAACCTAACATGATCAAATTTGACTCATGACAATACAGCTTTAAAAAATGCATTGGCAGCAATTGTACCGATCATCTACTTTCAATGAATTATCAGCAAATTGGTGAAAGTACACCTATTAAAAAAAAAATAACAGCCTCCTCCATATCCCCTCTAGCTGTCCTGTCCATCACCAAGATAGGTGCGTTTTCTGCCATTTTAGGTAGAAGTAATGTTCAACCAATTTGCTTCTAATTTAGACAAAGTAGTAGGAAAGTTTATCAAACAAACTCTACATATGAGCTCTATCTATTTTACAATACGTGTAATATGTATTCACAAAATGTCCATTTTCTATATGTGTGAACTTCACATCTTTTTTTTTTTTAGTAAGTTTTAGTGCATGATGAGGTGGTGTTTACCTATAGGATCCACCATCTCTTGGACTGGGCACCATTGATGGTATTTATTGGGCCCCACGTTCTTAAGTAAATCTCAATATTGCTTCAAAAAGGTAGCTATGCATATACAGTTTACAGACAGAATGTTAACATATTAAGCAAGAGTGTGACAACTTATCAGTGCTAAATGTGCCATAAAAAAACCCAGCATGTAAAATTCTTAGCTTTGACAAGTGACAACATATCTGGCAAAATGCATTGTAAACCAAATGTAATTTTTAGCTGCAGTAAATTTTAGACAATCAAAATGATGTTAAAATGTGTGTGTTTCTTACAGTCTAGAGGCTGCTTATTCTGATGGAGGAAAACACTGACAGCATCCTTCATGATCACTGAAAGAACTGTTCTCCTTTCTCCTGCCCCACACTGATCTATCTGATCGGTGCAGTGCAGGGGAGAAAGTCACCAGGACTTGCACGGATGTTGCGCATCCTGTGTAGCTGAAAAAACTTCTGCAAGACTAGCCCTTGGACCTCTTTATGAAAAGAAGAACGACACTCCTGATATGTGAGGTGGCATGGATAGGGTCCCAATCAAACAAAGTTGTTGATTAGCCATTGAACCTTTCAGGTCATGTGATCAGTCACATTCCTGGAAGGAATTTCAAGATGTGGTAATGTATACGATGGATGAGTGTACATATATATATATATATATATATATATAAGTGTTTGTGTGTGTGGAGCTGCATGAGTATATAAGAGAGCTGTTGGTGTATGTAAGAAAGCTGTGTACAAGTATGTAGCAAAACAGTGCGTGTATGTAACAGAGGTGTGAGTGCATACTTCAAAGCTGTAGAAAAGCTATATGTGTTAGAACTGTGTTTGTGTATGGAGGAGAGTTGTGTGTGTATTTCGGAAAATTGCGTGTGTGATAGTAGTAGAGTTGTGTGTATGCAGGAGAGATGTGTGTATGTAGGAAAGAGGGTGGAAACTTATCAATGCTATAGGACCTATGCAAGAACCTAACATGATCAAATTTGACTCATGACAATACAGCTTTAAAAAATGCATTGGCAGCAATTGTACCGATCATCTACTTTCAATGAATTATCAGCAAATTGGTGATAGTACACCTATTAAAAAAAAAATAACAGCCTCCTCCATATCCCCTCTAGCTGTCCTGTCCATCACCAAGATAGGTGCGTTTTCTGCCATTTTAGGTAGAAGTAATGTTCAACCAATTTGCTTCTAATTTAGACAAAGTAGTAGGAAAGTTTATCAAATAAACTCTACATATGAGCTCTATCTATTTTACAATACGTGTAATATGTATTCACAAAATGTCCATTTTCTATATGTGTGAACTTCACATCTTTTTTTTTTTTTAGTAAGTTTTAGTGCATGATGAGGTGGTGTTTACCTATAGGATCCACCATCTCTTGGACTGGGCACCATTGATGGTATTTATTGGGCCCCACGTTCTTAAGTAAATCTCAATATTGCTTCAAAAAGGTAGCTATGCATATACAGTTTACAGACAGAATGTTAACATATTAAGCAAGAGTGTGACAACTTATCAGTGCTAAATGTGCCATAAAAAAACCCAGCATGTAAAATTCTTAGCTTTGACAAGTGACAACATATCTGGCAAAATGCATTGTAAACCAAATGTAATTTTTAGCTGCAGTAAATTTTAGACAATCAAAATGATGTTAAAATGTGTGTGTTTCTTACAGTCTAGAGGCTGCTTATTCTGATGGAGGAAAACACTGACAGCATCCTTCATGATCACTGAAAGAACTGTTCTCCTTTCTCCTGCCCCACACTGATCTATCTGATCGGTGCAGTGCAGGGGAGAAAGTCACCAGGACTTGCACGGATGTTGCGCATCCTGTGTAGCTGAAAAAACTTCTGCAAGACTAGCCCTTGGACCTCTTTATGAAAAGAAGAACGACACTCCTGATATGTGAGGTGGCATGGATAGGGTCCCAATCAAACAAAGTTGTTGATTAGCCATTGAACCTTTCAGGTCATGTGATCAGTCACATTCCTGGAAGGAATTTCAAGATGTGGTAATGTATACGATGGATGAGTGTACATATATATATATATATATATATAAGTGTTTGTGTGTGTGGAGCTGCATGAGTATATAAGAGAGCTGTTGGTGTATGTAAGAAAGCTGTGTACAAGTATGTAGCAAAACAGTGCGTGTATGTAACAGAGGTGTGAGTGCATACTTCAAAGCTGTAGAAAAGCTATATGTGTTAGAACTGTGTTTGTGTATGGAGGAGAGTTGTGTGTGTATTTCGGAAAATTGCGTGTGTGATAGTAGTAGAGTTGTGTGTATGCAGGAGAGATGTGTGTATGTAGGAAAGAGGGTGGAAACTTATCAATGCTATAGGACCTATGCAAGAACCTAACATGATCAAATTTGACTCATGACAATACAGCTTTAAAAAATGCATTGGCAGCAATTGTACCGATCATCTACTTTCAATGAATTATCAGCAAATTGGTGATAGTACACCTATTAAAAAAAAAATAACAGCCTCCTCCATATCCCCTCTAGCTGTCCTGTCCATCACCAAGATAGGTGCGTTTTCTGCCATTTTAGGTAGAAGTAATGTTCAACCAATTTGCTTCTAATTTAGACAAAGTAGTAGGAAAGTTTATCAAACAAACTCTACATATGAGCTCTATCTATTTTACAATACGTGTAATATGTATTCACAAAATGTCCATTTTCTATATGTGTGAACTTCACATCTTTTTTTTTTTTAGTAAGTTTTAGTGCATGATGAGGTGGTGTTTACCTATAGGATCCACCATCTCTTGGACTGGGCACCATTGATGGTATTTATTGGGCCCCACGTTCTTAAGTAAATCTCAATATTGCTTCAAAAAGGTAGCTATGCATATACAGTTTACAGACAGAATGTTAACATATTAAGCAAGAGTGTGACAACTTATCAGTGCTAAATGTGCCATAAAAAAACCCAGCATGTAAAATTCTTAGCTTTGACAAGTGACAACATATCTGGCAAAATGCATTGTAAACCAAATGTAATTTTTAGCTGCAGTAAATTTTAGACAATCAAAATGATGTTAAAATGTGTGTGTTTCTTACAGTCTAGAGGCTGCTTATTCTGATGGAGGAAAACACTGACAGCATCCTTCATGATCACTGAAAGAACTGTTCTCCTTTCTCCTGCCCCACACTGATCTATCTGATCGGTGCAGTGCAGGGGAGAAAGTCACCAGGACTTGCACGGATGTTGCGCATCCTGTGTAGCTGAAAAAACTTCTGCAAGACTAGCCCTTGGACCTCTTTATGAAAAGAAGAACGACACTCCTGATATGTGAGGTGGCATGGATAGGGTCCCAATCAAACAAAGTTGTTGATTAGCCATTGAACCTTTCAGGTCATGTGATCAGTCACATTCCTGGAAGGAATTTCAAGATGTGGTAATGTATACGATGGATGAGTGTACATATATATATATATATATATATAAGTGTTTGTGTGTGTGGAGCTGCATGAGTATATAAGAGAGCTGTTGGTGTATGTAAGAAAGCTGTGTACAAGTATGTAGCAAAACAGTGCGTGTATGTAACAGAGGTGTGAGTGCATACTTCAAAGCTGTAGAAAAGCTATATGTGTTAGAACTGTGTTTGTGTATGGAGGAGAGTTGTGTGTGTATTTCGGAAAATTGCGTGTGTGATAGTAGTAGAGTTGTGTGTATGCAGGAGAGATGTGTGTATGTAGGAAAGAGGGTGGAAACTTATCAATGCTATAGGACCTATGCAAGAACCTAACATGATCAAATTTGACTCATGACAATACAGCTTTAAAAAATGCATTGGCAGCAATTGTACCGATCATCTACTTTCAATGAATTATCAGCAAATTGGTGAAAGTACACCTATTAAAAAAAAAATAACAGCCTCCTCCATATCCCCTCTAGCTGTCCTGTCCATCACCAAGATAGGTGCGTTTTCTGCCATTTTAGGTAGAAGTAATGTTCAACCAATTTGCTTCTAATTTAGACAAAGTAGTAGGAAAGTTTATCAAACAAACTCTACATATGAGCTCTATCTATTTTACAATACGTGTAATATGTATTCACAAAATGTCCATTTTCTATATGTGTGAACTTCACATCTTTTTTTTTTTTAGTAAGTTTTAGTGCATGATGAGGTGGTGTTTACCTATAGGATCCACCATCTCTTGGACTGGGCACCATTGATGGTATTTATTGGGCCCCACGTTCTTAAGTAAATCTCAATATTGCTTCAAAAAGGTAGCTATGCATATACAGTTTACAGACAGAATGTTAACATATTAAGCAAGAGTGTGACAACTTATCAGTGCTAAATGTGCCATAAAAAAACCCAGCATGTAAAATTCTTAGCTTTGACAAGTGACAACATATCTGGCAAAATGCATTGTAAACCAAATGTAATTTTTAGCTGCAGTAAATTTTAGACAATCAAAATGATGTTAAAATGTGTGTGTTTCTTACAGTCTAGAGGCTGCTTATTCTGATGGAGGAAAACACTGACAGCATCCTTCATGATCACTGAAAGAACTGTTCTCCTTTCTCCTGCCCCACACTGATCTATCTGATCGGTGCAGTGCAGGGGAGAAAGTCACCAGGACTTGCACGGATGTTGCGCATCCTGTGTAGCTGAAAAAACTTCTGCAAGACTAGCCCTTGGACCTCTTTATGAAAAGAAGAACGACACTCCTGATATGTGAGGTGGCATGGATAGGGTCCCAATCAAACAAAGTTGTTGATTAGCCATTGAACCTTTCAGGTCATGTGATCAGTCACATTCCTGGAAGGAATTTCAAGATGTGGTAATGTATACGATGGATGAGTGTACATATATATATATATATATATATAAGTGTTTGTGTGTGTGGAGCTGCATGAGTATATAAGAGAGCTGTTGGTGTATGTAAGAAAGCTGTGTACAAGTATGTAGCAAAACAGTGCGTGTATGTAACAGAGGTGTGAGTGCATACTTCAAAGCTGTAGAAAAGCTATATGTGTTAGAACTGTGTTTGTGTATGGAGGAGAGTTGTGTGTGTATTTCGGAAAATTGCGTGTGTGATAGTAGTAGAGTTGTGTGTATGCAGGAGAGATGTGTGTATGTAGGAAAGAGGGTGGAAACTTATCAATGCTATAGGACCTATGCAAGAACCTAACATGATCAAATTTGACTCATGACAATACAGCTTTAAAAAATGCATTGGCAGCAATTGTACCGATCATCTACTTTCAATGAATTATCAGCAAATTGGTGATAGTACACCTATTAAAAAAAAAATAACAGCCTCCTCCATATCCCCTCTAGCTGTCCTGTCCATCACCAAGATAGGTGCGTTTTCTGCCATTTTAGGTAGAAGTAATGTTCAACCAATTTGCTTCTAATTTAGACAAAGTAGTAGGAAAGTTTATCAAACAAACTCTACATATGAGCTCTATCTATTTTACAATACATGTAATATGTATTCACAAAATGTCCATTTTCTATATGTGTGAACTTCACATCTTTTTTTTTTTTAGTAAGTTTTAGTGCATGATGAGGTGGTGTTTACCTATAGGATCCACCATCTCTTGGACTGGGCACCATTGATGGTATTTATTGGGCCCCACGTTCTTAAGTAAATCTCAATATTGCTTCAAAAAGGTAGCTATGCATATACAGTTTACAGACAGAATGTTAACATATTAAGCAAGAGTGTGACAACTTATCAGTGCTAAATGTGCCATAAAAAAACCCAGCATGTAAAATTCTTAGCTTTGACAAGTGACAACATATCTGGCAAAATGCATTGTAAACCAAATGTAATTTTTAGCTGCAGTAAATTTTAGACAATCAAAATGATGTTAAAATGTGTGTGTTTCTTACAGTCTAGAGGCTGCTTATTCTGATGGAGGAAAACACTGACAGCATCCTTCATGATCACTGAAAGAACTGTTCTCCTTTCTCCTGCCCCACACTGATCTATCTGATCGGTGCAGTGCAGGGGAGAAAGTCACCAGGACTTGCACGGATGTTGCGCATCCTGTGTAGCTGAAAAAACTTCTGCAAGACTAGCCCTTGGACCTCTTTATGAAAAGAAGAACGACACTCCTGATATGTGAGGTGGCATGGATAGGGTCCCAATCAAACAAAGTTGTTGATTAGCCATTGAACCTTTCAGGTCATGTGATCAGTCACATTCCTGGAAGGAATTTCAAGATGTGGTAATGTATACGATGGATGAGTGTACATATATATATATATATATATATATAAGTGTTTGTGTGTGTGGAGCTGCATGAGTATATAAGAGAGCTGTTGGTGTATGTAAGAAAGCTGTGTACAAGTATGTAGCAAAACAGTGCGTGTATGTAACAGAGGTGTGAGTGCATACTTCAAAGCTGTAGAAAAGCTATATGTGTTAGAACTGTGTTTGTGTATGGAGGAGAGTTGTGTGTGTATTTCGGAAAATTGCGTGTGTGATAGTAGTAGAGTTGTGTGTATGCAGGAGAGATGTGTGTATGTAGGAAAGAGGGTGGAAACTTATCAATGCTATAGGACCTATGCAAGAACCTAACATGATCAAATTTGACTCATGACAATACAGCTTTAAAAAATGCATTGGCAGCAATTGTACCGATCATCTACTTTCAATTAATTATCAGTAAATTGGTGAAAGTACACCTATTAAAAAAAAAATAACAGCCTCCTCCATATCCCCTCTAGCTGTCCTGTCCATCACCAAGATAGGTGCGTTTTCTGCCATTTTAGGTAGAAGTAATGTTCAACCAATTTGCTTCTAATTTAGACAAAGTAGTAGGAAAGTTTATCAAACAAACTCTACATATGAGCTCTATCTATTTTACAATACGTGTAATATGTATTCACAAAATGTCCATTTTCTATATGTGTGAACTTCACATCTTTTTTTTTTTTTAGTAAGTTTTAGTGCATGATGAGGTGGTGTTTACCTATAGGATCCACCATCTCTTGGACTGGGCACCATTGATGGTATTTATTGGGCCCCACGTTCTTAAGTAAATCTCAATATTGCTTCAAAAAGGTAGCTATGCATATACAGTTTACAGACAGAATGTTAACATATTAAGCAAGAGTGTGACAACTTATCAGTGCTAAATGTGCCATAAAAAAACCCAGCATGTAAAATTCTTAGCTTTGACAAGTGACAACATATCTGGCAAAATGCATTGTAAACCAAATGTAATTTTTAGCTGCAGTAAATTTTAGACAATCAAAATGATGTTAAAATGTGTGTGTTTCTTACAGTCTAGAGGCTGCTTATTCTGATGGAGGAAAACACTGACAGCATCCTTCATGATCACTGAAAGAACTGTTCTCCTTTCTCCTGCCCCACACTGATCTATCTGATCGGTGCAGTGCAGGGGAGAAAGTCACCAGGACTTGCACGGATGTTGCGCATCCTGTGTAGCTGAAAAAACTTCTGCAAGACTAGCCCTTGGACCTCTTTATGAAAAGAAGAACGACACTCCTGATATGTGAGGTGGCATGGATAGGGTCCCAATCAAACAAAGTTGTTGATTAGCCATTGAACCTTTCAGGTCATGTGATCAGTCACATTCCTGGAAGGAATTTCAAGATGTGGTAATGTATACGATGGATGAGTGTACATATATATATATATATATATATAAGTGTTTGTGTGTGTGGAGCTGCATGAGTATATAAGAGAGCTGTTGGTGTATGTAAGAAAGCTGTGTACAAGTATGTAGCAAAACAGTGCGTGTATGTAACAGAGGTGTGAGTGCATACTTCAAAGCTGTAGAAAAGCTATATGTGTTAGAACTGTGTTTGTGTATGGAGGAGAGTTGTGTGTGTATTTCGGAAAATTGCGTGTGTGATAGTAGTAGAGTTGTGTGTATGCAGGAGAGATGTGTGTATGTAGGAAAGAGGGTGGAAACTTATCAATGCTATAGGACCTATGCAAGAACCTAACATGATCAAATTTGACTCATGACAATACAGCTTTAAAAAATGCATTGGCAGCAATTGTACCGATCATCTACTTTCAATGAATTATCAGCAAATTGGTGATAGTACACCTATTAAAAAAAAAATAACAGCCTCCTCCATATCCCCTCTAGCTGTCCTGTCCATCACCAAGATAGGTGCGTTTTCTGCCATTTTAGGTAGAAGTAATGTTCAACCAATTTGCTTCTAATTTAGACAAAGTAGTAGGAAAGTTTATCAAACAAACTCTACATATGAGCTCTATCTATTTTACAATACGTGTAATATGTATTCACAAAATGTCCATTTTCTATATGTGTGAACTTCACATCTTTTTTTTTTTTAGTAAGTTTTAGTGCATGATGAGGTGGTGTTTACCTATAGGATCCACCATCTCTTGGACTGGGCACCATTGATGGTATTTATTGGGCCCCACGTTCTTAAGTAAATCTCAATATTGCTTCAAAAAGGTAGCTATGCATATACAGTTTACAGACAGAATGTTAACATATTAAGCAAGAGTGTGACAACTTATCAGTGCTAAATGTGCCATAAAAAAACCCAGCATGTAAAATTCTTAGCTTTGACAAGTGACAACATATCTGGCAAAATGCATTGTAAACCAAATGTAATTTTTAGCTGCAGTAAATTTTAGACAATCAAAATGATGTTAAAATGTGTGTGTTTCTTACAGTCTAGAGGCTGCTTATTCTGATGGAGGAAAACACTGACAGCATCCTTCATGATCACTGAAAGAACTGTTCTCCTTTCTCCTGCCCCACACTGATCTATCTGATCGGTGCAGTGCAGGGGAGAAAGTCACCAGGACTTGCACGGATGTTGCGCATCCTGTGTAGCTGAAAAAACTTCTGCAAGACTAGCCCTTGGACCTCTTTATGAAAAGAAGAACGACACTCCTGATATGTGAGGTGGCATGGATAGGGTCCCAATCAAACAAAGTTGTTGATTAGCCATTGAACCTTTCAGGTCATGTGATCAGTCACATTCCTGGAAGGAATTTCAAGATGTGGTAATGTATACGATGGATGAGTGTACATATATATATATATATATATATATATATATAAGTGTTTGTGTGTGTGGAGCTGCATGAGTATATAAGAGAGCTGTTGGTGTATGTAAGAAAGCTGTGTACAAGTATGTAGCAAAACAGTGCGTGTATGTAACAGAGGTGTGAGTGCATACTTCAAAGCTGTAGAAAAGCTATATGTGTTAGAACTGTGTTTGTGTATGGAGGAGAGTTGTGTGTGTATTTCGGAAAATTGCGTGTGTGATAGTAGTAGAGTTGTGTGTATGCAGGAGAGATGTGTGTATGTAGGAAAGAGGGTGGAAACTTATCAATGCTATAGGACCTATGCAAGAACCTAACATGATCAAATTTGACTCATGACAATACAGCTTTAAAAAATGCATTGGCAGCAATTGTACCGATCATCTACTTTCAATGAATTATCAGCAAATTGGTGATAGTACACCTATTAAAAAAAAAATAACAGCCTCCTCCATATCCCCTCTAGCTGTCCTGTCCATCACCAAGATAGGTGCGTTTTCTGCCATTTTAGGTAGAAGTAATGTTCAACCAATTTGCTTCTAATTTAGACAAAGTAGTAGGAAAGTTTATCAAACAAACTCTACATATGAGCTCTATCTATTTTACAATACGTGTAATATGTATTCACAAAATGTCCATTTTCTATATGTGTGAACTTCACATCTTTTTTTTTTTTAGTAAGTTTTAGTGCATGATGAGGTGGTGTTTACCTATAGGATCCACCATCTCTTGGACTGGGCACCATTGATGGTATTTATTGGGCCCCACGTTCTTAAGTAAATCTCAATATTGCTTCAAAAAGGTAGCTATGCATATACAGTTTACAGACAGAATGTTAACATATTAAGCAAGAGTGTGACAACTTATCAGTGCTAAATGTGCCATAAAAAAACCCAGCATGTAAAATTCTTAGCTTTGACAAGTGACAACATATCTGGCAAAATGCATTGTAAACCAAATGTAATTTTTAGCTGCAGTAAATTTTAGACAATCAAAATGATGTTAAAATGTGTGTGTTTCTTACAGTCTAGAGGCTGCTTATTCTGATGGAGGAAAACACTGACAGCATCCTTCATGATCACTGAAAGAACTGTTCTCCTTTCTCCTGCCCCACACTGATCTATCTGATCGGTGCAGTGCAGGGGAGAAAGTCACCAGGACTTGCACGGATGTTGCGCATCCTGTGTAGCTGAAAAAACTTCTGCAAGACTAGCCCTTGGACCTCTTTATGAAAAGAAGAACGACACTCCTGATATGTGAGGTGGCATGGATAGGGTCCCAATCAAACAAAGTTGTTGATTAGCCATTGAACCTTTCAGGTCATGTGATCAGTCACATTCCTGGAAGGAATTTCAAGATGTGGTAATGTATACGATGGATGAGTGTACATATATATATATATATATATATATATATATATATATAAGTGTTTGTGTGTGTGAAGCTGCATGAGTATATAAGAGAGCTGTTGGTGTATGTAAGAAAGCTGTGTACAAGTATGTAGCAAAACAGTGCGTGTATGTAACAGAGGTGTGAGTGCATACTTCAAAGCTGTAGAAAAGCTATATGTGTTAGAACTGTGTTTGTGTATGGAGGAGAGTTGTGTGTGTATTTCGGAAAATTGCGTGTGTGATAGTAGTAGAGTTGTGTGTATGCAGGAGAGATGTGTGTATGTAGGAAAGAGGGTGGAAACTTATCAATGCTATAGGACCTATGCAAGAACCTAACATGATCAAATTTGACTCATGACAATACAGCTTTAAAAAATGCATTGGCAGCAATTATACCGATCATCTACTTTCAATTAATTATCAGTAAATTGGTGAAAGTACACCTATTAAAAAAAAAATAACAGCCTCCTCCATATCCCCTCTAGCTGTCCTGTCCATCACCAAGATAGGTGCGTTTTCTGCCATTTTAGGTAGAAGTAATGTTCAACCAATTTGCTTCTAATTTAGACAAAGTAGTAGGAAAGTTTATCAAACAAACTCTACATATGAGCTCTATCTATTTTACAATACGTGTAATATGTATTCACAAAATGTCCATTTTCTATATGTGTGAACTTCACATCTTTTTTTTTTTTAGTAAGTTTTAGTGCATGATGAGGTGGTGTTTACCTATAGGATCCACCATCTCTTGGACTGGGCACCATTGATGGTATTTATTGGGCCCCACGTTCTTAAGTAAATCTCAATATTGCTTCAAAAAGGTAGCTATGCATATACAGTTTACAGACAGAATGTTAACATATTAAGCAAGAGTGTGACAACTTATCAGTGCTAAATGTGCCATAAAAAAACCCAGCATGTAAAATTCTTAGCTTTGACAAGTGACAACATATCTGGCAAAATGCATTGTAAACCAAATGTAATTTTTAGCTGCAGTAAATTTTAGGCAATCAAAATGATGTTAAAATGTGTGTGTTTCTTACAGTCTAGAGGCTGCTTATTCTGATGGAGGAAAACACTGACAGCATCCTTCATGATCACTGAAAGAACTGTTCTCCTTTCTCCTGCCCCACACTGATCTATCTGATCGGTGCAGTGCAGGGGAGAAAGTCACCAGGACTTGCACGGATGTTGCGCATCCTGTGTAGCTGAAAAAACTTCTGCAAGACTAGCCCTTGGACCTCTTTATGAAAAGAAGAACGACACTCCTGATATGTGAGGTGGCATGGATAGGGTCCCAATCAAACAAAGTTGTTGATTAGCCATTGAACCTTTCAGGTCATGTGATCAGTCACATTCCTGGAAGGAATTTCAAGATGTGGTAATGTATACGATGGATGAGTGTACATATATATATATATATATATATATATAAGTGTTTGTGTGTGTGGAGCTGCATGAGTATATAAGAGAGCTGTTGGTGTATGTAAGAAAGCTGTGTACAAGTATGTAGCAAAACAGTGCGTGTATGTAACAGAGGTGTGAGTGCATACTTCAAAGCTGTAGAAAAGCTATATGTGTTAGAACTGTGTTTGTGTATGGAGGAGAGTTGTGTGTGTATTTCGGAAAATTGCGTGTGTGATAGTAGTAGAGTTGTGTGTATGCAGGAGAGATGTGTGTATGTAGGAAAGAGGGTGGAAACTTATCAATGCTATAGGACCTATGCAAGAACCTAACATGATCAAATTTGACTCATGACAATACAGCTTTAAAAAATGCATTGGCAGCAATTGTACCGATCATCTACTTTCAATGAATTATCAGCAAATTGGTGATAGTACACCTATTAAAAAAAAAATAACAGCCTCCTCCATATCCCCTCTAGCTGTCCTGTCCATCACCAAGATAGGTGCGTTTTCTGCCATTTTAGGTAGAAGTAATGTTCAACCAATTTGCTTCTAATTTAGACAAAGTAGTAGGAAAGTTTATCAAACAAACTCTACATATGAGCTCTATCTATTTTACAATACGTGTAATATGTATTCACAAAATGTCCATTTTCTATATGTGTGAACTTCACATCTTTTTTTTTTTTAGTAAGTTTTAGTGCATGATGAGGTGGTGTTTACCTATAGGATCCACCATCTCTTGGACTGGGCACCATTGATGGTATTTATTGGGCCCCACGTTCTTAAGTAAATCTCAATATTGCTTCAAAAAGGTAGCTATGCATATACAGTTTACAGACAGAATGTTAACATATTAAGCAAGAGTGTGACAACTTATCAGTGCTAAATGTGCCATAAAAAAACCCAGCATGTAAAATTCTTAGCTTTGACAAGTGACAACATATCTGGCAAAATGCATTGTAAACCAAATGTAATTTTTAGCTGCAGTAAATTTTAGACAATCAAAATGATGTTAAAATGTGTGTGTTTCTTACAGTCTAGAGGCTGCTTATTCTGATGGAGGAAAACACTGACAGCATCCTTCATGATCACTGAAAGAACTGTTCTCCTTTCTCCTGCCCCACACTGATCTATCTGATCGGTGCAGTGCAGGGGAGAAAGTCACCAGGACTTGCACGGATGTTGCGCATCCTGTGTAGCTGAAAAAACTTCTGCAAGACTAGCCCTTGGACCTCTTTATGAAAAGAAGAACGACACTCCTGATATGTGAGGTGGCATGGATAGGGTCCCAATCAAACAAAGTTGTTGATTAGCCATTGAACCTTTCAGGTCATGTGATCAGTCACATTCCTGGAAGGAATTTCAAGATGTGGTAATGTATACGATGGATGAGTGTACATATATATATATATATATATATATATATATATATATAAGTGTTTGTGTGTGTGAAGCTGCATGAGTATATAAGAGAGCTGTTGGTGTATGTAAGAAAGCTGTGTACAAGTATGTAGCAAAACAGTGCGTGTATGTAACAGAGGTGTGAGTGCATACTTCAAAGCTGTAGAAAAGCTATATGTGTTAGAACTGTGTTTGTGTATGGAGGAGAGTTGTGTGTGTATTTCGGAAAATTGCGTGTGTGATAGTAGTAGAGTTGTGTGTATGCAGGAGAGATGTGTGTATGTAGGAAAGAGGGTGGAAACTTATCAATGCTATAGGACCTATGCAAGAACCTAACATGATCAAATTTGACTCATGACAATACAGCTTTAAAAAATGCATTGGCAGCAATTATACCGATCATCTACTTTCAATTAATTATCAGTAAATTGGTGAAAGTACACCTATTAAAAAAAAAATAACAGCCTCCTCCATATCCCCTCTAGCTGTCCTGTCCATCACCAAGATAGGTGCGTTTTCTGCCATTTTAGGTAGAAGTAATGTTCAACCAATTTGCTTCTAATTTAGACAAAGTAGTAGGAAAGTTTATCAAACAAACTCTACATATGAGCTCTATCTATTTTACAATACGTGTAATATGTATTCACAAAATGTCCATTTTCTATATGTGTGAACTTCACATCTTTTTTTTTTTTAGTAAGTTTTAGTGCATGATGAGGTGGTGTTTACCTATAGGATCCACCATCTCTTGGACTGGGCACCATTGATGGTATTTATTGGGCCCCACGTTCTTAAGTAAATCTCAATATTGCTTCAAAAAGGTAGCTATGCATATACAGTTTACAGACAGAATGTTAACATATTAAGCAAGAGTGTGACAACTTATCAGTGCTAAATGTGCCATAAAAAAACCCAGCATGTAAAATTCTTAGCTTTGACAAGTGACAACATATCTGGCAAAATGCATTGTAAACCAAATGTAATTTTTAGCTGCAGTAAATTTTAGGCAATCAAAATGATGTTAAAATGTGTGTGTTTCTTACAGTCTAGAGGCTGCTTATTCTGATGGAGGAAAACACTGACAGCATCCTTCATGATCACTGAAAGAACTGTTCTCCTTTCTCCTGCCCCACACTGATCTATCTGATCGGTGCAGTGCAGGGGAGAAAGTCACCAGGACTTGCACGGATGTTGCGCATCCTGTGTAGCTGAAAAAACTTCTGCAAGACTAGCCCTTGGACCTCTTTATGAAAAGAAGAACGACACTCCTGATATGTGAGGTGGCATGGATAGGGTCCCAATCAAACAAAGTTGTTGATTAGCCATTGAACCTTTCAGGTCATGTGATCAGTCACATTCCTGGAAGGAATTTCAAGATGTGGTAATGTATACGATGGATGAGTGTACATATATATATATATATATATATATATTAGTGTTTGTGTGTGTGGAGCTGCATGAGTATATAAGAGAGCTATTGGTGTATGTAAGAAAGCTGTGTACAAGTATGTAGCAAAACAGTGCGTGTATGTAACAGAGGTGTGAGTGCATACTTCAAAGCTGTAGAAAAGCTATATGTGTTAGAACTGTGTTTGTGTATGGAGGAGAGTTGTGTGTGTATTTCGGAAAATTGCGTGTGTGATAGTAGTAGAGTTGTGTGTATGCAGGAGAGATGTGTGTATGTAGGAAAGAGGGTGGAAACTTATCAATGCTATAGGACCTATGCAAGAACCTAACATGATCAAATTTGACTCATGACAATACAGCTTTAAAAAATGCATTGGCAGCAATTGTACCGATCATCTACTTTCAATTAATTATCAGTAAATTGGTGAAAGTACACCTATTAAAAAAAAAATAACAGCCTCCTCCATATCCCCTCTAGCTGTCCTGTCCATCACCAAGATAGGTGCGTTTTCTGCCATTTTAGGTAGAAGTAATGTTCAACCAATTTGCTTCTAATTTAGACAAAGTAGTAGGAAAGTTTATCAAACAAACTCTACATATGAGCTCTATCTATTTTACAATACGTGTAATATGTATTCACAAAATGTCCATTTTCTATATGTGTGAACTTCACATCTTTTTTTTTTTTAGTAAGTTTTAGTGCATGATGAGGTGGTGTTTACCTATAGGATCCACCATCTCTTGGACTGGGCACCATTGATGGTATTTATTGGGCCCCACGTTCTTAAGTAAATCTCAATATTGCTTCAAAAAGGTAGCTATGCATATACAGTTTACAGACAGAATGTTAACATATTAAGCAAGAGTGTGACAACTTATCAGTGCTAAATGTGCCATAAAAAAACCCAGCATGTAAAATTCTTAGCTTTGACAAGTGACAACATATCTGGCAAAATGCATTGTAAACCAAATGTAATTTTTAGCTGCAGTAAATTTTAGACAATCAAAATGATGTTAAAATGTGTGTGTTTCTTACAGTCTAGAGGCTGCTTATTCTGATGGAGGAAAACACTGACAGCATCCTTCATGATCACTGAAAGAACTGTTCTCCTTTCTCCTGCCCCACACTGATCTATCTGATCGGTGCAGTGCAGGGGAGAAAGTCACCAGGACTTGCACGGATGTTGCGCATCCTGTGTAGCTGAAAAAACTTCTGCAAGACTAGCCCTTGGACCTCTTTATGAAAAGAAGAACGACACTCCTGATATGTGAGGTGGCATGGATAGGGTCCCAATCAAACAAAGTTGTTGATTAGCCATTGAACCTTTCAGGTCATGTGATCAGTCACATTCCTGGAAGGAATTTCAAGATGTGGTAATGTATACGATGGATGAGTGTACATATATATATATATATATATAAGTGTTTGTGTGTGTGGAGCTGCATGAGTATATAAGAGAGCTGTTGGTGTATGTAAGAAAGCTGTGTACAAGTATGTAGCAAAACAGTGCGTGTATGTAACAGAGGTGTGAGTGCATACTTCAAAGCTGTAGAAAAGCTATATGTGTTAGAACTGTGTTTGTGTATGGAGGAGAGTTGTGTGTGTATTTCGGAAAATTGCGTGTGTGATAGTAGTAGAGTTGTGTGTATGCAGGAGAGATGTGTGTATGTAGGAAAGAGGGTGGAAACTTATCAATGCTATAGGACCTATGCAAGAACCTAACATGATCAAATTTGACTCATGACAATACAGCTTTAAAAAATGCATTGGCAGCAATTGTACCGATCATCTACTTTCAATGAATTATCAGCAAATTGGTGATAGTACACCTATTAAAAAAAAAATAACAGCCTCCTCCATATCCCCTCTAGCTGTCCTGTCCATCACCAAGATAGGTGCGTTTTCTGCCATTTTAGGTAGAAGTAATGTTCAACCAATTTGCTTCTAATTTAGACAAAGTAGTAGGAAAGTTTATCAAACAAACTCTACATATGAGCTCTATCTATTTTACAATACGTGTAATATGTATTCACAAAATGTCCATTTTCTATATGTGTGAACTTCACATCTTTTTTTTTTTTAGTAAGTTTTAGTGCATGATGAGGTGGTGTTTACCTATAGGATCCACCATCTCTTGGACTGGGCACCATTGATGGTATTTATTGGGCCCCACGTTCTTAAGTAAATCTCAATATTGCTTCAAAAAGGTAGCTATGCATATACAGTTTACAGACAGAATGTTAACATATTAAGCAAGAGTGTGACAACTTATCAGTGCTAAATGTGCCATAAAAAAACCCAGCATGTAAAATTCTTAGCTTTGACAAGTGACAACATATCTGGCAAAATGCATTGTAAACCAAATGTAATTTTTAGCTGCAGTAAATTTTAGACAATCAAAATGATGTTAAAATGTGTGTGTTTCTTACAGTCTAGAGGCTGCTTATTCTGATGGAGGAAAACACTGACAGCATCCTTCATGATCACTGAAAGAACTGTTCTCCTTTCTCCTGCCCCACACTGATCTATCTGATCGGTGCAGTGCAGGGGAGAAAGTCACCAGGACTTGCACGGATGTTGCGCATCCTGTGTAGCTGAAAAAACTTCTGCAAGACTAGCCCTTGGACCTCTTTATGAAAAGAAGAACGACACTCCTGATATGTGAGGTGGCATGAATAGGGTCCCAATCAAACAAAGTTGTTGATTAGCCATTGAACCTTTCAGGTCATGTGATCAGTCACATTCCTGGAAGGAATTTCAAGATGTGGTAATGTATACGATGGATGAGTGTACATATATATATATATATATATATAAGTGTTTGTGTGTGTGGAGCTGCATGAGTATATAAGAGAGCTGTTGGTGTATGTAAGAAAGCTGTGTACAAGTATGTAGCAAAACAGTGCGTGTATGTAACAGAGGTGTGAGTGCATACTTCAAAGCTGTAGAAAAGCTATATGTGTTAGAACTGTGTTTGTGTATGGAGGAGAGTTGTGTGTGTATTTCGGAAAATTGCGTGTGTGATAGTAGTAGAGTTGTGTGTATGCAGGAGAGATGTGTGTATGTAGGAAAGAGGGTGGAAACTTATCAATGCTATAGGACCTATGCAAGAACCTAACATGATCAAATTTGACTCATGACAATACAGCTTTAAAAAATGCATTGGCAGCAATTGTACCGATCATCTACTTTCAATGAATTATCAGCAAATTGGTGATAGTACACCTATTAAAAAAAAAATAACAGCCTCCTCCATATCCCCTCTAGCTGTCCTGTCCATCACCAAGATAGGTGCGTTTTCTGCCATTTTAGGTAGAAGTAATGTTCAACCAATTTGCTTCTAATTTAGACAAAGTAGTAGGAAAGTTTATCAAACAAACTCTACATATGAGCTCTATCTATTTTACAATACGTGTAATATGTATTCACAAAATGTCCATTTTCTATATGTGTGAACTTCACATCTTTTTTTTTTTTAGTAAGTTTTAGTGCATGATGAGGTGGTGTTTACCTATAGGATCCACCATCTCTTGGACTGGGCACCATTGATGGTATTTATTGGGCCCCACGTTCTTAAGTAAATCTCAATATTGCTTCAAAAAGGTAGCTATGCATATACAGTTTACAGACAGAATGTTAACATATTAAGCAAGAGTGTGACAACTTATCAGTGCTAAATGTGCCATAAAAAAACCCAGCATGTAAAATTCTTAGCTTTGACAAGTGACAACATATCTGGCAAAATGCATTGTAAACCAAATGTAATTTTTAGCTGCAGTAAATTTTAGACAATCAAAATGATGTTAAAATGTGTGTGTTTCTTACAGTCTAGAGGCTGCTTATTCTGATGGAGGAAAACACTGACAGCATCCTTCATGATCACTGAAAGAACTGTTCTCCTTTCTCCTGCCCCACACTGATCTATCTGATCGGTGCAGTGCAGGGGAGAAAGTCACCAGGACTTGCACGGATGTTGCGCATCCTGTGTAGCTGAAAAAACTTCTGCAAGACTAGCCCTTGGACCTCTTTATGAAAAGAAGAACGACACTCCTGATATGTGAGGTGGCATGGATAGGGTCCCAATCAAACAAAGTTGTTGATTAGCCATTGAACCTTTCAGGTCATGTGATCAGTCACATTCCTGGAAGGAATTTCAAGATGTGGTAATGTATACGATGGATGAGTGTACATATATATATATATATATATATATATAAGTGTTTGTGTGTGTGGAGCTGCATGAGTATATAAGAGAGCTGTTGGTGTATGTAAGAAAGCTGTGTACAAGTATGTAGCAAAACAGTGCGTGTATGTAACAGAGGTGTGAGTGCATACTTCAAAGCTGTAGAAAAGCTATATGTGTTAGAACTGTGTTTGTGTATGGAGGAGAGTTGTGTGTGTATTTCGGAAAATTGCGTGTGTGATAGTAGTAGAGTTGTGTGTATGCAGGAGAGATGTGTGTATGTAGGAAAGAGGGTGGAAACTTATCAATGCTATAGGACCTATGCAAGAACCTAACATGATCAAATTTGACTCATGACAATACAGCTTTAAAAAATGCATTGGCAGCAATTGTACCGATCATCTACTTTCAATGAATTATCAGCAAATTGGTGATAGTACACCTATTAAAAAAAAAATAACAGCCTCCTCCATATCCCCTCTAGCTGTCCTGTCCATCACCAAGATAGGTGCGTTTTCTGCCATTTTAGGTAGAAGTAATGTTCAACCAATTTGCTTCTAATTTAGACAAAGTAGTAGGAAAGTTTATCAAACAAACTCTACATATGAGCTCTATCTATTTTACAATACGTGTAATATGTATTCACAAAATGTCCATTTTCTATATGTGTGAACTTCACATCTTTTTTTTTTTTAGTAAGTTTTAGTGCATGATGAGGTGGTGTTTACCTATAGGATCCACCATCTCTTGGACTGGGCACCATTGATGGTATTTATTGGGCCCCACGTTCTTAAGTAAATCTCAATATTGCTTCAAAAAGGTAGCTATGCATATACAGTTTACAGACAGAATGTTAACATATTAAGCAAGAGTGTGACAACTTATCAGTGCTAAATGTGCCATAAAAAAAACCAGCATGTAAAATTCTTAGCTTTGACAAGTGACAACATATCTGGCAAAATGCATTGTAAACCAAATGTAATTTTTAGCTGCAGTAAATTTTAGACAATCAAAATGATGTTAAAATGTGTGTGTTTCTTACAGTCTAGAGGCTGCTTATTCTGATGGAGGAAAACACTGACAGCATCCTTCATGATCACTGAAAGAACTGTTCTCCTTTCTCCTGCCCCACACTGATCTATCTGATCGGTGCAGTGCAGGGGAGAAAGTCACCAGGACTTGCACGGATGTTGCGCATCCTGTGTAGCTGAAAAAACTTCTGCAAGACTAGCCCTTGGACCTCTTTATGAAAAGAAGAACGACACTCCTGATATGTGAGGTGGCATGGATAGGGTCCCAATCAAACAAAGTTGTTGATTAGCCATTGAACCTTTCAGGTCATGTGATCAGTCACATTCCTGGAAGGAATTTCAAGATGTGGTAATGTATACGATGGATGAGTGTACATATATATATATATATATATATATATATATAAGTGTTTGTGTGTGTGGAGCTGCATGAGTATATAAGAGAGCTGTTGGTGTATGTAAGAAAGCTGTGTACAAGTATGTAGCAAAACAGTGCGTGTATGTAACAGAGGTGTGAGTGCATACTTCAAAGCTGTAGAAAAGCTATATGTGTTAGAACTGTGTTTGTGTATGGAGGAGAGTTGTGTGTGTATTTCGGAAAATTGCGTGTGTGATAGTAGTAGAGTTGTGTGTATGCAGGAGAGATGTGTGTATGTAGGAAAGAGGGTGGAAACTTATCAATGCTATAGGACCTATGCAAGAACCTAACATGATCAAATTTGACTCATGACAATACAGCTTTAAAAAATGCATTGGCAGCAATTGTACCGATCATCTACTTTCAATTAATTATCAGTAAATTGGTGAAAGTACACCTATTAAAAAAAAAATAACAGCCTCCTCCATATCCCCTCTAGCTGTCCTGTCCATCACCAAGATAGGTGCGTTTTCTGCCATTTTAGGTAGAAGTAATGTTCAACCAATTTGCTTCTAATTTAGACAAAGTAGTAGGAAAGTTTATCAAACAAACTCTACATATGAGCTCTATCTATTTTACAATACGTGTAATATGTATTCACAAAATGTCCATTTTCTATATGTGTGAACTTCACATCTTTTTTTTTTTTAGTAAGTTTTAGTGCATGATGAGGTGGTGTTTACCTATAGGATCCACCATCTCTTGGACTGGGCACCATTGATGGTATTTATTGGGCCCCACGTTCTTAAGTAAATCTCAATATTGCTTCAAAAAGGTAGCTATGCATATACAGTTTACAGACAGAATGTTAACATATTAAGCAAGAGTGTGACAACTTATCAGTGCTAAATGTGCCATAAAAAAACCCAGCATGTAAAATTCTTAGCTTTGACAAGTGACAACATATCTGGCAAAATGCATTGTAAACCAAATGTAATTTTTAGCTGCAGTAAATTTTAGGCAATCAAAATGATGTTAAAATGTGTGTGTTTCTTACAGTCTAGAGGCTGCTTATTCTGATGGAGGAAAACACTGACAGCATCCTTCATGATCACTGAAAGAACTGTTCTCCTTTCTCCTGCCCCACACTGATCTATCTGATCGGTGCAGTGCAGGGGAGAAAGTCACCAGGACTTGCACGGATGTTGCGCATCCTGTGTAGCTGAAAAAACTTCTGCAAGACTAGCCCTTGGACCTCTTTATGAAAAGAAGAACGACACTCCTGATATGTGAGGTGGCATGGATAGGGTCCCAATCAAACAAAGTTGTTGATTAGCCATTGAACCTTTCAGGTCATGTGATCAGTCACATTCCTGGAAGGAATTTCAAGATGTGGTAATGTATACGATGGATGAGTGTACATATATATATATATATATATATATTAGTGTTTGTGTGTGTGGAGCTGCATGAGTATATAAGAGAGCTGTTGGTGTATGTAAGAAAGCTGTGTACAAGTATGTAGCAAAACAGTGCGTGTATGTAACAGAGGTGTGAGTGCATACTTCAAAGCTGTAGAAAAGCTATATGTGTTAGAACTGTGTTTGTGTATGGAGGAGAGTTGTGTGTGTATTTCGGAAAATTGCGTGTGTGATAGTAGTAGAGTTGTGTGTATGCAGGAGAGATGTGTGTATGTAGGAAAGAGGGTGGAAACTTATCAATGCTATAGGACCTATGCAAGAACCTAACATGATCAAATTTGACTCATGACAATACAGCTTTAAAAAATGCATTGGCAGCAATTGTACCGATCATCTACTTTCAATTAATTATCAGTAAATTGGTGAAAGTACACCTATTAAAAAAAAAATAACAGCCTCCTCCATATCCCCTCTAGCTGTCCTGTCCATCACCAAGATAGGTGCGTTTTCTGCCATTTTAGGTAGAAGTAATGTTCAACCAATTTGCTTCTAATTTAGACAAAGTAGTAGGAAAGTTTATCAAACAAACTCTACATATGAGCTCTATCTATTTTACAATACGTGTAATATGTATTCACAAAATGTCCATTTTCTATATGTGTGAACTTCACATCTTTTTTTTTTTTAGTAAGTTTTAGTGCATGATGAGGTGGTGTTTACCTATAGGATCCACCATCTCTTGGACTGGGCACCATTGATGGTATTTATTGGGCCCCACGTTCTTAAGTAAATCTCAATATTGCTTCAAAAAGGTAGCTATGCATATACAGTTTACAGACAGAATGTTAACATATTAAGCAAGAGTGTGACAACTTATCAGTGCTAAATGTGCCATAAAAAAACCCAGCATGTAAAATTCTTAGCTTTGACAAGTGACAACATATCTGGCAAAATGCATTGTAAACCAAATGTAATTTTTAGCTGCAGTAAATTTTAGACAATCAAAATGATGTTAAAATGTGTGTGTTTCTTACAGTCTAGAGGCTGCTTATTCTGATGGAGGAAAACACTGACAGCATCCTTCATGATCACTGAAAGAACTGTTCTCCTTTCTCCTGCCCCACACTGATCTATCTGATCGGTGCAGTGCAGGGGAGAAAGTCACCAGGACTTGCACGGATGTTGCGCATCCTGTGTAGCTGAAAAAACTTCTGCAAGACTAGCCCTTGGACCTCTTTATGAAAAGAAGAACGACACTCCTGATATGTGAGGTGGCATGGATAGGGTCCCAATCAAACAAAGTTGTTGATTAGCCATTGAACCTTTCAGGTCATGTGATCAGTCACATTCCTGGAAGGAATTTCAAGATGTGGTAATGTATACGATGGATGAGTGTACATATATATATATATATATATATAAGTGTTTGTGTGTGTGGAGCTGCATGAGTATATAAGAGAGCTGTTGGTGTATGTAAGAAAGCTGTGTACAAGTATGTAGCAAAACAGTGCGTGTATGTAACAGAGGTGTGAGTGCATACTTCAAAGCTGTAGAAAAGCTATATGTGTTAGAACTGTGTTTGTGTATGGAGGAGAGTTGTGTGTGTATTTCGGAAAATTGCGTGTGTGATAGTAGTAGAGTTGTGTGTATGCAGGAGAGATGTGTGTATGTAGGAAAGAGGGTGGAAACTTATCAATGCTATAGGACCTATGCAAGAACCTAACATGATCAAATTTGACTCATGACAATACAGCTTTAAAAAATGCATTGGCAGCAATTGTACCGATCATCTACTTTCAATGAATTATCAGCAAATTGGTGATAGTACACCTATTAAAAAAAAAATAACAGCCTCCTCCATATCCCCTCTAGCTGTCCTGTCCATCACCAAGATAGGTGCGTTTTCTACCATTTTAGGTAGAAGTAATGTTCAACCAATTTGCTTCTAATTTAGACAAAGTAGTAGGAAAGTTTATCAAACAAACTCTACATATGAGCTCTATCTATTTTACAATACGTGTAATATGTATTCACAAAATGTCCATTTTCTATATGTGTGAACTTCACATCTTTTTTTTTTTTAGTAAGTTTTAGTGCATGATGAGGTGGTGTTTACCTATAGGATCCACCATCTCTTGGACTGGGCACCATTGATGGTATTTATTGGGCCCCACGTTCTTAAGTAAATCTCAATATTGCTTCAAAAAGGTAGCTATGCATATACAGTTTACAGACAGAATGTTAACATATTAAGCAAGAGTGTGACAACTTATCAGTGCTAAATGTGCCATAAAAAAACCCAGCATGTAAAATTCTTAGCTTTGACAAGTGACAACATATCTGGCAAAATGCATTGTAAACCAAATGTAATTTTTAGCTGCAGTAAATTTTAGACAATCAAAATGATGTTAAAATGTGTGTGTTTCTTACAGTCTAGAGGCTGCTTATTCTGATGGAGGAAAACACTGACAGCATCCTTCATGATCACTGAAAGAACTGTTCTCCTTTCTCCTGCCCCACACTGATCTATCTGATCGGTGCAGTGCAGGGGAGAAAGTCACCAGGACTTGCACGGATGTTGCGCATCCTGTGTAGCTGAAAAAACTTCTGCAAGACTAGCCCTTGGACCTCTTTATGAAAAGAAGAACGACACTCCTGATATGTGAGGTGGCATGGATAGGGTCCCAATCAAACAAAGTTGTTGATTAGCCATTGAACCTTTCAGGTCATGTGATCAGTCACATTCCTGGAAGGAATTTCAAGATGTGGTAATGTATACGATGGATGAGTGTACATATATATATATATATATATATATATAAGTGTTTGTGTGTGTGGAGCTGCATGAGTATATAAGAGAGCTGTTGGTGTATGTAAGAAAGCTGTGTACAAGTATGTAGCAAAACAGTGCGTGTATGTAACAGAGGTGTGAGTGCATACTTCAAAGCTGTAGAAAAGCTATATGTGTTAGAACTGTGTTTGTGTATGGAGGAGAGTTGTGTGTGTATTTCGGAAAATTGCGTGTGTGATAGTAGTAGAGTTGTGTGTATGCAGGAGAGATGTGTGTATGTAGGAAAGAGGGTGGAAACTTATCAATGCTATAGGACCTATGCAAGAACCTAACATGATCAAATTTGACTCATGACAATACAGCTTTAAAAAATGCATTGGCAGCAATTGTACCGATCATCTACTTTCAATGAATTATCAGCAAATTGGTGATAGTACACCTATTAAAAAAAAAATAACAGCCTCCTCCATATCCCCTCTAGCTGTCCTGTCCATCACCAAGATAGGTGCGTTTTCTGCCATTTTAGGTAGAAGTAATGTTCAACCAATTTGCTTCTAATTTAGACAAAGTAGTAGGAAAGTTTATCAAACAAACTCTACATATGAGCTCTATCTATTTTACAATACGTGTAATATGTATTCACAAAATGTCCATTTTCTATATGTGTGAACTTCACATCTTTTTTTTTTTTAGTAAGTTTTAGTGCATGATGAGGTGGTGTTTACCTATAGGATCCACCATCTCTTGGACTGGGCACCATTGATGGTATTTATTGGGCCCCACGTTCTTAAGTAAATCTCAATATTGCTTCAAAAAGGTAGCTATGCATATACAGTTTACAGACAGAATGTTAACATATTAAGCAAGAGTGTGACAACTTATCAGTGCTAAATGTGCCATAAAAAAACCCAGCATGTAAAATTCTTAGCTTTGACAAGTGACAACATATCTGGCAAAATGCATTGTAAACCAAATGTAATTTTTAGCTGCAGTAAATTTTAGACAATCAAAATGATGTTAAAATGTGTGTGTTTCTTACAGTCTAGAGGCTGCTTATTCTGATGGAGGAAAACACTGACAGCATCCTTCATGATCACTGAAAGAACTGTTCTCCTTTCTCCTGCCCCACACTGATCTATCTGATCGGTGCAGTGCAGGGGAGAAAGTCACCAGGACTTGCACGGATGTTGCGCATCCTGTGTAGCTGAAAAAACTTCTGCAAGACTAGCCCTTGGACCTCTTTATGAAAAGAAGAACGACACTCCTGATATGTGAGGTGGCATGGATAGGGTCCCAATCAAACAAAGTTGTTGATTAGCCATTGAACCTTTCAGGTCATGTGATCAGTCACATTCCTGGAAGGAATTTCAAGATGTGGTAATGTATACGATGGATGAGTGTACATATATATATATATATATATATATAAGTGTTTGTGTGTGTGGAGCTGCATGAGTATATAAGAGAGCTGTTGGTGTATGTAAGAAAGCTGTGTACAAGTATGTAGCAAAACAGTGCGTGTATGTAACAGAGGTGTGAGTGCATACTTCAAAGCTGTAGAAAAGCTATATGTGTTAGAACTGTGTTTGTGTATGGAGGAGAGTTGTGTGTGTATTTCGGAAAATTGCGTGTGTGATAGTAGTAGAGTTGTGTGTATGCAGGAGAGATGTGTGTATGTAGGAAAGAGGGTGGAAACTTATCAATGCTATAGGACCTATGCAAGAACCTAACATGATCAAATTTGACTCATGACAATACAGCTTTAAAAAATGCATTGGCAGCAATTGTACCGATCATCTACTTTCAATTAATTATCAGTAAATTGGTGAAAGTACACCTATTAAAAAAAAAATAACAGCCTCCTCCATATCCCCTCTAGCTGTCCTGTCCATCACCAAGATAGGTGCGTTTTCTGCCATTTTAGGTAGAAGTAATGTTCAACCAATTTGCTTCTAATTTAGACAAAGTAGTAGGAAAGTTTATCAAATAAACTCTACATATGAGCTCTATCTATTTTACAATACGTGTAATATGTATTCACAAAATGTCCATTTTCTATATGTGTGAACTTCACATCTTTTTTTTTTTTTAGTAAGTTTTAGTGCATGATGAGGTGGTGTTTACCTATAGGATCCACCATCTCTTGGACTGGGCACCATTGATGGTATTTATTGGGCCCCACGTTCTTAAGTAAATCTCAATATTGCTTCAAAAAGGTAGCTATGCATATACAGTTTACAGACAGAATGTTAACATATTAAGCAAGAGTGTGACAACTTATCAGTGCTAAATGTGCCATAAAAAAACCCAGCATGTAAAATTCTTAGCTTTGACAAGTGACAACATATCTGGCAAAATGCATTGTAAACCAAATGTAATTTTTAGCTGCAGTAAATTTTAGACAATCAAAATGATGTTAAAATGTGTGTGTTTCTTACAGTCTAGAGGCTGCTTATTCTGATGGAGGAAAACACTGACAGCATCCTTCATGATCACTGAAAGAACTGTTCTCCTTTCTCCTGCCCCACACTGATCTATCTGATCGGTGCAGTGCAGGGGAGAAAGTCACCAGGACTTGCACGGATGTTGCGCATCCTGTGTAGCTGAAAAAACTTCTGCAAGACTAGCCCTTGGACCTCTTTATGAAAAGAAGAACGACACTCCTGATATGTGAGGTGGCATGGATAGGGTCCCAATCAAACAAAGTTGTTGATTAGCCATTGAACCTTTCAGGTCATGTGATCAGTCACATTCCTGGAAGGAATTTCAAGATGTGGTAATGTATACGATGGATGAGTGTACATATATATATATATATATATATATAAGTGTTTGTGTGTGTGGAGCTGCATGAGTATATAAGAGAGCTGTTGGTGTATGTAAGAAAGCTGTGTACAAGTATGTAGCAAAACAGTGCGTGTATGTAACAGAGGTGTGAGTGCATACTTCAAAGCTGTAGAAAAGCTATATGTGTTAGAACTGTGTTTGTGTATGGAGGAGAGTTGTGTGTGTATTTCGGAAAATTGCGTGTGTGATAGTAGTAGAGTTGTGTGTATGCAGGAGAGATGTGTGTATGTAGGAAAGAGGGTGGAAACTTATCAATGCTATAGGACCTATGCAAGAACCTAACATGATCAAATTTGACTCATGACAATACAGCTTTAAAAAATGCATTGGCAGCAATTGTACCGATCATCTACTTTCAATGAATTATCAGCAAATTGGTGATAGTACACCTATTAAAAAAAAAATAACAGCCTCCTCCATATCCCCTCTAGCTGTCCTGTCCATCACCAAGATAGGTGCGTTTTCTGCCATTTTAGGTAGAAGTAATGTTCAACCAATTTGCTTCTAATTTAGACAAAGTAGTAGGAAAGTTTATCAAACAAACTCTACATATGAGCTCTATCTATTTTACAATACGTGTAATATGTATTCACAAAATGTCCATTTTCTATATGTGTGAACTTCACATCTTTTTTTTTTTTAGTAAGTTTTAGTGCATGATGAGGTGGTGTTTACCTATAGGATCCACCATCTCTTGGACTGGGCACCATTGATGGTATTTATTGGGCCCCACGTTCTTAAGTAAATCTCAATATTGCTTCAAAAAGGTAGCTATGCATATACAGTTTACAGACAGAATGTTAACATATTAAGCAAGAGTGTGACAACTTATCAGTGCTAAATGTGCCATAAAAAAACCCAGCATGTAAAATTCTTAGCTTTGACAAGTGACAACATATCTGGCAAAATGCATTGTAAACCAAATGTAATTTTTAGCTGCAGTAAATTTTAGACAATCAAAATGATGTTAAAATGTGTGTGTTTCTTACAGTCTAGAGGCTGCTTATTCTGATGGAGGAAAACACTGACAGCATCCTTCATGATCACTGAAAGAACTGTTCTCCTTTCTCCTGCCCCACACTGATCTATCTGATCGGTGCAGTGCAGGGGAGAAAGTCACCAGGACTTGCACGGATGTTGCGCATCCTGTGTAGCTGAAAAAACTTCTGCAAGACTAGCCCTTGGACCTCTTTATGAAAAGAAGAACGACACTCCTGATATGTGAGGTGGCATGGATAGGGTCCCAATCAAACAAAGTTGTTGATTAGCCATTGAACCTTTCAGGTCATGTGATCAGTCACATTCCTGGAAGGAATTTCAAGATGTGGTAATGTATACGATGGATGAGTGTACATATATATATATATATATATATATAAGTGTTTGTGTGTGTGGAGCTGCATGAGTATATAAGAGAGCTGTTGGTGTATGTAAGAAAGCTGTGTACAAGTATGTAGCAAAACAGTGCGTGTATGTAACAGAGGTGTGAGTGCATACTTCAAAGCTGTAGAAAAGCTATATGTGTTAGAACTGTGTTTGTGTATGGAGGAGAGTTGTGTGTGTATTTCGGAAAATTGCGTGTGTGATAGTAGTAGAGTTGTGTGTATGCAGGAGAGATGTGTGTATGTAGGAAAGAGGGTGGAAACTTATCAATGCTATAGGACCTATGCAAGAACCTAACATGATCAAATTTGACTCATGACAATACAGCTTTAAAAAATGCATTGGCAGCAATTGTACCGATCATCTACTTTCAATGAATTATCAGCAAATTGGTGATAGTACACCTATTAAAAAAAAAATAACAGCCTCCTCCATATCCCCTCTAGCTGTCCTGTCCATCACCAAGATAGGTGCGTTTTCTGCCATTTTAGGTAGAAGTAATGTTCAACCAATTTGCTTCTAATTTAGACAAAGTAGTAGGAAAGTTTATCAAACAAACTCTACATATGAGCTCTATCTATTTTACAATACGTGTAATATGTATTCACAAAATGTCCATTTTCTATATGTGTGAACTTCACATCTTTTTTTTTTTTAGTAAGTTTTAGTGCATGATGAGGTGGTGTTTACCTATAGGATCCACCATCTCTTGGACTGGGCACCATTGATGGTATTTATTGGGCCCCACGTTCTTAAGTAAATCTCAATATTGCTTCAAAAAGGTAGCTATGCATATACAGTTTACAGACAGAATGTTAACATATTAAGCAAGAGTGTGACAACTTATCAGTGCTAAATGTGCCATAAAAAAACCCAGCATGTAAAATTCTTAGCTTTGACAAGTGACAACATATCTGGCAAAATGCATTGTAAACCAAATGTAATTTTTAGCTGCAGTAAATTTTAGACAATCAAAATGATGTTAAAATGTGTGTGTTTCTTACAGTCTAGAGGCTGCTTATTCTGATGGAGGAAAACACTGACAGCATCCTTCATGATCACTGAAAGAACTGTTCTCCTTTCTCCTGCCCCACACTGATCTATCTGATCGGTGCAGTGCAGGGGAGAAAGTCACCAGGACTTGCACGGATGTTGCGCATCCTGTGTAGCTGAAAAAACTTCTGCAAGACTAGCCCTTGGACCTCTTTATGAAAAGAAGAACGACACTCCTGATATGTGAGGTGGCATGGATAGGGTCCCAATCAAACAAAGTTGTTGATTAGCCATTGAACCTTTCAGGTCATGTGATCAGTCACATTCCTGGAAGGAATTTCAAGATGTGGTAATGTATACGATGGATGAGTGTACATATATATATATATATATATATATAAGTGTTTGTGTGTGTGGAGCTGCATGAGTATATAAGAGAGCTGTTGGTGTATGTAAGAAAGCTGTGTACAAGTATGTAGCAAAACAGTGCGTGTATGTAACAGAGGTGTGAGTGCATACTTCAAAGCTGTAGAAAAGCTATATGTGTTAGAACTGTGTTTGTGTATGGAGGAGAGTTGTGTGTGTATTTCGGAAAATTGCGTGTGTGATAGTAGTAGAGTTGTGTGTATGCAGGAGAGATGTGTGTATGTAGGAAAGAGGGTGGAAACTTATCAATGCTATAGGACCTATGCAAGAACCTAACATGATCAAATTTGACTCATGACAATACAGCTTTAAAAAATGCATTGGCAGCAATTGTACCGATCATCTACTTTCAATGAATTATCAGCAAATTGGTGATAGTACACCTATTAAAAAAAAAATAACAGCCTCCTCCATATCCCCTCTAGCTGTCCTGTCCATCACCAAGATAGGTGCGTTTTCTGCCATTTTAGGTAGAAGTAATGTTCAACCAATTTGCTTCTAATTTAGACAAAGTAGTAGGAAAGTTTATCAAACAAACTCTACATATGAGCTCTATCTATTTTACAATACGTGTAATATGTATTCACAAAATGTCCATTTTCTATATGTGTGAACTTCACATCTTTTTTTTTTTTAGTAAGTTTTAGTGCATGATGAGGTGGTGTTTACCTATAGGATCCACCATCTCTTGGACTGGGCACCATTGATGGTATTTATTGGGCCCCACGTTCTTAAGTAAATCTCAATATTGCTTCAAAAAGGTAGCTATGCATATACAGTTTACAGACAGAATGTTAACATATTAAGCAAGAGTGTGACAACTTATCAGTGCTAAATGTGCCATAAAAAAACCCAGCATGTAAAATTCTTAGCTTTGACAAGTGACAACATATCTGGCAAAATGCATTGTAAACCAAATGTAATTTTTAGCTGCAGTAAATTTTAGACAATCAAAATGATGTTAAAATGTGTGTGTTTCTTACAGTCTAGAGGCTGCTTATTCTGATGGAGGAAAACACTGACAGCATCCTTCATGATCACTGAAAGAACTGTTCTCCTTTCTCCTGCCCCACACTGATCTATCTGATCGGTGCAGTGCAGGGGAGAAAGTCACCAGGACTTGCACGGATGTTGCGCATCCTGTGTAGCTGAAAAAACTTCTGCAAGACTAGCCCTTGGACCTCTTTATGAAAAGAAGAACGACACTCCTGATATGTGAGGTGGCATGGATAGGGTCCCAATCAAACAAAGTTGTTGATTAGCCATTGAACCTTTCAGGTCATGTGATCAGTCACATTCCTGGAAGGAATTTCAAGATGTGGTAATGTATACGATGGATGAGTGTACATATATATATATATATATATATATAAGTGTTTGTGTGTGTGGAGCTGCATGAGTATATAAGAGAGCTGTTGGTGTATGTAAGAAAGCTGTGTACAAGTATGTAGCAAAACAGTGCGTGTATGTAACAGAGGTGTGAGTGCATACTTCAAAGCTGTAGAAAAGCTATATGTGTTAGAACTGTGTTTGTGTATGGAGGAGAGTTGTGTGTGTATTTCGGAAAATTGCGTGTGTGATAGTAGTAGAGTTGTGTGTATGCAGGAGAGATGTGTGTATGTAGGAAAGAGGGTGGAAACTTATCAATGCTATAGGACCTATGCAAGAACCTAACATGATCAAATTTGACTCATGACAATACAGCTTTAAAAAATGCATTGGCAGCAATTGTACCGATCATCTACTTTCAATGAATTATCAGCAAATTGGTGATAGTACACCTATTAAAAAAAAAATAACAGCCTCCTCCATATCCCCTCTAGCTGTCCTGTCCATCACCAAGATAGGTGCGTTTTCTGCCATTTTAGGTAGAAGTAATGTTCAACCAATTTGCTTCTAATTTAGACAAAGTAGTAGGAAAGTTTATCAAACAAACTCTACATATGAGCTCTATCTATTTTACAATACGTGTAATATGTATTCACAAAATGTCCATTTTCTATATGTGTGAACTTCACATCTTTTTTTTTTTTAGTAAGTTTTAGTGCATGATGAGGTGGTGTTTACCTATAGGATCCACCATCTCTTGGACTGGGCACCATTGATGGTATTTATTGGGCCCCACGTTCTTAAGTAAATCTCAATATTGCTTCAAAAAGGTAGCTATGCATATACAGTTTACAGACAGAATGTTAACATATTAAGCAAGAGTGTGACAACTTATCAGTGCTAAATGTGCCATAAAAAAACCCAGCATGTAAAATTCTTAGCTTTGACAAGTGACAACATATCTGGCAAAATGCATTGTAAACCAAATGTAATTTTTAGCTGCAGTAAATTTTAGACAATCAAAATGATGTTAAAATGTGTGTGTTTCTTACAGTCTAGAGGCTGCTTATTCTGATGGAGGAAAACACTGACAGCATCCTTCATGATCACTGAAAGAACTGTTCTCCTTTCTCCTGCCCCACACTGATCTATCTGATCGGTGCAGTGCAGGGGAGAAAGTCACCAGGACTTGCACGGATGTTGCGCATCCTGTGTAGCTGAAAAAACTTCTGCAAGACTAGCCCTTGGACCTCTTTATGAAAAGAAGAACGACACTCCTGATATGTGAGGTGGCATGGATAGGGTCCCAATCAAACAAAGTTGTTGATTAGCCATTGAACCTTTCAGGTCATGTGATCAGTCACATTCCTGGAAGGAATTTCAAGATGTGGTAATGTATACGATGGATGAGTGTACATATATATATATATATATATATATAAGTGTTTGTGTGTGTGGAGCTGCATGAGTATATAAGAGAGCTGTTGGTGTATGTAAGAAAGCTGTGTACAAGTATGTAGCAAAACAGTGCGTGTATGTAACAGAGGTGTGAGTGCATACTTCAAAGCTGTAGAAAAGCTATATGTGTTAGAACTGTGTTTGTGTATGGAGGAGAGTTGTGTGTGTATTTCGGAAAATTGCGTGTGTGATAGTAGTAGAGTTTGTGTATGCAGGAGAGATGTGTGTATGTAGGAAAGAGGGTGGAAACTTATCAATGCTATAGGACCTATGCAAGAACCTAACATGATCAAATTTGACTCATGACAATACAGCTTTAAAAAATGCATTGGCAGCAATTGTACCGATCATCTACTTTCAATTAATTATCAGTAAATTGGTGAAAGTACACCTATTAAAAAAAAATAACAGCCTCCTCCATATCCCCTCTAGCTGTCCTGTCCATCACCAAGATAGGTGCGTTTTCTGCCATTTTAGGTAGAAGTAATGTTCAACCAATTTGCTTCTAATTTAGACAAAGTAGTAGGAAAGTTTATCAAACAAACTCTACATATGAGCTCTATCTATTTTACAATACGTGTAATATGTATTCACAAAATGTCCATTTTCTATATGTGTGAACTTCACATCTTTTTTTTTTTTTAGTAAGTTTAGTGCATGATGAGGTGGTGTTTACCTATAGGATCCACCATCTCTTGGACTGGGCACCATTGATGGTATTTATTGGGCCCCACGTTCTTAAGTAAATCTCAATATTGCTTCAAAAAGGTAGCTATGCATATACAGTTTACAGACAGAATGTTAACATATTAAGCAAGAGTGTGACAACTTATCAGTGCTAAATGTGCCATAAAAAAACCCAGCATGTAAAATTCTTAGCTTTGACAAGTGACAACATATCTTGCCAAAATGCATTGTAAACCAAATGTAATTTTTAGCTGCAGTAAATTTTAGACAATCAAAATGATGTTAAAATGTGTGTGTTTCTTTACAGTCTAGAGGCTGCTTATTCTGATGGAGGAAACACTGACAGCATCCTTCATGATCACTGAAAGAACTGTTCTCCTTTCTCCTGCCCCACACTGATCTATCTGATCGGTGCAGGTGCAGGGGAGAAAGTCACCAGGACTTGCACGGATGTTGCGCATCCTGTGTAGCTGAAAAACTTCTGCAAGACTAGCCCTTGGACCTCTTTATGAAAAGAAGAACGACACTCCTGATATGTGAGGTGGCATGGATAGGGTCCCAATCAAACAAAGTTGTTGATTAGCCATTGAACCTTTCAGGTCATGTGATCAGTCACATTCCTGGAAGGAATTTCAAGATGTGGTAATGTATACGATGGATGAGTGTACATATATATATATATATATATATATAAGTGTTTGTGTGTGTGGAGCTGCATGAGTATATAAGAGAGCTGTTTGTGTATGTAAGAAAGCTGTGTACAAGTATGTAGCAAACAGTGCGTGTATGTAACAGAGGTGTGAGTGCATACTTCAAAGCTGTAGAAAAGCTATATGTGTTAGAACTGTGTTTGTGTATGGAGGAGAGTTGTGTGTGTATTTCGGAAATTGCGTGTGTGATAGTAGTAGAGTTGTGTGTATGCAGGAGAGATGTGTGTATGTAGGAAAGAGGGTGGAAACTTATCAATGCTATAGGACCTATGCAAGAACCTAACATGATCAAATTTGACTCATGACAATACAGCTTTAAAAAATGCATTGGCAGCAATTGTACCGATCATCTACTTTCAATGAATTATCAGCAAATTGGTGAAAGTACACCTATTAAAAAAAAAATAACAGCCTCCTCCATATCCCCTCTAGCTGTCCTGTCCATCACCAAGATAGGTGCGTTTTCTGCCATTTTAGGTAGAAGTAATGTTCAACCAATTTGCTTCTAATTTAGACAAAGTAGTAGGAAAGTTTATCAAACAAACTCTACATATGAGCTCTATCTATTTTACAATACGTGTAATATGTATTCACAAAATGTCCATTTTCTATATGTGTGAACTTCACATCTTTTTTTTTTTTAGTAAGTTTTAGTGCATGATGAGGTGGTGTTTACCTATAGGATCCACCATCTCTTGGACTGGGCACCATTGATGGTATTTATTGGGCCCCACGTTCTTAAGTAAATCTCAATATTGCTTCAAAAAGGTAGCTATGCATATACAGTTTACAGACAGAATGTTAACATATTAAGCAAGAGTGTGACAACTTATCAGTGCTAAATGTGCCATAAAAAAACCCAGCATGTAAAATTCTTAGCTTTGACAAGTGACAACATATCTGGCAAAATGCATTGTAAACCAAATGTAATTTTTAGCTGCAGTAAATTTTAGACAATCAAAATGATGTTAAAAGTGTGTGTTTCTTACAGTCTAGAGGCTGCTTATTCTGATGGAGGAAAACACTGACAGCATCCTTCATGATCACTGAAAGAACTGTTCTCCTTTCTCCTGCCCCACACTGATCTATCTGATCGGTGCAGTGCAGGGGAGAAAGTCACCAGGACTTGCACGGATGTTGCGCATCCTGTGTAGCTGAAAAAACTTCTGCAAGACTAGCCCTTGGACCTCTTTATGAAAAGAAGAACGACACTCCTGATATGTGAGGTGGCATGGATAGGGTCCCAATCAAACAAAGTTGTTGATTAGCCATTGAACCTTTCAGGTCATGTGATCAGTCACATTCCTGGAAGGAATTTCAAGATGTGGTAATGTATACGATGGATGAGTGTACATATATATATATATATATATATATAAGTGTTTGTGTGTGTGGAGCTGCATGAGTATATAAGAGAGCTGTTGGTGTATGTAAGAAAGCTGTGTACAAGTATGTAGCAAAACAGTGCGTGTATGTAACAGAGGTGTGAGTGCATACTTCAAAGCTGTAGAAAAGCTATATGTGTTAGAACTGTGTTTGTGTATGGAGGAGAGTTGTGTGTGTATTTCGGAAAATTGCGTGTGTGATAGTAGTAGAGTTGTGTGTATGCAGGAGAGATGTGTGTATGTAGGAAAGAGGGTGGAAACTTATCAATGCTATAGGACCTATGCAAGAACCTAACATGATCAAATTTGACTCATGACAATACAGCTTTAAAAAATGCATTGGCAGCAATTGTACCGATCATCTACTTTCAATGAATTATCAGCAAATTGGTGAAAGTACACCTATTAAAAAAAAAATAACAGCCTCCTCCATATCCCCTCTAGCTGTCCTGTCCATCACCAAGATAGGTGCGTTTTCTGCCATTTTAGGTAGAAGTAATGTTCAACCAATTTGCTTCTAATTTAGACAAAGTAGTAGGAAAGTTTATCAAACAAACTCTACATATGAGCTTTATCTATTTTACAATACGTGTAATATGTATTCACAAAATGTCCATTTTCTATATGTGTGAACTTCACATCTTTTTTTTTTTTAGTAAGTTTTAGTGCATGATGAGGTGGTGTTTACCTATAGGATCCACCATCTCTTGGACTGGGCACCATTGATGGTATTTATTGGGCCCCACGTTCTTAAGTAAATCTCAATATTGCTTCAAAAAGGTAGCTATGCATATACAGTTTACAGACAGAATGTTAACATATTAAGCAAGAGTGTGACAACTTATCAGTGCTAAATGTGCCATAAAAAAACCCAGCATGTAAAATTCTTAGCTTTGACAAGTGACAACATATCTGGCAAAATGCATTGTAAACCAAATGTAATTTTTAGCTGCAGTAAATTTTAGACAATCAAAATGATGTTAAAATGTGTGTGTTTCTTACAGTCTAGAGGCTGCTTATTCTGATGGAGGAAAACACTGACAGCATCCTTCATGATCACTGAAAGAACTGTTCTCCTTTCTCCTGCCCCACACTGATCTATCTGATCGGTGCAGTGCAGGGGAGAAAGTCACCAGGACTTGCACGGATGTTGCGCATCCTGTGTAGCTGAAAAAACTTCTGCAAGACTAGCCCTTGGACCTCTTTATGAAAAGAAGAACGACACTCCTGATATGTGAGGTGGCATGGATAGGGTCCCAATCAAACAAAGTTGTTGATTAGCCATTGAACCTTTCAGGTCATGTGATCAGTCACATTCCTGGAAGGAATTTCAAGATGTGGTAATGTATACGATGGATGAGTGTACATATATATATATATATATATATATATATATATAAGTGTTTGTGTGTGTGGAGCTGCATGAGTATATAAGAGAGCTGTTGGTGTATGTAAGAAAGCTGTGTACAAGTATGTAGCAAAACAGTGCGTGTATGTAACAGAGGTGTGAGTGCATACTTCAAAGCTGTAGAAAAGCTATATGTGTTAGAACTGTGTTTGTGTATGGAGGAGAGTTGTGTGTGTATTTCGGAAAATTGCGTGTGTGATAGTAGTAGAGTTGTGTGTATGCAGGAGAGATGTGTGTATGTAGGAAAGAGGGTGGAAACTTATCAATGCTATAGGACCTATGCAAGAACCTAACATGATCAAATTTGACTCATGACAATACAGCTTTAAAAAATGCATTGGCAGCAATTGTACCGATCATCTACTTTCAATGAATTATCAGCAAATTGGTGAAAGTACACCTATTAAAAAAAAAATAACAGCCTCCTCCATATCCCCTCTAGCTGTCCTGTCCATCACCAAGATAGGTGCGTTTTCTGCCATTTTAGGTAGAAGTAATGTTCAACCAATTTGCTTCTAATTTAGACAAAGTAGTAGGAAAGTTTATCAAACAAACTCTACATATGAGCTTTATCTATTTTACAATACGTGTAATATGTATTCACAAAATGTCCATTTTCTATATGTGTGAACTTCACATCTTTTTTTTTTTTAGTAAGTTTTAGTGCATGATGAGGTGGTGTTTACCTATAGGATCCACCATCTCTTGGACTGGGCACCATTGATGGTATTTATTGGGCCCCACGTTCTTAAGTAAATCTCAATATTGCTTCAAAAAGGTAGCTATGCATATACAGTTTACAGACAGAATGTTAACATATTAAGCAAGAGTGTGACAACTTATCAGTGCTAAATGTGCCATAAAAAAACCCAGCATGTAAAATTCTTAGCTTTGACAAGTGACAACATATCTGGCAAAATGCATTGTAAACCAAATGTAATTTTTAGCTGCAGTAAATTTTAGACAATCAAAATGATGTTAAAATGTGTGTGTTTCTTACAGTCTAGAGGCTGCTTATTCTGATGGAGGAAAACACTGACAGCATCCTTCATGATCACTGAAAGAACTGTTCTCCTTTCTCCTGCCCCACACTGATCTATCTGATCGGTGCAGTGCAGGGGAGAAAGTCACCAGGACTTGCACGGATGTTGCGCATCCTGTGTAGCTGAAAAAACTTCTGCAAGACTAGCCCTTGGACCTCTTTATGAAAAGAAGAACGACACTCCTGATATGTGAGGTGGCATGGATAGGGTCCCAATCAAACAAAGTTGTTGATTAGCCATTGAACCTTTCAGGTCATGTGATCAGTCACATTCCTGGAAGGAATTTCAAGATGTGGTAATGTATACGATGGATGAGTGTACATATATATATATATATATATATATATATATATAAGTGTTTGTGTGTGTGGAGCTGCATGAGTATATAAGAGAGCTGTTGGTGTATGTAAGAAAGCTGTGTACAAGTATGTAGCAAAACAGTGCGTGTATGTAACAGAGGTGTGAGTGCATACTTCAAAGCTGTAGAAAAGCTATATGTGTTAGAACTGTGTTTGTGTATGGAGGAGAGTTGTGTGTGTATTTCGGAAAATTGCGTGTGTGATAGTAGTAGAGTTGTGTGTATGCAGGAGAGATGTGTGTATGTAGGAAAGAGGGTGGAAACTTATCAATGCTATAGGACCTATGCAAGAACCTAACATGATCAAATTTGACTCATGACAATACAGCTTTAAAAAATGCATTGGCAGCAATTGTACCGATCATCTACTTTCAATGAATTATCAGCAAATTGGTGAAAGTACACCTATTAAAAAAAAAATAACAGCCTCCTCCATATCCCCTCTAGCTGTCCTGTCCATCACCAAGATAGGTGCGTTTTCTGCCATTTTAGGTAGAAGTAATGTTCAACCAATTTGCTTCTAATTTAGACAAAGTAGTAGGAAAGTTTATCAAACAAACTCTACATATGAGCTTTATCTATTTTACAATACGTGTAATATGTATTCACAAAATGTCCATTTTCTATATGTGTGAACTTCACATCTTTTTTTTTTTTAGTAAGTTTTAGTGCATGATGAGGTGGTGTTTACCTATAGGATCCACCATCTCTTGGACTGGGCACCATTGATGGTATTTATTGGGCCCCACGTTCTTAAGTAAATCTCAATATTGCTTCAAAAAGGTAGCTATGCATATACAGTTTACAGACAGAATGTTAACATATTAAGCAAGAGTGTGACAACTTATCAGTGCTAAATGTGCCATAAAAAAACCCAGCATGTAAAATTCTTAGCTTTGACAAGTGACAACATATCTGGCAAAATGCATTGTAAACCAAATGTAATTTTTAGCTGCAGTAAATTTTAGACAATCAAAATGATGTTAAAATGTGTGTGTTTCTTACAGTCTAGAGGCTGCTTATTCTGATGGAGGAAAACACTGACAGCATCCTTCATGATCACTGAAAGAACTGTTCTCCTTTCTCCTGCCCCACACTGATCTATCTGATCGGTGCAGTGCAGGGGAGAAAGTCACCAGGACTTGCACGGATGTTGCGCATCCTGTGTAGCTGAAAAAACTTCTGCAAGACTAGCCCTTGGACCTCTTTATGAAAAGAAGAACGACACTCCTGATATGTGAGGTGGCATGGATAGGGTCCCAATCAAACAAAGTTGTTGATTAGCCATTGAACCTTTCAGGTCATGTGATCAGTCACATTCCTGGAAGGAATTTCAAGATGTGGTAATGTATACGATGGATGAGTGTACATATATATATATATATATATATATATATAAGTGTTTGTGTGTGTGGAGCTGCATGAGTATATAAGAGAGCTGTTGGTGTATGTAAGAAAGCTGTGTACAAGTATGTAGCAAAACAGTGCGTGTATGTAACAGAGGTGTGAGTGCATACTTCAAAGCTGTAGAAAAGCTATATGTGTTAGAACTGTGTTTGTGTATGGAGGAGAGTTGTGTGTGTATTTCGGAAAATTGCGTGTGTGATAGTAGTAGAGTTGTGTGTATGCAGGAGAGATGTGTGTATGTAGGAAAGAGGGTGGAAACTTATCAATGCTATAGGACCTATGCAAGAACCTAACATGATCAAATTTGACTCATGACAATACAGCTTTAAAAAATGCATTGGCAGCAATTGTACCGATCATCTACTTTCAATGAATTATCAGCAAATTGGTGAAAGTACACCTATTAAAAAAAAAATAACAGCCTCCTCCATATCCCCTCTAGCTGTCCTGTCCATCACCAAGATAGGTGCGTTTTCTGCCATTTTAGGTAGAAGTAATGTTCAACCAATTTGCTTCTAATTTAGACAAAGTAGTAGGAAAGTTTATCAAACAAACTCTACATATGAGCTTTATCTATTTTACAATACGTGTAATATGTATTCACAAAATGTCCATTTTCTATATGTGTGAACTTCACATCTTTTTTTTTTTTAGTAAGTTTTAGTGCATGATGAGGTGGTGTTTACCTATAGGATCCACCATCTCTTGGACTGGGCACCATTGATGGTATTTATTGGGCCCCACGTTCTTAAGTAAATCTCAATATTGCTTCAAAAAGGTAGCTATGCATATACAGTTTACAGACAGAATGTTAACATATTAAGCAAGAGTGTGACAACTTATCAGTGCTAAATGTGCCATAAAAAAACACAGCATGTAAAATTCTTAGCTTTGACAAGTGACAACATATCTGGCAAAATGCATTGTAAACCAAATGTAATTTTTAGCTGCAGTAAATTTTAGACAATCAAAATGATGTTAAAATGTGTGTGTTTCTTACAGTCTAGAGGCTGCTTATTCTGATGGAGGAAAACACTGACAGCATCCTTCATGATCACTGAAAGAACTGTTCTCCTTTCTCCTGCCCCACACTGATCTATCTGATCGGTGCAGTGCAGGGGAGAAAGTCACCAGGACTTGCACGGATGTTGCGCATCCTGTGTAGCTGAAAAAACTTCTGCAAGACTAGCCCTTGGACCTCTTTATGAAAAGAAGAACGACACTCCTGATATGTGAGGTGGCATGGATAGGGTCCCAATCAAACAAAGTTGTTGATTAGCCATTGAACCTTTCAGGTCATGTGATCAGTCACATTCCTGGAAGGAATTTCAAGATGTGGTAATGTATACGATGGATGAGTGTACATATAATATATATATATATATATATATATATATAAGTGTTTGTGTGTGTGGAGCTGCATGAGTATATAAGAGAGCTGTTGGTGTATGTAAGAAAGCTGTGTACAAGTATGTAGCAAAACAGTGCGTGTATGTAACAGAGGTGTGAGTGCATACTTCAAAGCTGTAGAAAAGCTATATGTGTTAGAACTGTGTTTGTGTATGGAGGAGAGTTGTGTGTGTATTTCGGAAAATTGCGTGTGTGATAGTAGTAGAGTTGTGTGTATGCAGGAGAGATGTGTGTATGTAGGAAAGAGGGTGGAAACTTATCAATGCTATAGGACCTATGCAAGAACCTAACATGATCAAATTTGACTCATGACAATACAGCTTTAAAAAATGCATTGGCAGCAATTGTACCGATCATCTACTTTCAATGAATTATCAGCAAATTGGTGAAAGTACACCTATTAAAAAAAAAATAACAGCCTCCTCCATATCCCCTCTAGCTGTCCTGTCCATCACCAAGATAGGTGCGTTTTCTGCCATTTTAGGTAGAAGTAATGTTCAACCAATTTGCTTCTAATTTAGACAAAGTAGTAGGAAAGTTTATCAAACAAACTCTACATATGAGCTTTATCTATTTTACAATACGTGTAATATGTATTCACAAAATGTCCATTTTCTATATGTGTGAACTTCACATCTTTTTTTTTTTTAGTAAGTTTTAGTGCATGATGAGGTGGTGTTTACCTATAGGATCCACCATCTCTTGGACTGGGCACCATTGATGGTATTTATTGGGCCCCACGTTCTTAAGTAAATCTCAATATTGCTTCAAAAAGGTAGCTATGCATATACAGTTTACAGACAGAATGTTAACATATTAAGCAAGAGTGTGACAACTTATCAGTGCTAAATGTGCCATAAAAAAACCCAGCATGTAAAATTCTTAGCTTTGACAAGTGACAACATATCTGGCAAAATGCATTGTAAACCAAATGTAATTTTTAGCTGCAGTAAATTTTAGACAATCAAAATGATGTTAAAATGTGTGTGTTTCTTACAGTCTAGAGGCTGCTTATTCTGATGGAGGAAAACACTGACAGCATCCTTCATGATCACTGAAAGAACTGTTCTCCTTTCTCCTGCCCCACACTGATCTATCTGATCGGTGCAGTGCAGGGGAGAAAGTCACCAGGACTTGCACGGATGTTGCGCATCCTGTGTAGCTGAAAAAACTTCTGCAAGACTAGCCCTTGGACCTCTTTATGAAAAGAAGAACGACACTCCTGATATGTGAGGTGGCATGGATAGGGTCCCAATCAAACAAAGTTGTTGATTAGCCATTGAACCTTTCAGGTCATGTGATCAGTCACATTCCTGGAAGGAATTTCAAGATGTGGTAATGTATACGATGGATGAGTGTACATATATATATATATATATATATATATATATATAAGTGTTTGTGTGTGTGGAGCTGCATGAGTATATAAGAGAGCTGTTGGTGTATGTAAGAAAGCTGTGTACAAGTATGTAGCAAAACAGTGCGTGTATGTAACAGAGGTGTGAGTGCATACTTCAAAGCTGTAGAAAAGCTATATGTGTTAGAACTGTGTTTGTGTATGGAGGAGAGTTGTGTGTGTATTTCGGAAAATTGCGTGTGTGATAGTAGTAGAGTTGTGTGTATGCAGGAGAGATGTGTGTATGTAGGAAAGAGGGTGGAAACTTATCAATGCTATAGGACCTATGCAAGAACCTAACATGATCAAATTTGACTCATGACAATACAGCTTTAAAAAATGCATTGGCAGCAATTGTACCGATCATCTACTTTCAATGAATTATCAGCAAATTGGTGAAAGTACACCTATTAAAAAAAAAATAACAGCCTCCTCCATATCCCCTCTAGCTGTCCTGTCCATCACCAAGATAGGTGCGTTTTCTGCCATTTTAGGTAGAAGTAATGTTCAACCAATTTGCTTCTAATTTAGACAAAGTAGTAGGAAAGTTTATCAAACAAACTCTACATATGAGCTTTATCTATTTTACAATACGTGTAATATGTATTCACAAAATGTCCATTTTCTATATGTGTGAACTTCACATCTTTTTTTTTTTTAGTAAGTTTTAGTGCATGATGAGGTGGTGTTTACCTATAGGATCCACCATCTCTTGGACTGGGCACCATTGATGGTATTTATTGGGCCCCACGTTCTTAAGTAAATCTCAATATTGCTTCAAAAAGGTAGCTATGCATATACAGTTTACAGACAGAATGTTAACATATTAAGCAAGAGTGTGACAACTTATCAGTGCTAAATGTGCCATAAAAAAACCCAGCATGTAAAATTCTTAGCTTTGACAAGTGACAACATATCTGGCAAAATGCATTGTAAACCAAATGTAATTTTTAGCTGCAGTAAATTTTAGACAATCAAAATGATGTTAAAATGTGTGTGTTTCTTACAGTCTAGAGGCTGCTTATTCTGATGGAGGAAAACACTGACAGCATCCTTCATGATCACTGAAAGAACTGTTCTCCTTTCTCCTGCCCCACACTGATCTATCTGATCGGTGCAGTGCAGGGGAGAAAGTCACCAGGACTTGCACGGATGTTGCGCATCCTGTGTAGCTGAAAAAACTTCTGCAAGACTAGCCCTTGGACCTCTTTATGAAAAGAAGAACGACACTCCTGATATGTGAGGTGGCATGGATAGGGTCCCAATCAAACAAAGTTGTTGATTAGCCATTGAACCTTTCAGGTCATGTGATCAGTCACATTCCTGGAAGGAATTTCAAGATGTGGTAATGTATACGATGGATGAGTGTACATATATATATATATATATATATATATATAAGTGTTTGTGTGTGTGGAGCTGCATGAGTATATAAGAGAGCTGTTGGTGTATGTAAGAAAGCTGTGTACAAGTATGTAGCAAAACAGTGCGTGTATGTAACAGAGGTGTGAGTGCATACTTCAAAGCTGTAGAAAAGCTATATGTGTTAGAACTGTGTTTGTGTATGGAGGAGAGTTGTGTGTGTATTTCGGAAAATTGCGTGTGTGATAGTAGTAGAGTTGTGTGTATGCAGGAGAGATGTGTGTATGTAGGAAAGAGGGTGGAAACTTATCAATGCTATAGGACCTATGCAAGAACCTAACATGATCAAATTTGACTCATGACAATACAGCTTTAAAAAATGCATTGGCAGCAATTGTACCGATCATCTACTTTCAATGAATTATCAGCAAATTGGTGAAAGTACACCTATTAAAAAAAAAATAACAGCCTCCTCCATATCCCCTCTAGCTGTCCTGTCCATCACCAAGATAGGTGCGTTTTCTGCCATTTTAGGTAGAAGTAATGTTCAACCAATTTGCTTCTAATTTAGACAAAGTAGTAGGAAAGTTTATCAAACAAACTCTACATATGAGCTTTATCTATTTTACAATACGTGTAATATGTATTCACAAAATGTCCATTTTCTATATGTGTGAACTTCACATCTTTTTTTTTTTTAGTAAGTTTTAGTGCATGATGAGGTGGTGTTTACCTATAGGATCCACCATCTCTTGGACTGGGCACCATTGATGGTATTTATTGGGCCCCACGTTCTTAAGTAAATCTCAATATTGCTTCAAAAAGGTAGCTATGCATATACAGTTTACAGACAGAATGTTAACATATTAAGCAAGAGTGTGACAACTTATCAGTGCTAAATGTGCCATAAAAAAACACAGCATGTAAAATTCTTAGCTTTGACAAGTGACAACATATCTGGCAAAATGCATTGTAAACCAAATGTAATTTTTAGCTGCAGTAAATTTTAGACAATCAAAATGATGTTAAAATGTGTGTGTTTCTTACAGTCTAGAGGCTGCTTATTCTGATGGAGGAAAACACTGACAGCATCCTTCATGATCACTGAAAGAACTGTTCTCCTTTCTCCTGCCCCACACTGATCTATCTGATCGGTGCAGTGCAGGGGAGAAAGTCACCAGGACTTGCACGGATGTTGCGCATCCTGTGTAGCTGAAAAAACTTCTGCAAGACTAGCCCTTGGACCTCTTTATGAAAAGAAGAACGACACTCCTGATATGTGAGGTGGCATGGATAGGGTCCCAATCAAACAAAGTTGTTGATTAGCCATTGAACCTTTCAGGTCATGTGATCAGTCACATTCCTGGAAGGAATTTCAAGATGTGGTAATGTATACGATGGATGAGTGTACATATATATATATATATATATATATATATATATATAAGTGTTTGTGTGTGTGGAGCTGCATGAGTATATAAGAGAGCTGTTGGTGTATGTAAGAAAGCTGTGTACAAGTATGTAGCAAAACAGTGCGTGTATGTAACAGAGGTGTGAGTGCATACTTCAAAGCTGTAGAAAAGCTATATGTGTTAGAACTGTGTTTGTGTATGGAGGAGAGTTGTGTGTGTATTTCGGAAAATTGCGTGTGTGATAGTAGTAGAGTTGTGTGTATGCAGGAGAGATGTGTGTATGTAGGAAAGAGGGTGGAAACTTATCAATGCTATAGGACCTATGCAAGAACCTAACATGATCAAATTTGACTCATGACAATACAGCTTTAAAAAATGCATTGGCAGCAATTGTACCGATCATCTACTTTCAATGAATTATCAGCAAATTGGTGAAAGTACACCTATTAAAAAAAAAATAACAGCCTCCTCCATATCCCCTCTAGCTGTCCTGTCCATCACCAAGATAGGTGCGTTTTCTGCCATTTTAGGTAGAAGTAATGTTCAACCAATTTGCTTCTAATTTAGACAAAGTAGTAGGAAAGTTTATCAAACAAACTCTACATATGAGCTTTATCTATTTTACAATACGTGTAATATGTATTCACAAAATGTCCATTTTCTATATGTGTGAACTTCACATCTTTTTTTTTTTTAGTAAGTTTTAGTGCATGATGAGGTGGTGTTTACCTATAGGATCCACCATCTCTTGGACTGGGCACCATTGATGGTATTTATTGGGCCCCACGTTCTTAAGTAAATCTCAATATTGCTTCAAAAAGGTAGCTATGCATATACAGTTTACAGACAGAATGTTAACATATTAAGCAAGAGTGTGACAACTTATCAGTGCTAAATGTGCCATAAAAAAACCCAGCATGTAAAATTCTTAGCTTTGACAAGTGACAACATATCTGGCAAAATGCATTGTAAACCAAATGTAATTTTTAGCTGCAGTAAATTTTAGACAATCAAAATGATGTTAAAATGTGTGTGTTTCTTACAGTCTAGAGGCTGCTTATTCTGATGGAGGAAAACACTGACAGCATCCTTCATGATCACTGAAAGAACTGTTCTCCTTTCTCCTGCCCCACACTGATCTATCTGATCGGTGCAGTGCAGGGGAGAAAGTCACCAGGACTTGCACGGATGTTGCGCATCCTGTGTAGCTGAAAAAACTTCTGCAAGACTAGCCCTTGGACCTCTTTATGAAAAGAAGAACGACACTCCTGATATGTGAGGTGGCATGGATAGGGTCCCAATCAAACAAAGTTGTTGATTAGCCATTGAACCTTTCAGGTCATGTGATCAGTCACATTCCTGGAAGGAATTTCAAGATGTGGTAATGTATACGATGGATGAGTGTACATATATATATATATATATATATATATATATATAAGTGTTTGTGTGTGTGGAGCTGCATGAGTATATAAGAGAGCTGTTGGTGTATGTAAGAAAGCTGTGTACAAGTATGTAGCAAAACAGTGCGTGTATGTAACAGAGGTGTGAGTGCATACTTCAAAGCTGTAGAAAAGCTATATGTGTTAGAACTGTGTTTGTGTATGGAGGAGAGTTGTGTGTGTATTTCGGAAAATTGCGTGTGTGATAGTAGTAGAGTTGTGTGTATGCAGGAGAGATGTGTGTATGTAGGAAAGAGGGTGGAAACTTATCAATGCTATAGGACCTATGCAAGAACCTAACATGATCAAATTTGACTCATGACAATACAGCTTTAAAAAATGCATTGGCAGCAATTGTACCGATCATCTACTTTCAATGAATTATCAGCAAATTGGTGAAAGTACACCTATTAAAAAAAAAATAACAGCCTCCTCCATATCCCCTCTAGCTGTCCTGTCCATCACCAAGATAGGTGCGTTTTCTGCCATTTTAGGTAGAAGTAATGTTCAACCAATTTGCTTCTAATTTAGACAAAGTAGTAGGAAAGTTTATCAAACAAACTCTACATATGAGCTTTATCTATTTTACAATACGTGTAATATGTATTCACAAAATGTCCATTTTCTATATGTGTGAACTTCACATCTTTTTTTTTTTTAGTAAGTTTTAGTGCATGATGAGGTGGTGTTTACCTATAGGATCCACCATCTCTTGGACTGGGCACCATTGATGGTATTTATTGGGCCCCACGTTCTTAAGTAAATCTCAATATTGCTTCAAAAAGGTAGCTATGCATATACAGTTTACAGACAGAATGTTAACATATTAAGCAAGAGTGTGACAACTTATCAGTGCTAAATGTGCCATAAAAAAACCCAGCATGTAAAATTCTTAGCTTTGACAAGTGACAACATATCTGGCAAAATGCATTGTAAACCAAATGTAATTTTTAGCTGCAGTAAATTTTAGACAATCAAAATGATGTTAAAATGTGTGTGTTTCTTACAGTCTAGAGGCTGCTTATTCTGATGGAGGAAAACACTGACAGCATCCTTCATGATCACTGAAAGAACTGTTCTCCTTTCTCCTGCCCCACACTGATCTATCTGATCGGTGCAGTGCAGGGGAGAAAGTCACCAGGACTTGCACGGATGTTGCGCATCCTGTGTAGCTGAAAAAACTTCTGCAAGACTAGCCCTTGGACCTCTTTATGAAAAGAAGAACGACACTCCTGATATGTGAGGTGGCATGGATAGGGTCCCAATCAAACAAAGTTGTTGATTAGCCATTGAACCTTTCAGGTCATGTGATCAGTCACATTCCTGGAAGGAATTTCAAGATGTGGTAATGTATACGATGGATGAGTGTACATATATATATATATATATATATATATATATATATAAGTGTTTGTGTGTGTGGAGCTGCATGAGTATATAAGAGAGCTGTTGGTGTATGTAAGAAAGCTGTGTACAAGTATGTAGCAAAACAGTGCGTGTATGTAACAGAGGTGTGAGTGCATACTTCAAAGCTGTAGAAAAGCTATATGTGTTAGAACTGTGTTTGTGTATGGAGGAGAGTTGTGTGTGTATTTCGGAAAATTGCGTGTGTGATAGTAGTAGAGTTGTGTGTATGCAGGAGAGATGTGTGTATGTAGGAAAGAGGGTGGAAACTTATCAATGCTATAGGACCTATGCAAGAACCTAACATGATCAAATTTGACTCATGACAATACAGCTTTAAAAAATGCATTGGCAGCAATTGTACCGATCATCTACTTTCAATGAATTATCAGCAAATTGGTGAAAGTACACCTATTAAAAAAAAAATAACAGCCTCCTCCATATCCCCTCTAGCTGTCCTGTCCATCACCAAGATAGGTGCGTTTTCTGCCATTTTAGGTAGAAGTAATGTTCAACCAATTTGCTTCTAATTTAGACAAAGTAGTAGGAAAGTTTATCAAACAAACTCTACATATGAGCTTTATCTATTTTACAATACGTGTAATATGTATTCACAAAATGTCCATTTTCTATATGTGTGAACTTCACATCTTTTTTTTTTTTAGTAAGTTTTAGTGCATGATGAGGTGGTGTTTACCTATAGGATCCACCATCTCTTGGACTGGGCACCATTGATGGTATTTATTGGGCCCCACGTTCTTAAGTAAATCTCAATATTGCTTCAAAAAGGTAGCTATGCATATACAGTTTACAGACAGAATGTTAACATATTAAGCAAGAGTGTGACAACTTATCAGTGCTAAATGTGCCATAAAAAAACCCAGCATGTAAAATTCTTAGCTTTGACAAGTGACAACATATCTGGCAAAATGCATTGTAAACCAAATGTAATTTTTAGCTGCAGTAAATTTTAGACAATCAAAATGATGTTAAAATGTGTGTGTTTCTTACAGTCTAGAGGCTGCTTATTCTGATGGAGGAAAACACTGACAGCATCCTTCATGATCACTGAAAGAACTGTTCTCCTTTCTCCTGCCCCACACTGATCTATCTGATCGGTGCAGTGCAGGGGAGAAAGTCACCAGGACTTGCACGGATGTTGCGCATCCTGTGTAGCTGAAAAAACTTCTGCAAGACTAGCCCTTGGACCTCTTTATGAAAAGAAGAACGACACTCCTGATATGTGAGGTGGCATGGATAGGGTCCCAATCAAACAAAGTTGTTGATTAGCCATTGAACCTTTCAGGTCATGTGATCAGTCACATTCCTGGAAGGAATTTCAAGATGTGGTAATGTATACGATGGATGAGTGTACATATATATATATATATATATATATATATATATAAGTGTTTGTGTGTGTGGAGCTGCATGAGTATATAAGAGAGCTGTTGGTGTATGTAAGAAAGCTGTGTACAAGTATGTAGCAAAACAGTGCGTGTATGTAACAGAGGTGTGAGTGCATACTTCAAAGCTGTAGAAAAGCTATATGTGTTAGAACTGTGTTTGTGTATGGAGGAGAGTTGTGTGTGTATTTCGGAAAATTGCGTGTGTGATAGTAGTAGAGTTGTGTGTATGCAGGAGAGATGTGTGTATGTAGGAAAGAGGGTGGAAACTTATCAATGCTATAGGACCTATGCAAGAACCTAACATGATCAAATTTGACTCATGACAATACAGCTTTAAAAAATGCATTGGCAGCAATTGTACCGATCATCTACTTTCAATGAATTATCAGCAAATTGGTGAAAGTACACCTATTAAAAAAAAAATAACAGCCTCCTCCATATCCCCTCTAGCTGTCCTGTCCATCACCAAGATAGGTGCGTTTTCTGCCATTTTAGGTAGAAGTAATGTTCAACCAATTTGCTTCTAATTTAGACAAAGTAGTAGGAAAGTTTATCAAACAAACTCTACATATGAGCTTTATCTATTTTACAATACGTGTAATATGTATTCACAAAATGTCCATTTTCTATATGTGTGAACTTCACATCTTTTTTTTTTTTAGTAAGTTTTAGTGCATGATGAGGTGGTGTTTACCTATAGGATCCACCATCTCTTGGACTGGGCACCATTGATGGTATTTATTGGGCCCCACGTTCTTAAGTAAATCTCAATATTGCTTCAAAAAGGTAGCTATGCATATACAGTTTACAGACAGAATGTTAACATATTAAGCAAGAGTGTGACAACTTATCAGTGCTAAATGTGCCATAAAAAAACCCAGCATGTAAAATTCTTAGCTTTGACAAGTGACAACATATCTGGCAAAATGCATTGTAAACCAAATGTAATTTTTAGCTGCAGTAAATTTTAGACAATCAAAATGATGTTAAAATGTGTGTGTTTCTTACAGTCTAGAGGCTGCTTATTCTGATGGAGGAAAACACTGACAGCATCCTTCATGATCACTGAAAGAACTGTTCTCCTTTCTCCTGCCCCACACTGATCTATCTGATCGGTGCAGTGCAGGGGAGAAAGTCACCAGGACTTGCACGGATGTTGCGCATCCTGTGTAGCTGAAAAAACTTCTGCAAGACTAGCCCTTGGACCTCTTTATGAAAAGAAGAACGACACTCCTGATATGTGAGGTGGCATGGATAGGGTCCCAATCAAACAAAGTTGTTGATTAGCCATTGAACCTTTCAGGTCATGTGATCAGTCACATTCCTGGAAGGAATTTCAAGATGTGGTAATGTATACGATGGATGAGTGTACATATATATATATATATATATATATATATATATAAGTGTTTGTGTGTGTGGAGCTGCATGAGTATATAAGAGAGCTGTTGGTGTATGTAAGAAAGCTGTGTACAAGTATGTAGCAAAACAGTGCGTGTATGTAACAGAGGTGTGAGTGCATACTTCAAAGCTGTAGAAAAGCTATATGTGTTAGAACTGTGTTTGTGTATGGAGGAGAGTTGTGTGTGTATTTCGGAAAATTGCGTGTGTGATAGTAGTAGAGTTGTGTGTATGCAGGAGAGATGTGTGTATGTAGGAAAGAGGGTGGAAACTTATCAATGCTATAGGACCTATGCAAGAACCTAACATGATCAAATTTGACTCATGACAATACAGCTTTAAAAAATGCATTGGCAGCAATTGTACCGATCATCTACTTTCAATGAATTATCAGCAAATTGGTGAAAGTACACCTATTAAAAAAAAAATAACAGCCTCCTCCATATCCCCTCTAGCTGTCCTGTCCATCACCAAGATAGGTGCGTTTTCTGCCATTTTAGGTAGAAGTAATGTTCAACCAATTTGCTTCTAATTTAGACAAAGTAGTAGGAAAGTTTATCAAACAAACTCTACATATGAGCTTTATCTATTTTACAATACGTGTAATATGTATTCACAAAATGTCCATTTTCTATATGTGTGAACTTCACATCTTTTTTTTTTTTAGTAAGTTTTAGTGCATGATGAGGTGGTGTTTACCTATAGGATCCACCATCTCTTGGACTGGGCACCATTGATGGTATTTATTGGGCCCCACGTTCTTAAGTAAATCTCAATATTGCTTCAAAAAGGTAGCTATGCATATACAGTTTACAGACAGAATGTTAACATATTAAGCAAGAGTGTGACAACTTATCAGTGCTAAATGTGCCATAAAAAAACACAGCATGTAAAATTCTTAGCTTTGACAAGTGACAACATATCTGGCAAAATGCATTGTAAACCAAATGTAATTTTTAGCTGCAGTAAATTTTAGACAATCAAAATGATGTTAAAATGTGTGTGTTTCTTACAGTCTAGAGGCTGCTTATTCTGATGGAGGAAAACACTGACAGCATCCTTCATGATCACTGAAAGAACTGTTCTCCTTTCTCCTGCCCCACACTGATCTATCTGATCGGTGCAGTGCAGGGGAGAAAGTCACCAGGACTTGCACGGATGTTGCGCATCCTGTGTAGCTGAAAAAACTTCTGCAAGACTAGCCCTTGGACCTCTTTATGAAAAGAAGAACGACACTCCTGATATGTGAGGTGGCATGGATAGGGTCCCAATCAAACAAAGTTGTTGATTAGCCATTGAACCTTTCAGGTCATGTGATCAGTCACATTCCTGGAAGGAATTTCAAGATGTGGTAATGTATACGATGGATGAGTGTACATATATATATATATATATATATATATATATATATATAAGTGTTTGTGTGTGTGGAGCTGCATGAGTATATAAGAGAGCTGTTGGTGTATGTAAGAAAGCTGTGTACAAGTATGTAGCAAAACAGTGCGTGTATGTAACAGAGGTGTGAGTGCATACTTCAAAGCTGTAGAAAAGCTATATGTGTTAGAACTGTGTTTGTGTATGGAGGAGAGTTGTGTGTGTATTTCGGAAAATTGCGTGTGTGATAGTAGTAGAGTTGTGTGTATGCAGGAGAGATGTGTGTATGTAGGAAAGAGGGTGGAAACTTATCAATGCTATAGGACCTATGCAAGAACCTAACATGATCAAATTTGACTCATGACAATACAGCTTTAAAAAATGCATTGGCAGCAATTGTACCGATCATCTACTTTCAATGAATTATCAGCAAATTGGTGAAAGTACACCTATTAAAAAAAATAACAGCCTCCTCCATATCCCCTCTAGCTGTCCTGTCCATCACCAAGATAGGTGCGTTTTCTGCCATTTTAGGTAGAAGTAATGTTCAACCAATTTGCTTCTAATTTAGACAAAGTAGTAGGAAAGTTTATCAAACAAACTCTACATATGAGCTCTATCTATTTTACAATACGTGTAATATGTATTCACAAAATGTCCATTTTCTATATGTGTGAACTTCACATCTTTTTTTTTTTTAGTAAGTTTTAGTGCATGATGAGGTGGTGTTTACCTATAGGATCCACCATCTCTTGGACTGGGCACCATTGATGGTATTTATTGGGCCCCACGTTCTTAAGTAAATCTCAATATTGCTTCAAAAAGGTAGCTATGCATATACAGTTTACAGACAGAATGTTAACATATTAAGCAAGAGTGTGACAACTTATCAGTGCTAAATGTGCCATAAAAAAACCCAGCATGTAAAATTCTTAGCTTTGACAAGTGACAACATATCTGGCAAAATGCATTGTAAACCAAATGTAATTTTTAGCTGCAGTAAATTTTAGACAATCAAAATGATGTTAAAATGTGTGTGTTTCTTACAGTCTAGAGGCTGCTTATTCTGATGGAGGAAAACACTGACAGCATCCTTCATGATCACTGAAAGAACTGTTCTCCTTTCTCCTGCCCCACACTGATCTATCTGATCGGTGCAGTGCAGGGGAGAAAGTCACCAGGACTTGCACGGATGTTGCGCATCCTGTGTAGCTGAAAAAACTTCTGCAAGACTAGCCCTTGGACCTCTTTATGAAAAGAAGAACGACACTCCTGATATGTGAGGTGGCATGGATAGGGTCCCAATCAAACAAAGTTGTTGATTAGCCATTGAACCTTTCAGGTCATGTGATCAGTCACATTCCTGGAAGGAATTTCAAGATGTGGTAATGTATACGATGGATGAGTGTACATATATATATATATATATATATATAAGTGTTTGTGTGTGTGGAGCTGCATGAGTATATAAGAGAGCTGTTGGTGTATGTAAGAAAGCTGTGTACAAGTATGTAGCAAAACAGTGCGTGTATGTAACAGAGGTGTGAGTGCATACTTCAAAGCTGTAGAAAAGCTATATGTGTTAGAACTGTGTTTGTGTATGGAGGAGAGTTGTGTGTGTATTTCGGAAAATTGCGTGTGTGATAGTAGTAGAGTTGTGTGTATGCAGTAGAGATGTGTGTATGTAGGAAAGAGGGTGGAAACTTATCAATGCTATAGGACCTATGCAAGAACCTAACATGATCAAATTTGACTCATGACAATACAGCTTTAAAAAATGCATTGGCAGCAATTGTACCGATCATCTACTTTCAATGAATTATCAGCAAATTGGTGAAAGTACACCTATTAAAAAAAATAACAGCCTCCTCCATATCCCCTCTAGCTGTCCTGTCCATCACCAAGATAGGTGCGTTTTCTGCCATTTTAGGTAGAAGTAATGTTCAACCAATTTGCTTCTAATTTAGACAAAGTAGTAGGAAAGTTTATCAAACAAACTCTACATATGAGCTCTATCTATTTTACAATACGTGTAATATGTATTCACAAAATGTCCATTTTCTATATGTGTGAACTTCACATCTTTTTTTTTTTTAGTAAGTTTTAGTGCATGATGAGGTGGTGTTTACCTATAGGATCCACCATCTCTTGGACTGGGCACCATTGATGGTATTTATTGGGCCCCACGTTCTTAAGTAAATCTCAATATTGCTTCAAAAAGGTAGCTATGCATATACAGTTTACAGACAGAATGTTAACATATTAAGCAAGAGTGTGACAACTTATCAGTGCTAAATGTGCCATAAAAAAACCCAGCATGTAAAATTCTTAGCTTTGACAAGTGACAACATATCTGGCAAAATGCATTGTAAACCAAATGTAATTTTTAGCTGCAGTAAATTTTAGACAATCAAAATGATGTTAAAATGTGTGTGTTTCTTACAGTCTAGAGGCTGCTTATTCTGATGGAGGAAAACACTGACAGCATCCTTCATGATCACTGAAAGAACTGTTCTCCTTTCTCCTGCCCCACACTGATCTATCTGATCGGTGCAGTGCAGGGGAGAAAGTCACCAGGACTTGCACGGATGTTGCGCATCCTGTGTAGCTGAAAAAACTTCTGCAAGACTAGCCCTTGGACCTCTTTATGAAAAGAAGAACGACACTCCTGATATGTGAGGTGGCATGGATAGGGTCCCAATCAAACAAAGTTGTTGATTAGCCATTGAACCTTTCAGGTCATGTGATCAGTCACATTCCTGGAAGGAATTTCAAGATGTGGTAATGTATACGATGGATGAGTGTACATATATATATATATATATATATATATATATATATATAAGTGTTTGTGTGTGTGGAGCTGCATGAGTATATAAGAGAGCTGTTGGTGTATGTAAGAAAGCTGTGTACAAGTATGTAGCAAAACAGTGCGTGTATGTAACAGAGGTGTGAGTGCATACTTCAAAGCTGTAGAAAAGCTATATGTGTTAGAACTGTGTTTGTGTATGGAGGAGAGTTGTGTGTGTATTTCGGAAAATTGCGTGTGTGATAGTAGTAGAGTTGTGTGTATGCAGTAGAGATGTGTGTATGTAGGAAAGAGGGTGGAAACTTATCAATGCTATAGGACCTATGCAAGAACCTAACATGATCAAATTTGACTCATGACAATACAGCTTTAAAAAATGCATTGGCAGCAATTGTACCGATCATCTACTTTCAATGAATTATCAGCAAATTGGTGAAAGTACACCTATTAAAAAAAATAACAGCCTCCTCCATATCCCCTCTAGCTGTCCTGTCCATCACCAAGATAGGTGCGTTTTCTGCCATTTTAGGTAGAAGTAATGTTCAACCAATTTGCTTCTAATTTAGACAAAGTAGTAGGAAAGTTTATCAAACAAACTCTACATATGAGCTCTATCTATTTTACAATACGTGTAATATGTATTCACAAAATGTCCATTTTCTATATGTGTGAACTTCACATCTTTTTTTTTTTTAGTAAGTTTTAGTGCATGATGAGGTGGTGTTTACCTATAGGATCCACCATCTCTTGGACTGGGCACCATTGATGGTATTTATTGGGCCCCACGTTCTTAAGTAAATCTCAATATTGCTTCAAAAAGGTAGCTATGCATATACAGTTTACAGACAGAATGTTAACATATTAAGCAAGAGTGTGACAACTTATCAGTGCTAAATGTGCCATAAAAAAACCCAGCATGTAAAATTCTTAGCTTTGACAAGTGACAACATATCTGGCAAAATGCATTGTAAACCAAATGTAATTTTTAGCTGCAGTAAATTTTAGACAATCAAAATGATGTTAAAATGTGTGTGTTTCTTACAGTCTAGAGGCTGCTTATTCTGATGGAGGAAAACACTGACAGCATCCTTCATGATCACTGAAAGAACTGTTCTCCTTTCTCCTGCCCCACACTGATCTATCTGATCGGTGCAGTGCAGGGGAGAAAGTCACCAGGACTTGCACGGATGTTGCGCATCCTGTGTAGCTGAAAAAACTTCTGCAAGACTAGCCCTTGGACCTCTTTATGAAAAGAAGAACGACACTCCTGATATGTGAGGTGGCATGGATAGGGTCCCAATCAAACAAAGTTGTTGATTAGCCATTGAACCTTTCAGGTCATGTGATCAGTCACATTCCTGGAAGGAATTTCAAGATGTGGTAATGTATACGATGGATGAGTGTACATATATATATATATATATATATATATATATATATATATAAGTGTTTGTGTGTGTGGAGCTGCATGAGTATATAAGAGAGCTGTTGGTGTATGTAAGAAAGCTGTGTACAAGTATGTAGCAAAACAGTGCGTGTATGTAACAGAGGTGTGAGTGCATACTTCAAAGCTGTAGAAAAGCTATATGTGTTAGAACTGTGTTTGTGTATGGAGGAGAGTTGTGTGTGTATTTCGGAAAATTGCGTGTGTGATAGTAGTAGAGTTGTGTGTATGCAGGAGAGATGTGTGTATGTAGGAAAGAGGGTGGAAACTTATCAATGCTATAGGACCTATGCAAGAACCTAACATGATCAAATTTGACTCATGACAATACAGCTTTAAAAAATGCATTGGCAGCAATTGTACCGATCATCTACTTTCAATGAATTATCAGCAAATTGGTGAAAGTACACCTATTAAAAAAAATAACAGCCTCCTCCATATCCCCTCTAGCTGTCCTGTCCATCACCAAGATAGGTGCGTTTTCTGCCATTTTAGGTAGAAGTAATGTTCAACCAATTTGCTTCTAATTTAGACAAAGTAGTAGGAAAGTTTATCAAACAAACTCTACATATGAGCTCTATCTATTTTACAATACGTGTAATATGTATTCACAAAATGTCCATTTTCTATATGTGTGAACTTCACATCTTTTTTTTTTTTAGTAAGTTTTAGTGCATGATGAGGTGGTGTTTACCTATAGGATCCACCATCTCTTGGACTGGGCACCATTGATGGTATTTATTGGGCCCCACGTTCTTAAGTAAATCTCAATATTGCTTCAAAAAGGTAGCTATGCATATACAGTTTACAGACAGAATGTTAACATATTAAGCAAGAGTGTGACAACTTATCAGTGCTAAATGTGCCATAAAAAAACCCAGCATGTAAAATTCTTAGCTTTGACAAGTGACAACATATCTGGCAAAATGCATTGTAAACCAAATGTAATTTTTAGCTGCAGTAAATTTTAGACAATCAAAATGATGTTAAAATGTGTGTGTTTCTTACAGTCTAGAGGCTGCTTATTCTGATGGAGGAAAACACTGACAGCATCCTTCATGATCACTGAAAGAACTGTTCTCCTTTCTCCTGCCCCACACTGATCTATCTGATCGGTGCAGTGCAGGGGAGAAAGTCACCAGGACTTGCACGGATGTTGCGCATCCTGTGTAGCTGAAAAAACTTCTGCAAGACTAGCCCTTGGACCTCTTTATGAAAAGAAGAACGACACTCCTGATATGTGAGGTGGCATGGATAGGGTCCCAATCAAACAAAGTTGTTGATTAGCCATTGAACCTTTCAGGTCATGTGATCAGTCACATTCCTGGAAGGAATTTCAAGATGTGGTAATGTATACGATGGATGAGTGTACATATATATATATATATATATATATATATATATATATATAAGTGTTTGTGTGTGTGGAGCTGCATGAGTATATAAGAGAGCTGTTGGTGTATGTAAGAAAGCTGTGTACAAGTATGTAGCAAAACAGTGCGTGTATGTAACAGAGGTGTGAGTGCATACTTCAAAGCTGTAGAAAAGCTATATGTGTTAGAACTGTGTTTGTGTATGGAGGAGAGTTGTGTGTGTATTTCGGAAAATTGCGTGTGTGATAGTAGTAGAGTTGTGTGTATGCAGGAGAGATGTGTGTATGTAGGAAAGAGGGTGGAAACTTATCAATGCTATAGGACCTATGCAAGAACCTAACATGATCAAATTTGACTCATGACAATACAGCTTTAAAAAATGCATTGGCAGCAATTGTACCGATCATCTACTTTCAATGAATTATCAGCAAATTGGTGAAAGTACACCTATTAAAAAAAATAACAGCCTCCTCCATATCCCCTCTAGCTGTCCTGTCCATCACCAAGATAGGTGCGTTTTCTGCCATTTTAGGTAGAAGTAATGTTCAACCAATTTGCTTCTAATTTAGACAAAGTAGTAGGAAAGTTTATCAAACAAACTCTACATATGAGCTCTATCTATTTTACAATACGTGTAATATGTATTCACAAAATGTCCATTTTCTATATGTGTGAACTTCACATCTTTTTTTTTTTTAGTAAGTTTTAGTGCATGATGAGGTGGTGTTTACCTATAGGATCCACCATCTCTTGGACTGGGCACCATTGATGGTATTTATTGGGCCCCACGTTCTTAAGTAAATCTCAATATTGCTTCAAAAAGGTAGCTATGCATATACAGTTTACAGACAGAATGTTAACATATTAAGCAAGAGTGTGACAACTTATCAGTGCTAAATGTGCCATAAAAAAACCCAGCATGTAAAATTCTTAGCTTTGACAAGTGACAACATATCTGGCAAAATGCATTGTAAACCAAATGTAATTTTTAGCTGCAGTAAATTTTAGACAATCAAAATGATGTTAAAATGTGTGTGTTTCTTACAGTCTAGAGGCTGCTTATTCTGATGGAGGAAAACACTGACAGCATCCTTCATGATCACTGAAAGAACTGTTCTCCTTTCTCCTGCCCCACACTGATCTATCTGATCGGTGCAGTGCAGGGGAGAAAGTCACCAGGACTTGCACGGATGTTGCGCATCCTGTGTAGCTGAAAAAACTTCTGCAAGACTAGCCCTTGGACCTCTTTATGAAAAGAAGAACGACACTCCTGATATGTGAGGTGGCATGGATAGGGTCCCAATCAAACAAAGTTGTTGATTAGCCATTGAACCTTTCAGGTCATGTGATCAGTCACATTCCTGGAAGGAATTTCAAGATGTGGTAATGTATACGATGGATGAGTGTACATATATATATATATATATATATAAGTGTTTGTGTGTGTGGAGCTGCATGAGTATATAAGAGAGCTGTTGGTGTATGTAAGAAAGCTGTGTACAAGTATGTAGCAAAACAGTGCGTGTATGTAACAGAGGTGTGAGTGCATACTTCAAAGCTGTAGAAAAGCTATATGTGTTAGAACTGTGTTTGTGTATGGAGGAGAGTTGTGTGTGTATTTCGGAAAATTGCGTGTGTGATAGTAGTAGAGTTGTGTGTATGCAGGAGAGATGTGTGTATGTAGGAAAGAGGGTGGAAACTTATCAATGCTATAGGACCTATGCAAGAACCTAACATGATCAAATTTGACTCATGACAATACAGCTTTAAAAAATGCATTGGCAGCAATTGTACCGATCATCTACTTTCAATGAATTATCAGCAAATTGGTGAAAGTACACCTATTAAAAAAAAAATAACAGCCTCCTCCATATCCCCTCTAGCTGTCCTGTCCATCACCAAGATAGGTGCGTTTTCTGCCATTTTAGGTAGAAGTAATGTTCAACCAATTTGCTTCTAATTTAGACAAAGTAGTAGGAAAGTTTATCAAACAAACTCCACATATGAGCTTTATCTATTTTACAATACGTGTAATATGTATTCACAAAATGTCCATTTTCTATATGTGTGAACTTCACATCTTTTTTTTTTTTAGTAAGTTTTAGTGCATGATGAGGTGGTGTTTACCTATAGGATCCACCATCTCTTGGACTGGGCACCATTGATGGTATTTATTGGGCCCCACGTTCTTAAGTAAATCTCAATATTGCTTCAAAAAGGTAGCTATGCATATACAGTTTACAGACAGAATGTTAACATATTAAGCAAGAGTGTGACAACTTATCAGTGCTAAATGTGCCATAAAAAAACCCAGCATGTAAAATTCTTAGCTTTGACAAGTGACAACATATCTGGCAAAATGCATTGTAAACCAAATGTAATTTTTAGCTGCAGTAAATTTTAGACAATCAAAATGATGTTAAAATGTGTGTGTTTCTTACAGTCTAGAGGCTGCTTATTCTGATGGAGGAAAACACTGACAGCATCCTTCATGATCACTGAAAGAACTGTTCTCCTTTCTCCTGCCCCACACTGATCTATCTGATCGGTGCAGTGCAGGGGAGAAAGTCACCAGGACTTGCACGGATGTTGCGCATCCTGTGTAGCTGAAAAAACTTCTGCAAGACTAGCCCTTGGACCTCTTTATGAAAAGAAGAACGACACTCCTGATATGTGAGGTGGCATGGATAGGGTCCCAATCAAACAAAGTTGTTGATTAGCCATTGAACCTTTCAGGTCATGTGATCAGTCACATTCCTGGAAGGAATTTCAAGATGTGGTAATGTATACGATGGATGAGTGTACATATATATATATATATATATATATATATAAGTGTTTGTGTGTGTGGAGCTGCATGAGTATATAAGAGAGCTGTTGGTGTATGTAAGAAAGCTGTGTACAAGTATGTAGCAAAACAGTGCGTGTATGTAACAGAGGTGTGAGTGCATACTTCAAAGCTGTAGAAAAGCTATATGTGTTAGAACTGTGTTTGTGTATGGAGGAGAGTTGTGTGTGTATTTCGGAAAATTGCGTGTGTGATAGTAGTAGAGTTGTGTGTATGCAGGAGAGATGTGTGTATGTAGGAAAGAGGGTGGAAACTTATCAATGCTATAGGACCTATGCAAGAACCTAACATGATCAAATTTGACTCATGACAATACAGCTTTAAAAAATGCATTGGCAGCAATTGTACCGATCATCTACTTTCAATGAATTATCAGCAAATTGGTGAAAGTACACCTATTAAAAAAAATAACAGCCTCCTCCATATCCCCTCTAGCTGTCCTGTCCATCACCAAGATAGGTGCGTTTTCTGCCATTTTAGGTAGAAGTAATGTTCAACCAATTTGCTTCTAATTTAGACAAAGTAGTAGGAAAGTTTATCAAACAAACTCTACATATGAGCTCTATCTATTTTACAATACGTGTAATATGTATTCACAAAATGTCCATTTTCTATATGTGTGAACTTCACATCTTTTTTTTTTTTAGTAAGTTTTAGTGCATGATGAGGTGGTGTTTACCTATAGGATCCACCATCTCTTGGACTGGGCACCATTGATGGTATTTATTGGGCCCCACGTTCTTAAGTAAATCTCAATATTGCTTCAAAAAGGTAGCTATGCATATACAGTTTACAGACAGAATGTTAACATATTAAGCAAGAGTGTGACAACTTATCAGTGCTAAATGTGCCATAAAAAAACCCAGCATGTAAAATTCTTAGCTTTGACAAGTGACAACATATCTGGCAAAATGCATTGTAAACCAAATGTAATTTTTAGCTGCAGTAAATTTTAGACAATCAAAATGATGTTAAAATGTGTGTGTTTCTTACAGTCTAGAGGCTGCTTATTCTGATGGAGGAAAACACTGACAGCATCCTTCATGATCACTGAAAGAACTGTTCTCCTTTCTCCTGCCCCACACTGATCTATCTGATCGGTGCAGTGCAGGGGAGAAAGTCACCAGGACTTGCACGGATGTTGCGCATCCTGTGTAGCTGAAAAAACTTCTGCAAGACTAGCCCTTGGACCTCTTTATGAAAAGAAGAACGACACTCCTGATATGTGAGGTGGCATGGATAGGGTCCCAATCAAACAAAGTTGTTGATTAGCCATTGAACCTTTCAGGTCATGTGATCAGTCACATTCCTGGAAGGAATTTCAAGATGTGGTAATGTATACGATGGATGAGTGTACATATATATATATATATATATATAAGTGTTTGTGTGTGTGGAGCTGCATGAGTATATAAGAGAGCTGTTGGTGTATGTAAGAAAGCTGTGTACAAGTATGTAGCAAAACAGTGCGTGTATGTAACAGAGGTGTGAGTGCATACTTCAAAGCTGTAGAAAAGCTATATGTGTTAGAACTGTGTTTGTGTATGGAGGAGAGTTGTGTGTGTATTTCGGAAAATTGCGTGTGTGATAGTAGTAGAGTTGTGTGTATGCAGGAGAGATGTGTGTATGTAGGAAAGAGGGTGGAAACTTATCAATGCTATAGGACCTATGCAAGAACCTAACATGATCAAATTTGACTCATGACAATACAGCTTTAAAAAATGCATTGGCAGCAATTGTACCGATCATCTACTTTCAATGAATTATCAGCAAATTGGTGAAAGTACACCTATTAAAAAAAAAATAACAGCCTCCTCCATATCCCCTCTAGCTGTCCTGTCCATCACCAAGATAGGTGCGTTTTCTGCCATTTTAGGTAGAAGTAATGTTCAACCAATTTGCTTCTAATTTAGACAAAGTAGTAGGAAAGTTTATCAAACAAACTCCACATATGAGCTTTATCTATTTTACAATACGTGTAATATGTATTCACAAAATGTCCATTTTCTATATGTGTGAACTTCACATCTTTTTTTTTTTTAGTAAGTTTTAGTGCATGATGAGGTGGTGTTTACCTATAGGATCCACCATCTCTTGGACTGGGCACCATTGATGGTATTTATTGGGCCCCACGTTCTTAAGTAAATCTCAATATTGCTTCAAAAAGGTAGCTATGCATATACAGTTTACAGACAGAATGTTAACATATTAAGCAAGAGTGTGACAACTTATCAGTGCTAAATGTGCCATAAAAAAACCCAGCATGTAAAATTCTTAGCTTTGACAAGTGACAACATATCTGGCAAAATGCATTGTAAACCAAATGTAATTTTTAGCTGCAGTAAATTTTAGACAATCAAAATGATGTTAAAATGTGTGTGTTTCTTACAGTCTAGAGGCTGCTTATTCTGATGGAGGAAAACACTGACAGCATCCTTCATGATCACTGAAAGAACTGTTCTCCTTTCTCCTGCCCCACACTGATCTATCTGATCGGTGCAGTGCAGGGGAGAAAGTCACCAGGACTTGCACGGATGTTGCGCATCCTGTGTAGCTGAAAAAACTTCTGCAAGACTAGCCCTTGGACCTCTTTATGAAAAGAAGAACGACACTCCTGATATGTGAGGTGGCATGGATAGGGTCCCAATCAAACAAAGTTGTTGATTAGCCATTGAACCTTTCAGGTCATGTGATCAGTCACATTCCTGGAAGGAATTTCAAGATGTGGTAATGTATACGATGGATGAGTGTACATATATATATATATATATATATATATATATATATATATATAAGTGTTTGTGTGTGTGGAGCTGCATGAGTATATAAGAGAGCTGTTGGTGTATGTAAGAAAGCTGTGTACAAGTATGTAGCAAAACAGTGCGTGTATGTAACAGAGGTGTGAGTGCATACTTCAAAGCTGTAGAAAAGCTATATGTGTTAGAACTGTGTTTGTGTATGGAGGAGAGTTGTGTGTGTATTTCGGAAAATTGCGTGTGTGATAGTAGTAGAGTTGTGTGTATGCAGGAGAGATGTGTGTATGTAGGAAAGAGGGTGGAAACTTATCAATGCTATAGGACCTATGCAAGAACCTAACATGATCAAATTTGACTCATGACAATACAGCTTTAAAAAATGCATTGGCAGCAATTGTACCGATCATCTACTTTCAATGAATTATCAGCAAATTGGTGAAAGTACACCTATTAAAAAAAATAACAGCCTCCTCCATATCCCCTCTAGCTGTCCTGTCCATCACCAAGATAGGTGCGTTTTCTGCCATTTTAGGTAGAAGTAATGTTCAACCAATTTGCTTCTAATTTAGACAAAGTAGTAGGAAAGTTTATCAAACAAACTCTACATATGAGCTCTATCTATTTTACAATACGTGTAATATGTATTCACAAAATGTCCATTTTCTATATGTGTGAACTTCACATCTTTTTTTTTTTTAGTAAGTTTTAGTGCATGATGAGGTGGTGTTTACCTATAGGATCCACCATCTCTTGGACTGGGCACCATTGATGGTATTTATTGGGCCCCACGTTCTTAAGTAAATCTCAATATTGCTTCAAAAAGGTAGCTATGCATATACAGTTTACAGACAGAATGTTAACATATTAAGCAAGAGTGTGACAACTTATCAGTGCTAAATGTGCCATAAAAAAACCCAGCATGTAAAATTCTTAGCTTTGACAAGTGACAACATATCTGGCAAAATGCATTGTAAACCAAATGTAATTTTTAGCTGCAGTAAATTTTAGACAATCAAAATGATGTTAAAATGTGTGTGTTTCTTACAGTCTAGAGGCTGCTTATTCTGATGGAGGAAAACACTGACAGCATCCTTCATGATCACTGAAAGAACTGTTCTCCTTTCTCCTGCCCCACACTGATCTATCTGATCGGTGCAGTGCAGGGGAGAAAGTCACCAGGACTTGCACGGATGTTGCGCATCCTGTGTAGCTGAAAAAACTTCTGCAAGACTAGCCCTTGGACCTCTTTATGAAAAGAAGAACGACACTCCTGATATGTGAGGTGGCATGGATAGGGTCCCAATCAAACAAAGTTGTTGATTAGCCATTGAACCTTTCAGGTCATGTGATCAGTCACATTCCTGGAAGGAATTTCAAGATGTGGTAATGTATACGATGGATGAGTGTACATATATATATATATATATATATAAGTGTTTGTGTGTGTGGAGCTGCATGAGTATATAAGAGAGCTGTTGGTGTATGTAAGAAAGCTGTGTACAAGTATGTAGCAAAACAGTGCGTGTATGTAACAGAGGTGTGAGTGCATACTTCAAAGCTGTAGAAAAGCTATATGTGTTAGAACTGTGTTTGTGTATGGAGGAGAGTTGTGTGTGTATTTCGGAAAATTGCGTGTGTGATAGTAGTAGAGTTGTGTGTATGCAGGAGAGATGTGTGTATGTAGGAAAGAGGGTGGAAACTTATCAATGCTATAGGACCTATGCAAGAACCTAACATGATCAAATTTGACTCATGACAATACAGCTTTAAAAAATGCATTGGCAGCAATTGTACCGATCATCTACTTTCAATGAATTATCAGCAAATTGGTGAAAGTACACCTATTAAAAAAAATAACAGCCTCCTCCATATCCCCTCTAGCTGTCCTGTCCATCACCAAGATAGGTGCGTTTTCTGCCATTTTAGGTAGAAGTAATGTTCAACCAATTTGCTTCTAATTTAGACAAAGTAGTAGGAAAGTTTATCAAACAAACTCTACATATGAGCTCTATCTATTTTACACTACGTGTAATATGTATTCACAAAATGTCCATTTTCTATATGTGTGAACTTCACATCTTTTTTTTTTTTAGTAAGTTTTAGTGCATGATGAGGTGGTGTTTACCTATAGGATCCACCATCTCTTGGACTGGGCACCATTGATGGTATTTATTGGGCCCCACGTTCTTAAGTAAATCTCAATATTGCTTCAAAAAGGTAGCTATGCATATACAGTTTACAGACAGAATGTTAACATATTAAGCAAGAGTGTGACAACTTATCAGTGCTAAATGTGCCATAAAAAAACCCAGCATGTAAAATTCTTAGCTTTGACAAGTGACAACATATCTGGCAAAATGCATTGTAAACCAAATGTAATTTTTAGCTGCAGTAAATTTTAGACAATCAAAATGATGTTAAAATGTGTGTGTTTCTTACAGTCTAGAGGCTGCTTATTCTGATGGAGGAAAACACTGACAGCATCCTTCATGATCACTGAAAGAACTGTTCTCCTTTCTCCTGCCCCACACTGATCTATCTGATCGGTGCAGTGCAGGGGAGAAAGTCACCAGGACTTGCACGGATGTTGCGCATCCTGTGTAGCTGAAAAAACTTCTGCAAGACTAGCCCTTGGACCTCTTTATGAAAAGAAGAACGACACTCCTGATATGTGAGGTGGCATGGATAGGGTCCCAATCAAACAAAGTTGTTGATTAGCCATTGAACCTTTCAGGTCATGTGATCAGTCACATTCCTGGAAGGAATTTCAAGATGTGGTAATGTATACGATGGATGAGTGTACATATATATATATATATATATATATATATATATAAGTGTTTGTGTGTGTGGAGCTGCATGAGTATATAAGAGAGCTGTTGGTGTATGTAAGAAAGCTGTGTACAAGTATGTAGCAAAACAGTGCGTGTATGTAACAGAGGTGTGAGTGCATACTTCAAAGCTGTAGAAAAGCTATATGTGTTAGAACTGTGTTTGTGTATGGAGGAGAGTTGTGTGTGTATTTCGGAAAATTGCGTGTGTGATAGTAGTAGAGTTGTGTGTATGCAGGAGAGATGTGTGTATGTAGGAAAGAGGGTGGAAACTTATCAATGCTATAGGACCTATGCAAGAACCTAACATGATCAAATTTGACTCATGACAATACAGCTTTAAAAAATGCATTGGCAGCAATTGTACCGATCATCTACTTTCAATGAATTATCAGCAAATTGGTGAAAGTACACCTATTAAAAAAAATAACAGCCTCCTCCATATCCCCTCTAGCTGTCCTGTCCATCACCAAGATAGGTGCGTTTTCTGCCATTTTAGGTAGAAGTAATGTTCAACCAATTTGCTTCTAATTTAGACAAAGTAGTAGGAAAGTTTATCAAACAAACTCTACATATGAGCTCTATCTATTTTACACTACGTGTAATATGTATTCACAAAATGTCCATTTTCTATATGTGTGAACTTCACATCTTTTTTTTTTTTAGTAAGTTTTAGTGCATGATGAGGTGGTGTTTACCTATAGGATCCACCATCTCTTGGACTGGGCACCATTGATGGTATTTATTGGGCCCCACGTTCTTAAGTAAATCTCAATATTGCTTCAAAAAGGTAGCTATGCATATACAGTTTACAGACAGAATGTTAACATATTAAGCAAGAGTGTGACAACTTATCAGTGCTAAATGTGCCATAAAAAAACCCAGCATGTAAAATTCTTAGCTTTGACAAGTGACAACATATCTGGCAAAATGCATTGTAAACCAAATGTAATTTTTAGCTGCAGTAAATTTTAGACAATCAAAATGATGTTAAAATGTGTGTGTTTCTTACAGTCTAGAGGCTGCTTATTCTGATGGAGGAAAACACTGACAGCATCCTTCATGATCACTGAAAGAACTGTTCTCCTTTCTCCTGCCCCACACTGATCTATCTGATCGGTGCAGTGCAGGGGAGAAAGTCACCAGGACTTGCACGGATGTTGCGCATCCTGTGTAGCTGAAAAAACTTCTGCAAGACTAGCCCTTGGACCTCTTTATGAAAAGAAGAACGACACTCCTGATATGTGAGGTGGCATGGATAGGGTCCCAATCAAACAAAGTTGTTGATTAGCCATTGAACCTTTCAGGTCATGTGATCAGTCACATTCCTGGAAGGAATTTCAAGATGTGGTAATGTATACGATGGATGAGTGTACATATATATATATATATATATATATATATATATATATATATAAGTGTTTGTGTGTGTGGAGCTGCATGAGTATATAAGAGAGCTGTTGGTGTATGTAAGAAAGCTGTGTACAAGTATGTAGCAAAACAGTGCGTGTATGTAACAGAGGTGTGAGTGCATACTTCAAAGCTGTAGAAAAGCTATATGTGTTAGAACTGTGTTTGTGTATGGAGGAGAGTTGTGTGTGTATTTCGGAAAATTGCGTGTGTGATAGTAGTAGAGTTGTGTGTATGCAGGAGAGATGTGTGTATGTAGGAAAGAGGGTGGAAACTTATCAATGCTATAGGACCTATGCAAGAACCTAACATGATCAAATTTGACTCATGACAATACAGCTTTAAAAAATGCATTGGCAGCAATTGTACCGATCATCTACTTTCAATGAATTATCAGCAAATTGGTGAAAGTACACCTATTAAAAAAAATAACAGCCTCCTCCATATCCCCTCTAGCTGTCCTGTCCATCACCAAGATAGGTGCGTTTTCTGCCATTTTAGGTAGAAGTAATGTTCAACCAATTTGCTTCTAATTTAGACAAAGTAGTAGGAAAGTTTATCAAACAAACTCTACATATGAGCTCTATCTATTTTACAATACGTGTAATATGTATTCACAAAATGTCCATTTTCTATATGTGTGAACTTCACATCTTTTTTTTTTTTAGTAAGTTTTAGTGCATGATGAGGTGGTGTTTACCTATAGGATCCACCATCTCTTGGACTGGGCACCATTGATGGTATTTATTGGGCCCCACGTTCTTAAGTAAATCTCAATATTGCTTCAAAAAGGTAGCTATGCATATACAGTTTACAGACAGAATGTTAACATATTAAGCAAGAGTGTGACAACTTATCAGTGCTAAATGTGCCATAAAAAAACCCAGCATGTAAAATTCTTAGCTTTGACAAGTGACAACATATCTGGCAAAATGCATTGTAAACCAAATGTAATTTTTAGCTGCAGTAAATTTTAGACAATCAAAATGATGTTAAAATGTGTGTGTTTCTTACAGTCTAGAGGCTGCTTATTCTGATGGAGGAAAACACTGACAGCATCCTTCATGATCACTGAAAGAACTGTTCTCCTTTCTCCTGCCCCACACTGATCTATCTGATCGGTGCAGTGCAGGGGAGAAAGTCACCAGGACTTGCACGGATGTTGCGCATCCTGTGTAGCTGAAAAAACTTCTGCAAGACTAGCCCTTGGACCTCTTTATGAAAAGAAGAACGACACTCCTGATATGTGAGGTGGCATGGATAGGGTCCCAATCAAACAAAGTTGTTGATTAGCCATTGAACCTTTCAGGTCATGTGATCAGTCACATTCCTGGAAGGAATTTCAAGATGTGGTAATGTATACGATGGATGAGTGTACATATATATATATATATATATATAAGTGTTTGTGTGTGTGGAGCTGCATGAGTATATAAGAGAGCTGTTGGTGTATGTAAGAAAGCTGTGTACAAGTATGTAGCAAAACAGTGCGTGTATGTAACAGAGGTGTGAGTGCATACTTCAAAGCTGTAGAAAAGCTATATGTGTTAGAACTGTGTTTGTGTATGGAGGAGAGTTGTGTGTGTATTTCGGAAAATTGCGTGTGTGATAGTAGTAGAGTTGTGTGTATGCAGGAGAGATGTGTGTATGTAGGAAAGAGGGTGGAAACTTATCAATGCTATAGGACCTATGCAAGAACCTAACATGATCAAATTTGACTCATGACAATACAGCTTTAAAAAATGCATTGGCAGCAATTGTACCGATCATCTACTTTCAATGAATTATCAGCAAATTGGTGAAAGTACACCTATTAAAAAAAAAATAACAGCCTCCTCCATATCCCCTCTAGCTGTCCTGTCCATCACCAAGATAGGTGCGTTTTCTGCCATTTTAGGTAGAAGTAATGTTCAACCAATTTGCTTCTAATTTAGACAAAGTAGTAGGAAAGTTTATCAAACAAACTCCACATATGAGCTTTATCTATTTTACAATACGTGTAATATGTATTCACAAAATGTCCATTTTCTATATGTGTGAACTTCACATCTTTTTTTTTTTTAGTAAGTTTTAGTGCATGATGAGGTGGTGTTTACCTATAGGATCCACCATCTCTTGGACTGGGCACCATTGATGGTATTTATTGGGCCCCACGTTCTTAAGTAAATCTCAATATTGCTTCAAAAAGGTAGCTATGCATATACAGTTTACAGACAGAATGTTAACATATTAAGCAAGAGTGTGACAACTTATCAGTGCTAAATGTGCCATAAAAAAACCCAGCATGTAAAATTCTTAGCTTTGACAAGTGACAACATATCTGGCAAAATGCATTGTAAACCAAATGTAATTTTTAGCTGCAGTAAATTTTAGACAATCAAAATGATGTTAAAATGTGTGTGTTTCTTACAGTCTAGAGGCTGCTTATTCTGATGGAGGAAAACACTGACAGCATCCTTCATGATCACTGAAAGAACTGTTCTCCTTTCTCCTGCCCCACACTGATCTATCTGATCGGTGCAGTGCAGGGGAGAAAGTCACCAGGACTTGCACGGATGTTGCGCATCCTGTGTAGCTGAAAAAACTTCTGCAAGACTAGCCCTTGGACCTCTTTATGAAAAGAAGAACGACACTCCTGATATGTGAGGTGGCATGGATAGGGTCCCAATCAAACAAAGTTGTTGATTAGCCATTGAACCTTTCAGGTCATGTGATCAGTCACATTCCTGGAAGGAATTTCAAGATGTGGTAATGTATACGATGGATGAGTGTACATATATATATATATATATATATATATATATATATATAAGTGTTTGTGTGTGTGGAGCTGCATGAGTATATAAGAGAGCTGTTGGTGTATGTAAGAAAGCTGTGTACAAGTATGTAGCAAAACAGTGCGTGTATGTAACAGAGGTGTGAGTGCATACTTCAAAGCTGTAGAAAAGCTATATGTGTTAGAACTGTGTTTGTGTATGGAGGAGAGTTGTGTGTGTATTTCGGAAAATTGCGTGTGTGATAGTAGTAGAGTTGTGTGTATGCAGGAGAGATGTGTGTATGTAGGAAAGAGGGTGGAAACTTATCAATGCTATAGGACCTATGCAAGAACCTAACATGATCAAATTTGACTCATGACAATACAGCTTTAAAAAATGCATTGGCAGCAATTGTACCGATCATCTACTTTCAATGAATTATCAGCAAATTGGTGAAAGTACACCTATTAAAAAAAATAACAGCCTCCTCCATATCCCCTCTAGCTGTCCTGTCCATCACCAAGATAGGTGCGTTTTCTGCCATTTTAGGTAGAAGTAATGTTCAACCAATTTGCTTCTAATTTAGACAAAGTAGTAGGAAAGTTTATCAAACAAACTCTACATATGAGCTCTATCTATTTTACACTACGTGTAATATGTATTCACAAAATGTCCATTTTCTATATGTGTGAACTTCACATCTTTTTTTTTTTTAGTAAGTTTTAGTGCATGATGAGGTGGTGTTTACCTATAGGATCCACCATCTCTTGGACTGGGCACCATTGATGGTATTTATTGGGCCCCACGTTCTTAAGTAAATCTCAATATTGCTTCAAAAAGGTAGCTATGCATATACAGTTTACAGACAGAATGTTAACATATTAAGCAAGAGTGTGACAACTTATCAGTGCTAAATGTGCCATAAAAAAACCCAGCATGTAAAATTCTTAGCTTTGACAAGTGACAACATATCTGGCAAAATGCATTGTAAACCAAATGTAATTTTTAGCTGCAGTAAATTTTAGACAATCAAAATGATGTTAAAATGTGTGTGTTTCTTACAGTCTAGAGGCTGCTTATTCTGATGGAGGAAAACACTGACAGCATCCTTCATGATCACTGAAAGAACTGTTCTCCTTTCTCCTGCCCCACACTGATCTATCTGATCGGTGCAGTGCAGGGGAGAAAGTCACCAGGACTTGCACGGATGTTGCGCATCCTGTGTAGCTGAAAAAACTTCTGCAAGACTAGCCCTTGGACCTCTTTATGAAAAGAAGAACGACACTCCTGATATGTGAGGTGGCATGGATAGGGTCCCAATCAAACAAAGTTGTTGATTAGCCATTGAACCTTTCAGGTCATGTGATCAGTCACATTCCTGGAAGGAATTTCAAGATGTGGTAATGTATACGATGGATGAGTGTACATATATATATATATATATATATATATATATATATATATAAAAGTGTTTGTGTGTGTGGAGCTGCATGAGTATATAAGAGAGCTGTTGGTGTATGTAAGAAAGCTGTGTACAAGTATGTAGCAAAACAGTGCGTGTATGTAACAGAGGTGTGAGTGCATACTTCAAAGCTGTAGAAAAGCTATATGTGTTAGAACTGTGTTTGTGTATGGAGGAGAGTTGTGTGTGTATTTCGGAAAATTGCGTGTGTGATAGTAGTAGAGTTGTGTGTATGCAGGAGAGATGTGTGTATGTAGGAAAGAGGGTGGAAACTTATCAATGCTATAGGACCTATGCAAGAACCTAACATGATCAAATTTGACTCATGACAATACAGCTTTAAAAAATGCATTGGCAGCAATTGTACCGATCATCTACTTTCAATGAATTATCAGCAAATTGGTGAAAGTACACCTATTAAAAAAAAAATAACAGCCTCCTCCATATCCCCTCTAGCTGTCCTGTCCATCACCAAGATAGGTGCGTTTTCTGCCATTTTAGGTAGAAGTAATGTTCAACCAATTTGCTTCTAATTTAGACAAAGTAGTAGGAAAGTTTATCAAACAAACTCTACATATGAGCTCTATCTATTTTACAATACGTGTAATATGTATTCACAAAATGTCCATTTTCTATATGTGTGAACTTCACATCTTTTTTTTTTTAGTAAGTTTTAGTGCATGATGAGGTGGTGTTTACCTATAGGATCCACCATCTCTTGGACTGGGCACCATTGATGGTATTTATTGGGCCCCACGTTCTTAAGTAAATCTCAATATTGCTTCAAAAAGGTAGCTATGCATATACAGTTTACAGACAGAATGTTAACATATTAAGCAAGAGTGTGACAACTTATCAGTGCTAAATGTGCCATAAAAAAACCCAGCATGTAAAATTCTTAGCTTTGACAAGTGACAACATATCTGGCAAAATGCATTGTAAACCAAATGTAATTTTTAGCTGCAGTAAATTTTAGACAATCAAAATGATGTTAAAATGTGTGTGTTTCTTACAGTCTAGAGGCTGCTTATTCTGATGGAGGAAAACACTGACAGCATCCTTCATGATCACTGAAAGAACTGTTCTCCTTTCTCCTGCCCCACACTGATCTATCTGATCGGTGCAGTGCAGGGGAGAAAGTCACCAGGACTTGCACGGATGTTGCGCATCCTGTGTAGCTGAAAAAACTTCTGCAAGACTAGCCCTTGGACCTCTTTATGAAAAGAAGAACGACACTCCTGATATGTGAGGTGGCATGGATAGGGTCCCAATCAAACAAAGTTGTTGATTAGCCATTGAACCTTTCAGGTCATGTGATCAGTCACATTCCTGGAAGGAATTTCAAGATGTGGTAATGTATACGATGGATGAGTGTACATATATATATATATATATATATAAGTGTTTGTGTGTGTGGAGCTGCATGAGTATATAAGAGAGCTGTTGGTGTATGTAAGAAAGCTGTGTACAAGTATGTAGCAAAACAGTGCGTGTATGTAACAGAGGTGTGAGTGCATACTTCAAAGCTGTAGAAAAGCTATATGTGTTAGAACTGTGTTTGTGTATGGAGGAGAGTTGTGTGTGTATTTCGGAAAATTGCGTGTGTGATAGTAGTAGAGTTGTGTGTATGCAGGAGAGATGTGTGTATGTAGGAAAGAGGGTGGAAACTTATCAATGCTATAGGACCTATGCAAGAACCTAACATGATCAAATTTGACTCATGACAATACAGCTTTAAAAAATGCATTGGCAGCAATTGTACCGATCATCTACTTTCAATGAATTATCAGCAAATTGGTGAAAGTACACCTATTAAAAAAAAAATAACAGCCTCCTCCATATCCCCTCTAGCTGTCCTGTCCATCACCAAGATAGGTGCGTTTTCTGCCATTTTAGGTAGAAGTAATGTTCAACCAATTTGCTTCTAATTTAGACAAAGTAGTAGGAAAGTTTATCAAACAAACTCTACATATGAGCTTTATCTATTTTACAATACGTGTAATATGTATTCACAAAATGTCCATTTTCTATATGTGTGAACTTCACATCTTTTTTTTTTTTAGTAAGTTTTAGTGCATGATGAGGTGGTGTTTACCTATAGGATCCACCATCTCTTGGACTGGGCACCATTGATGGTATTTATTGGGCCCCACGTTCTTAAGTAAATCTCAATATTGCTTCAAAAAGGTAGCTATGCATATACAGTTTACAGACAGAATGTTAACATATTAAGCAAGAGTGTGACAACTTATCAGTGCTAAATGTGCCATAAAAAAACCCAGCATGTAAAATTCTTAGCTTTGACAAGTGACAACATATCTGGCAAAATGCATTGTAAACCAAATGTAATTTTTAGCTGCAGTAAATTTTAGACAATCAAAATGATGTTAAAATGTGTGTGTTTCTTACAGTCTAGAGGCTGCTTATTCTGATGGAGGAAAACACTGACAGCATCCTTCATGATCACTGAAAGAACTGTTCTCCTTTCTCCTGCCCCACACTGATCTATCTGATCGGTGCAGTGCAGGGGAGAAAGTCACCAGGACTTGCACGGATGTTGCGCATCCTGTGTAGCTGAAAAAACTTCTGCAAGACTAGCCCTTGGACCTCTTTATGAAAAGAAGAACGACACTCCTGATATGTGAGGTGGCATGGATAGGGTCCCAATCAAACAAAGTTGTTGATTATCTATTGAACCTTTCAGGTCATGTGATCAGTCACATTCCTGGAAGGAATTTCAAGATGTGGTAATGTATACGATGGATGAGTGTACATATATATATATATATATATATATATATATAAGTGTTTGTGTGTGTGGAGCTGCATGAGTATATAAGAGAGCTGTTGGTGTATGTAAGAAAGCTGTGTACAAGTATGTAGCAAAACAGTGCGTGTATGTAACAGAGGTGTGAGTGCATACTTCAAAGCTGTAGAAAAGCTATATGTGTTAGAACTGTGTTTGTGTATGGAGGAGAGTTGTGTGTGTATTTCGGAAAATTGCGTGTGTGATAGTAGTAGAGTTGTGTGTATGCAGGAGAGATGTGTGTATGTAGGAAAGAGGGTGGAAACTTATCAATGCTATAGGACCTATGCAAGAACCTAACATGATCAAATTTGACTCATGACAATACAGCTTTAAAAAATGCATTGGCAGCAATTGTACCGATCATCTACTTTCAATGAATTATCAGCAAATTGGTGAAAGTACACCTATTAAAAAAAAAATAACAGCCTCCTCCATATCCCCTCTAGCTGTCCTGTCCATCACCAAGATAGGTGCGTTTTCTGCCATTTTAGGTAGAAGTAATGTTCAACCAATTTGCTTCTAATTTAGACAAAGTAGTAGGAAAGTTTATCAAACAAACTCTACATATGAGCTTTATCTATTTTACAATACGTGTAATATGTATTCACAAAATGTCCATTTTCTATATGTGTGAACTTCACATCTTTTTTTTTTTTAGTAAGTTTTAGTGCATGATGAGGTGGTGTTTACCTATAGGATCCACCATCTCTTGGACTGGGCACCATTGATGGTATTTATTGGGCCCCACGTTCTTAAGTAAATCTCAATATTGCTTCAAAAAGGTAGCTATGCATATACAGTTTACAGACAGAATGTTAACATATTAAGCAAGAGTGTGACAACTTATCAGTGCTAAATGTGCCATAAAAAAACCCAGCATGTAAAATTCTTAGCTTTGACAAGTGACAACACATATCTGGCAAAATGCATTGTAAACCAAATGTAATTTTTAGCTGCAGTAAATTTTAGACAATCAAAATGATGTTAAAATGTGTGTGTTTCTTACAGTCTAGAGGCTGCTTATTCTGATGGAGGAAAACACTGACAGCATCCTTCATGATCACTGAAAGAACTGTTCTCCTTTCTCCTGCCCCACACTGATCTATCTGATCGGTGCAGTGCAGGGGAGAAAGTCACCAGGACTTGCACGGATGTTGCGCATCCTGTGTAGCTGAAAAAACTTCTGCAAGACTAGCCCTTGGACCTCTTTATGAAAAGAAGAACGACACTCCTGATATGTGAGGTGGCATGGATAGGGTCCCAATCAAACAAAGTTGTTGATTAGCCATTGAACCTTTCAGGTCATGTGATCAGTCACATTCCTGGAAGGAATTTCAAGATGTGGTAATGTATACGATGGATGAGTGTACATATATATATATATATATATATAAGTGTTTGTGTGTGTGGAGCTGCATGAGTATATAAGAGAGCTGTTGGTGTATGTAAGAAAGCTGTGTACAAGTATGTAGCAAAACAGTGCGTGTATGTAACAGAGGTGTGAGTGCATACTTCAAAGCTGTAGAAAAGCTATATGTGTTAGAACTGTGTTTGTGTATGGAGGAGAGTTGTGTGTGTATTTCGGAAAATTGCGTGTGTGATAGTAGTAGAGTTGTGTGTATGCAGGAGAGATGTGTGTATGTAGGAAAGAGGGTGGAAACTTATCAATGCTATAGGACCTATGCAAGAACCTAACATGATCAAATTTGACTCATGACAATACAGCTTTAAAAAATGCATTGGCAGCAATTGTACCGATCATCTACTTTCAATGAATTATCAGCAAATTGGTGAAAGTACACCTATTAAAAAAAAAATAACAGCCTCCTCCATATCCCCTCTAGCTGTCCTGTCCATCACCAAGATAGGTGCGTTTTCTGCCATTTTAGGTAGAAGTAATGTTCAACCAATTTGCTTCTAATTTAGACAAAGTAGTAGGAAAGTTTATCAAACAAACTCTACATATGAGCTTTATCTATTTTACAATACGTGTAATATGTATTCACAAAATGTCCATTTTCTATATGTGTGAACTTCACATCTTTTTTTTTTTTAGTAAGTTTTAGTGCATGATGAGGTGGTGTTTACCTATAGGATCCACCATCTCTTGGACTGGGCACCATTGATGGTATTTATTGGGCCCCACGTTCTTAAGTAAATCTCAATATTGCTTCAAAAAGGTAGCTATGCATATACAGTTTACAGACAGAATGTTAACATATTAAGCAAGAGTGTGACAACTTATCAGTGCTAAATGTGCCATAAAAAAACCCAGCATGTAAAATTCTTAGCTTTGACAAGTGACAACATATCTGGCAAAATGCATTGTAAACCAAATGTAATTTTTAGCTGCAGTAAATTTTAGACAATCAAAATGATGTTAAAATGTGTGTGTTTCTTACAGTCTAGAGGCTGCTTATTCTGATGGAGGAAAACACTGACAGCATCCTTCATGATCACTGAAAGAACTGTTCTCCTTTCTCCTGCCCCACACTGATCTATCTGATCGGTGCAGTGCAGGGGAGAAAGTCACCAGGACTTGCACGGATGTTGCGCATCCTGTGTAGCTGAAAAAACTTCTGCAAGACTAGCCCTTGGACCTCTTTATGAAAAGAAGAACGACACTCCTGATATGTGAGGTGGCATGGATAGGGTCCCAATCAAACAAAGTTGTTGATTAGCCATTGAACCTTTCAGGTCATGTGATCAGTCACATTCCTGGAAGGAATTTCAAGATGTGGTAATGTATACGATGGATGAGTGTACATATATATATATATATATATATAAGTGTTTGTGTGTGTGGAGCTGCATGAGTATATAAGAGAGCTGTTGGTGTATGTAAGAAAGCTGTGTACAAGTATGTAGCAAAACAGTGCGTGTATGTAACAGAGGTGTGAGTGCATACTTCAAAGCTGTAGAAAAGCTATATGTGTTAGAACTGTGTTTGTGTATGGAGGAGAGTTGTGTGTGTATTTCGGAAAATTGCGTGTGTGATAGTAGTAGAGTTGTGTGTATGCAGGAGAGATGTGTGTATGTAGGAAAGAGGGTGGAAACTTATCAATGCTATAGGACCTATGCAAGAACCTAACATGATCAAATTTGACTCATGACAATACAGCTTTAAAAAATGCATTGGCAGCAATTGTACCGATCATCTACTTTCAATGAATTATCAGCAAATTGGTGAAAGTACACCTATTAAAAAAAAAATAACAGCCTCCTCCATATCCCCTCTAGCTGTCCTGTCCATCACCAAGATAGGTGCGTTTTCTGCCATTTTAGGTAGAAGTAATGTTCAACCAATTTGCTTCTAATTTAGACAAAGTAGTAGGAAAGTTTATCAAACAAACTCTACATATGAGCTTTATCTATTTTACAATACGTGTAATATGTATTCACAAAATGTCCATTTTCTATATGTGTGAACTTCACATCTTTTTTTTTTTTAGTAAGTTTTAGTGCATGATGAGGTGGTGTTTACCTATAGGATCCACCATCTCTTGGACTGGGCACCATTGATGGTATTTATTGGGCCCCACGTTCTTAAGTAAATCTCAATATTGCTTCAAAAAGGTAGCTATGCATATACAGTTTACAGACAGAATGTTAACATATTAAGCAAGAGTGTGACAACTTATCAGTGCTAAATGTGCCATAAAAAAACCCAGCATGTAAAATTCTTAGCTTTGACAAGTGACAACATATCTGGCAAAATGCATTGTAAACCAAATGTAATTTTTAGCTGCAGTAAATTTTAGACAATCAAAATGATGTTAAAATGTGTGTGTTTCTTACAGTCTAGAGGCTGCTTATTCTGATGGAGGAAAACACTGACAGCATCCTTCATGATCACTGAAAGAACTGTTCTCCTTTCTCCTGCCCCACACTGATCTATCTGATCGGTGCAGTGCAGGGGAGAAAGTCACCAGGACTTGCACGGATGTTGCGCATCCTGTGTAGCTGAAAAAACTTCTGCAAGACTAGCCCTTGGACCTCTTTATGAAAAGAAGAACGACACTCCTGATATGTGAGGTGGCATGGATAGGGTCCCAATCAAACAAAGTTGTTGATTAGCCATTGAACCTTTCAGGTCATGTGATCAGTCACATTCCTGGAAGGAATTTCAAGATGTGGTAATGTATACGATGGATGAGTGTACATATATATATATATATATATATAAGTGTTTGTGTGTGTGGAGCTGCATGAGTATATAAGAGAGCTGTTGGTGTATGTAAGAAAGCTGTGTACAAGTATGTAGCAAAACAGTGCGTGTATGTAACAGAGGTGTGAGTGCATACTTCAAAGCTGTAGAAAAGCTATATGTGTTAGAACTGTGTTTGTGTATGGAGGAGAGTTGTGTGTGTATTTCGGAAAATTGCGTGTGTGATAGTAGTAGAGTTGTGTGTATGCAGGAGAGATGTGTGTATGTAGGAAAGAGGGTGGAAACTTATCAATGCTATAGGACCTATGCAAGAACCTAACATGATCAAATTTGACTCATGACAATACAGCTTTAAAAAATGCATTGGCAGCAATTGTACCGATCATCTACTTTCAATGAATTATCAGCAAATTGGTGAAAGTACACCTATTAAAAAAAAAATAACAGCCTCCTCCATATCCCCTCTAGCTGTCCTGTCCATCACCAAGATAGGTGCGTTTTCTGCCATTTTAGGTAGAAGTAATGTTCAACCAATTTGCTTCTAATTTAGACAAAGTAGTAGGAAAGTTTATCAAACAAACTCTACATATGAGCTTTATCTATTTTACAATACGTGTAATATGTATTCACAAAATGTCCATTTTCTATATGTGTGAACTTCACATCTTTTTTTTTTTTAGTAAGTTTTAGTGCATGATGAGGTGGTGTTTACCTATAGGATCCACCATCTCTTGGACTGGGCACCATTGATGGTATTTATTGGGCCCCACGTTCTTAAGTAAATCTCAATATTGCTTCAAAAAGGTAGCTATGCATATACAGTTTACAGACAGAATGTTAACATATTAAGCAAGAGTGTGACAACTTATCAGTGCTAAATGTGCCATAAAAAAACCCAGCATGTAAAATTCTTAGCTTTGACAAGTGACAACATATCTGGCAAAATGCATTGTAAACCAAATGTAATTTTTAGCTGCAGTAAATTTTAGACAATCAAAATGATGTTAAAATGTGTGTGTTTCTTACAGTCTAGAGGCTGCTTATTCTGATGGAGGAAAACACTGACAGCATCCTTCATGATCACTGAAAGAACTGTTCTCCTTTCTCCTGCCCCACACTGATCTATCTGATCGGTGCAGTGCAGGGGAGAAAGTCACCAGGACTTGCACGGATGTTGCGCATCCTGTGTAGCTGAAAAAACTTCTGCAAGACTAGCCCTTGGACCTCTTTATGAAAAGAAGAACGACACTCCTGATATGTGAGGTGGCATGGATAGGGTCCCAATCAAACAAAGTTGTTGATTATCTATTGAACCTTTCAGGTCATGTGATCAGTCACATTCCTGGAAGGAATTTCAAGATGTGGTAATGTATACGATGGATGAGTGTACATATATATATATATATATATATATATATATAAGTGTTTGTGTGTGTGGAGCTGCATGAGTATATAAGAGAGCTGTTGGTGTATGTAAGAAAGCTGTGTACAAGTATGTAGCAAAACAGTGCGTGTATGTAACAGAGGTGTGAGTGCATACTTCAAAGCTGTAGAAAAGCTATATGTGTTAGAACTGTGTTTGTGTATGGAGGAGAGTTGTGTGTGTATTTCGGAAAATTGCGTGTGTGATAGTAGTAGAGTTGTGTGTATGCAGGAGAGATGTGTGTATGTAGGAAAGAGGGTGGAAACTTATCAATGCTATAGGACCTATGCAAGAACCTAACATGATCAAATTTGACTCATGACAATACAGCTTTAAAAAATGCATTGGCAGCAATTGTACCGATCATCTACTTTCAATGAATTATCAGCAAATTGGTGAAAGTACACCTATTAAAAAAAAAATAACAGCCTCCTCCATATCCCCTCTAGCTGTCCTGTCCATCACCAAGATAGGTGCGTTTTCTGCCATTTTAGGTAGAAGTAATGTTCAACCAATTTGCTTCTAATTTAGACAAAGTAGTAGGAAAGTTTATCAAACAAACTCTACATATGAGCTTTATCTATTTTACAATACGTGTAATATGTATTCACAAAATGTCCATTTTCTATATGTGTGAACTTCACATCTTTTTTTTTTTTAGTAAGTTTTAGTGCATGATGAGGTGGTGTTTACCTATAGGATCCACCATCTCTTGGACTGGGCACCATTGATGGTATTTATTGGGCCCCACGTTCTTAAGTAAATCTCAATATTGCTTCAAAAAGGTAGCTATGCATATACAGTTTACAGACAGAATGTTAACATATTAAGCAAGAGTGTGACAACTTATCAGTGCTAAATGTGCCATAAAAAAACCCAGCATGTAAAATTCTTAGCTTTGACAAGTGACAACATATCTGGCAAAATGCATTGTAAACCAAATGTAATTTTTAGCTGCAGTAAATTTTAGACAATCAAAATGATGTTAAAATGTGTGTGTTTCTTACAGTCTAGAGGCTGCTTATTCTGATGGAGGAAAACACTGACAGCATCCTTCATGATCACTGAAAGAACTGTTCTCCTTTCTCCTGCCCCACACTGATCTATCTGATCGGTGCAGTGCAGGGGAGAAAGTCACCAGGACTTGCACGGATGTTGCGCATCCTGTGTAGCTGAAAAAACTTCTGCAAGACTAGCCCTTGGACCTCTTTATGAAAAGAAGAACGACACTCCTGATATGTGAGGTGGCATGGATAGGGTCCCAATCAAACAAAGTTGTTGATTATCTATTGAACCTTTCAGGTCATGTGATCAGTCACATTCCTGGAAGGAATTTCAAGATGTGGTAATGTATACGATGGATGAGTGTACATATATATATATATATATATATATATATATATATATAAGTGTTTGTGTGTGTGGAGCTGCATGAGTATATAAGAGAGCTGTTGGTGTATGTAAGAAAGCTGTGTACAAGTATGTAGCAAAACAGTGCGTGTATGTAACAGAGGTGTGAGTGCATACTTCAAAGCTGTAGAAAAGCTATATGTGTTAGAACTGTGTTTGTGTATGGAGGAGAGTTGTGTGTGTATTTCGGAAAATTGCGTGTGTGATAGTAGTAGAGTTGTGTGTATGCAGGAGAGATGTGTGTATGTAGGAAAGAGGGTGGAAACTTATCAATGCTATAGGACCTATGCAAGAACCTAACATGATCAAATTTGACTCATGACAATACAGCTTTAAAAAATGCATTGGCAGCAATTGTACCGATCATCTACTTTCAATGAATTATCAGCAAATTGGTGAAAGTACACCTATTAAAAAAAAAATAACAGCCTCCTCCATATCCCCTCTAGCTGTCCTGTCCATCACCAAGATAGGTGCGTTTTCTGCCATTTTAGGTAGAAGTAATGTTCAACCAATTTGCTTCTAATTTAGACAAAGTAGTAGGAAAGTTTATCAAACAAACTCTACATATGAGCTCTATCTATTTTACAATACGTGTAATATGTATTCACAAAATGTCCATTTTCTATATGTGTGAACTTCACATCTTTTTTTTTTTTAGTAAGTTTTAGTGCATGATGAGGTGGTGTTTACCTATAGGATCCACCATCTCTTGGACTGGGCACCATTGATGGTATTTATTGGGCCCCACGTTCTTAAGTAAATCTCAATATTGCTTCAAAAAGGTAGCTATGCATATACAGTTTACAGACAGAATGTTAACATATTAAGCAAGAGTGTGACAACTTATCAGTGCTAAATGTGCCATAAAAAAACCCAGCATGTAAAATTCTTAGCTTTGACAAGTGACAACATATCTGGCAAAATGCATTGTAAACCAAATGTAATTTTTAGCTGCAGTAAATTTTAGACAATCAAAATGATGTTAAAATGTGTGTGTTTCTTACAGTCTAGAGGCTGCTTATTCTGATGGAGGAAAACACTGACAGCATCCTTCATGATCACTGAAAGAACTGTTCTCCTTTCTCCTGCCCCACACTGATCTATCTGATCGGTGCAGTGCAGGGGAGAAAGTCACCAGGACTTGCACGGATGTTGCGCATCCTGTGTAGCTGAAAAAACTTCTGCAAGACTAGCCCTTGGACCTCTTTATGAAAAGAAGAACGACACTCCTGATATGTGAGGTGGCATGGATAGGGTCCCAATCAAACAAAGTTGTTGATTAGCCATTGAACCTTTCAGGTCATGTGATCAGTCACATTCCTGGAAGGAATTTCAAGATGTGGTAATGTATACGATGGATGAGTGTACATATATATATATATATATATATATAAGTGTTTGTGTGTGTGGAGCTGCATGAGTATATAAGAGAGCTGTTGGTGTATGTAAGAAAGCTGTGTACAAGTATGTAGCAAAACAGTGCGTGTATGTAACAGAGGTGTGAGTGCATACTTCAAAGCTGTAGAAAAGCTATATGTGTTAGAACTGTGTTTGTGTATGGAGGAGAGTTGTGTGTGTATTTCGGAAAATTGCGTGTGTGATAGTAGTAGAGTTGTGTGTATGCAGGAGAGATGTGTGTATGTAGGAAAGAGGGTGGAAACTTATCAATGCTATAGGACCTATGCAAGAACCTAACATGATCAAATTTGACTCATGACAATACAGCTTTAAAAAATGCATTGGCAGCAATTGTACCGATCATCTACTTTCAATGAATTATCAGCAAATTGGTGAAAGTACACCTATTAAAAAAAAAATAACAGCCTCCTCCATATCCCCTCTAGCTGTCCTGTCCATCACCAAGATAGGTGCGTTTTCTGCCATTTTAGGTAGAAGTAATGTTCAACCAATTTGCTTCTAATTTAGACAAAGTAGTAGGAAAGTTTATCAAACAAACTCTACATATGAGCTCTATCTATTTTACAATACGTGTAATATGTATTCACAAAATGTCCATTTTCTATATGTGTGAACTTCACATCTTTTTTTTTTTTAGTAAGTTTTAGTGCATGATGAGGTGGTGTTTACCTATAGGATCCACCATCTCTTGGACTGGGCACCATTGATGGTATTTATTGGGCCCCACGTTCTTAAGTAAATCTCAATATTGCTTCAAAAAGGTAGCTATGCATATACAGTTTACAGACAGAATGTTAACATATTAAGCAAGAGTGTGACAACTTATCAGTGCTAAATGTGCCATAAAAAAACCCAGCATGTAAAATTCTTAGCTTTGACAAGTGACAACATATCTGGCAAAATGCATTGTAAACCAAATGTAATTTTTAGCTGCAGTAAATTTTAGACAATCAAAATGATGTTAAAATGTGTGTGTTTCTTACAGTCTAGAGGCTGCTTATTCTGATGGAGGAAAACACTGACAGCATCCTTCATGATCACTGAAAGAACTGTTCTCCTTTCTCCTGCCCCACACTGATCTATCTGATCGGTGCAGTGCAGGGGAGAAAGTCACCAGGACTTGCACGGATGTTGCGCATCCTGTGTAGCTGAAAAAACTTCTGCAAGACTAGCCCTTGGACCTCTTTATGAAAAGAAGAACGACACTCCTGATATGTGAGGTGGCATGGATAGGGTCCCAATCAAACAAAGTTGTTGATTAGCCATTGAACCTTTCAGGTCATGTGATCAGTCACATTCCTGGAAGGAATTTCAAGATGTGGTAATGTATACGATGGATGAGTGTACATATATATATATATATATATATATATAAGTGTTTGTGTGTGTGGAGCTGCATGAGTATATAAGAGAGCTGTTGGTGTATGTAAGAAAGCTGTGTACAAGTATGTAGCAAAACAGTGCGTGTATGTAACAGAGGTGTGAGTGCATACTTCAAAGCTGTAGAAAAGCTATATGTGTTAGAACTGTGTTTGTGTATGGAGGAGAGTTGTGTGTGTATTTCGGAAAATTGCGTGTGTGATAGTAGTAGAGTTGTGTGTATGCAGGAGAGATGTGTGTATGTAGGAAAGAGGGTGGAAACTTATCAATGCTATAGGACCTATGCAAGAACCTAACATGATCAAATTTGACTCATGACAATACAGCTTTAAAAAATGCATTGGCAGCAATTGTACCGATCATCTACTTTCAATGAATTATCAGCAAATTGGTGAAAGTACACCTATTAAAAAAAAAATAACAGCCTCCTCCATATCCCCTCTAGCTGTCCTGTCCATCACCAAGATAGGTGCGTTTTCTGCCATTTTAGGTAGAAGTAATGTTCAACCAATTTGCTTCTAATTTAGACAAAGTAGTAGGAAAGTTTATCAAACAAACTCTACATATGAGCTCTATCTATTTTACAATACGTGTAATATGTATTCACAAAATGTCCATTTTCTATATGTGTGAACTTCACATCTTTTTTTTTTTTAGTAAGTTTTAGTGCATGATGAGGTGGTGTTTACCTATAGGATCCACCATCTCTTGGACTGGGCACCATTGATGGTATTTATTGGGCCCCACGTTCTTAAGTAAATCTCAATATTGCTTCAAAAAGGTAGCTATGCATATACAGTTTACAGACAGAATGTTAACATATTAAGCAAGAGTGTGACAACTTATCAGTGCTAAATGTGCCATAAAAAAACCCAGCATGTAAAATTCTTAGCTTTGACAAGTGACAACATATCTGGCAAAATGCATTGTAAACCAAATGTAATTTTTAGCTGCAGTAAATTTTAGACAATCAAAATGATGTTAAAATGTGTGTGTTTCTTACAGTCTAGAGGCTGCTTATTCTGATGGAGGAAAACACTGACAGCATCCTTCATGATCACTGAAAGAACTGTTCTCCTTTCTCCTGCCCCACACTGATCTATCTGATCGGTGCAGTGCAGGGGAGAAAGTCACCAGGACTTGCACGGATGTTGCGCATCCTGTGTAGCTGAAAAAACTTCTGCAAGACTAGCCCTTGGACCTCTTTATGAAAAGAAGAACGACACTCCTGATATGTGAGGTGGCATGGATAGGGTCCCAATCAAACAAAGTTGTTGATTATCTATTGAACCTTTCAGGTCATGTGATCAGTCACATTCCTGGAAGGAATTTCAAGATGTGGTAATGTATACGATGGATGAGTGTACATATATATATATATATATATATATATATAAGTGTTTGTGTGTGTGGAGCTGCATGAGTATATAAGAGAGCTGTTGGTGTATGTAAGAAAGCTGTGTACAAGTATGTAGCAAAACAGTGCGTGTATGTAACAGAGGTGTGAGTGCATACTTCAAAGCTGTAGAAAAGCTATATGTGTTAGAACTGTGTTTGTGTATGGAGGAGAGTTGTGTGTGTATTTCGGAAAATTGCGTGTGTGATAGTAGTAGAGTTGTGTGTATGCAGGAGAGATGTGTGTATGTAGGAAAGAGGGTGGAAACTTATCAATGCTATAGGACCTATGCAAGAACCTAACATGATCAAATTTGACTCATGACAATACAGCTTTAAAAAATGCATTGGCAGCAATTGTACCGATCATCTACTTTCAATGAATTATCAGCAAATTGGTGAAAGTACACCTATTAAAAAAAAAATAACAGCCTCCTCCATATCCCCTCTAGCTGTCCTGTCCATCACCAAGATAGGTGCGTTTTCTGCCATTTTAGGTAGAAGTAATGTTCAACCAATTTGCTTCTAATTTAGACAAAGTAGTAGGAAAGTTTATCAAACAAACTCTACATATGAGCTTTATCTATTTTACAATACGTGTAATATGTATTCACAAAATGTCCATTTTCTATATGTGTGAACTTCACATCTTTTTTTTTTTTAGTAAGTTTTAGTGCATGATGAGGTGGTGTTTACCTATAGGATCCACCATCTCTTGGACTGGGCACCATTGATGGTATTTATTGGGCCCCACGTTCTTAAGTAAATCTCAATATTGCTTCAAAAAGGTAGCTATGCATATACAGTTTACAGACAGAATGTTAACATATTAAGCAAGAGTGTGACAACTTATCAGTGCTAAATGTGCCATAAAAAAACCCAGCATGTAAAATTCTTAGCTTTGACAAGTGACAACATATCTGGCAAAATGCATTGTAAACCAAATGTAATTTTTAGCTGCAGTAAATTTTAGACAATCAAAATGATGTTAAAATGTGTGTGTTTCTTACAGTCTAGAGGCTGCTTATTCTGATGGAGGAAAACACTGACAGCATCCTTCATGATCACTGAAAGAACTGTTCTCCTTTCTCCTGCCCCACACTGATCTATCTGATCGGTGCAGTGCAGGGGAGAAAGTCACCAGGACTTGCACGGATGTTGCGCATCCTGTGTAGCTGAAAAAACTTCTGCAAGACTAGCCCTTGGACCTCTTTATGAAAAGAAGAACGACACTCCTGATATGTGAGGTGGCATGGATAGGGTCCCAATCAAACAAAGTTGTTGATTATCTATTGAACCTTTCAGGTCATGTGATCAGTCACATTCCTGGAAGGAATTTCAAGATGTGGTAATGTATACGATGGATGAGTGTACATATATATATATATATATATATATATATATATATATAAGTGTTTGTGTGTGTGGAGCTGCATGAGTATATAAGAGAGCTGTTGGTGTATGTAAGAAAGCTGTGTACAAGTATGTAGCAAAACAGTGCGTGTATGTAACAGAGGTGTGAGTGCATACTTCAAAGCTGTAGAAAAGCTATATGTGTTAGAACTGTGTTTGTGTATGGAGGAGAGTTGTGTGTGTATTTCGGAAAATTGCGTGTGTGATAGTAGTAGAGTTGTGTGTATGCAGGAGAGATGTGTGTATGTAGGAAAGAGGGTGGAAACTTATCAATGCTATAGGACCTATGCAAGAACCTAACATGATCAAATTTGACTCATGACAATACAGCTTTAAAAAATGCATTGGCAGCAATTGTACCGATCATCTACTTTCAATGAATTATCAGCAAATTGGTGAAAGTACACCTATTAAAAAAAAAATAACAGCCTCCTCCATATCCCCTCTAGCTGTCCTGTCCATCACCAAGATAGGTGCGTTTTCTGCCATTTTAGGTAGAAGTAATGTTCAACCAATTTGCTTCTAATTTAGACAAAGTAGTAGGAAAGTTTATCAAACAAACTCTACATATGAGCTTTATCTATTTTACAATACGTGTAATATGTATTCACAAAATGTCCATTTTCTATATGTGTGAACTTCACATCTTTTTTTTTTTTAGTAAGTTTTAGTGCATGATGAGGTGGTGTTTACCTATAGGATCCACCATCTCTTGGACTGGGCACCATTGATGGTATTTATTGGGCCCCACGTTCTTAAGTAAATCTCAATATTGCTTCAAAAAGGTAGCTATGCATATACAGTTTACAGACAGAATGTTAACATATTAAGCAAGAGTGTGACAACTTATCAGTGCTAAATGTGCCATAAAAAAACCCAGCATGTAAAATTCTTAGCTTTGACAAGTGACAACATATCTGGCAAAATGCATTGTAAACCAAATGTAATTTTTAGCTGCAGTAAATTTTAGACAATCAAAATGATGTTAAAATGTGTGTGTTTCTTACAGTCTAGAGGCTGCTTATTCTGATGGAGGAAAACACTGACAGCATCCTTCATGATCACTGAAAGAACTGTTCTCCTTTCTCCTGCCCCACACTGATCTATCTGATCGGTGCAGTGCAGGGGAGAAAGTCACCAGGACTTGCACGGATGTTGCGCATCCTGTGTAGCTGAGAAAACTTCTGCAAGACTAGCCCTTGGACCTCTTTATGAAAAGAAGAACGACACTCCTGATATGTGAGGTGGCATGGATAGGGTCCCAATCAAACAAAGTTGTTGATTAGCCATTGAACCTTTCAGGTCATGTGATCAGTCACATTCCTGGAAGGAATTTCAAGATGTGGTAATGTATACGATGGATGAGTGTACATATATATATATATATATATATATATATATATATAAGTGTTTGTGTGTGTGGAGCTGCATGAGTATATAAGAGAGCTGTTGGTGTATGTAAGAAAGCTGTGTACAAGTATGTAGCAAAACAGTGCGTGTATGTAACAGAGGTGTGAGTGCATACTTCAAAGCTGTAGAAAAGCTATATGTGTTAGAACTGTGTTTGTGTATGGAGGAGAGTTGTGTGTGTATTTCGGAAAATTGCGTGTGTGATAGTAGTAGAGTTGTGTGTATGCAGGAGAGATGTGTGTATGTAGGAAAGAGGGTGGAAACTTATCAATGCTATAGGACCTATGCAAGAACCTAACATGATCAAATTTGACTCATGACAATACAGCTTTAAAAAATGCATTGGCAGCAATTGTACCGATCATCTACTTTCAATGAATTATCAGCAAATTGGTGAAAGTACACCTATTAAAAAAAAAATAACAGCCTCCTCCATATCCCCTCTAGCTGTCCTGTCCATCACCAAGATAGGTGCGTTTTCTGCCATTTTAGGTAGAAGTAATGTTCAACCAATTTGCTTCTAATTTAGACAAAGTAGTAGGAAAGTTTATCAAACAAACTCTACATATGAGCTCTATCTATTTTACAATACGTGTAATATGTATTCACAAAATGTCCATTTTCTATATGTGTGAACTTCACATCTTTTTTTTTTTTAGTAAGTTTTAGTGCATGATGAGGTGGTGTTTACCTATAGGATCCACCATCTCTTGGACTGGGCACCATTGATGGTATTTATTGGGCCCCACGTTCTTAAGTAAATCTCAATATTGCTTCAAAAAGGTAGCTATGCATATACAGTTTACAGACAGAATGTTAACATATTAAGCAAGAGTGTGACAACTTATCAGTGCTAAATGTGCCATAAAAAAACCCAGCATGTAAAATTCTTAGCTTTGACAAGTGACAACATATCTGGCAAAATGCATTGTAAACCAAATGTAATTTTTAGCTGCAGTAAATTTTAGACAATCAAAATGATGTTAAAATGTGTGTGTTTCTTACAGTCTAGAGGCTGCTTATTCTGATGGAGGAAAACACTGACAGCATCCTTCATGATCACTGAAAGAACTGTTCTCCTTTCTCCTGCCCCACACTGATCTATCTGATCGGTGCAGTGCAGGGGAGAAAGTCACCAGGACTTGCACGGATGTTGCGCATCCTGTGTAGCTGAAAAAACTTCTGCAAGACTAGCCCTTGGACCTCTTTATGAAAAGAAGAACGACACTCCTGATATGTGAGGTGGCATGGATAGGGTCCCAATCAAACAAAGTTGTTGATTAGCCATTGAACCTTTCAGGTCATGTGATCAGTCACATTCCTGGAAGGAATTTCAAGATGTGGTAATGTATACGATGGATGAGTGTACATATATATATATATATATATATATAAGTGTTTGTGTGTGTGGAGCTGCATGAGTATATAAGAGAGCTGTTGGTGTATGTAAGAAAGCTGTGTACAAGTATGTAGCAAAACAGTGCGTGTATGTAACAGAGGTGTGAGTGCATACTTCAAAGCTGTAGAAAAGCTATATGTGTTAGAACTGTGTTTGTGTATGGAGGAGAGTTGTGTGTGTATTTCGGAAAATTGCGTGTGTGATAGTAGTAGAGTTGTGTGTATGCAGGAGAGATGTGTGTATGTAGGAAAGAGGGTGGAAACTTATCAATGCTATAGGACCTATGCAAGAACCTAACATGATCAAATTTGACTCATGACAATACAGCTTTAAAAAATGCATTGGCAGCAATTGTACCGATCATCTACTTTCAATGAATTATCAGCAAATTGGTGAAAGTACACCTATTAAAAAAAAAATAACAGCCTCCTCCATATCCCCTCTAGCTGTCCTGTCCATCACCAAGATAGGTGCGTTTTCTGCCATTTTAGGTAGAAGTAATGTTCAACCAATTTGCTTCTAATTTAGACAAAGTAGTAGGAAAGTTTATCAAACAAACTCTACATATGAGCTCTATCTATTTTACAATACGTGTAATATGTATTCACAAAATGTCCATTTTCTATATGTGTGAACTTCACATCTTTTTTTTTTTTAGTAAGTTTTAGTGCATGATGAGGTGGTGTTTACCTATAGGATCCACCATCTCTTGGACTGGGCACCATTGATGGTATTTATTGGGCCCCACGTTCTTAAGTAAATCTCAATATTGCTTCAAAAAGGTAGCTATGCATATACAGTTTACAGACAGAATGTTAACATATTAAGCAAGAGTGTGACAACTTATCAGTGCTAAATGTGCCATAAAAAAACCCAGCATGTAAAATTCTTAGCTTTGACAAGTGACAACATATCTGGCAAAATGCATTGTAAACCAAATGTAATTTTTAGCTGCAGTAAATTTTAGACAATCAAAATGATGTTAAAATGTGTGTGTTTCTTACAGTCTAGAGGCTGCTTATTCTGATGGAGGAAAACACTGACAGCATCCTTCATGATCACTGAAAGAACTGTTCTCCTTTCTCCTGCCCCACACTGATCTATCTGATCGGTGCAGTGCAGGGGAGAAAGTCACCAGGACTTGCACGGATGTTGCGCATCCTGTGTAGCTGAAAAAACTTCTGCAAGACTAGCCCTTGGACCTCTTTATGAAAAGAAGAACGACACTCCTGATATGTGAGGTGGCATGGATAGGGTCCCAATCAAACAAAGTTGTTGATTAGCCATTGAACCTTTCAGGTCATGTGATCAGTCACATTCCTGGAAGGAATTTCAAGATGTGGTAATGTATACGATGGATGAGTGTACATATATATATATATATATATATATATATAAGTGTTTGTGTGTGTGGAGCTGCATGAGTATATAAGAGAGCTGTTGGTGTATGTAAGAAAGCTGTGTACAAGTATGTAGCAAAACAGTGCGTGTATGTAACAGAGGTGTGAGTGCATACTTCAAAGCTGTAGAAAAGCTATATGTGTTAGAACTGTGTTTGTGTATGGAGGAGAGTTGTGTGTGTATTTCGGAAAATTGCGTGTGTGATAGTAGTAGAGTTGTGTGTATGCAGGAGAGATGTGTGTATGTAGGAAAGAGGGTGGAAACTTATCAATGCTATAGGACCTATGCAAGAACCTAACATGATCAAATTTGACTCATGACAATACAGCTTTAAAAAATGCATTGGCAGCAATTGTACCGATCATCTACTTTCAATGAATTATCAGCAAATTGGTGAAAGTACACCTATTAAAAAAAAAATAACAGCCTCCTCCATATCCCCTCTAGCTGTCCTGTCCATCACCAAGATAGGTGCGTTTTCTGCCATTTTAGGTAGAAGTAATGTTCAACCAATTTGCTTCTAATTTAGACAAAGTAGTAGGAAAGTTTATCAAACAAACTCTACATATGAGCTCTATCTATTTTACAATACGTGTAATATGTATTCACAAAATGTCCATTTTCTATATGTGTGAACTTCACATCTTTTTTTTTTTTAGTAAGTTTTAGTGCATGATGAGGTGGTGTTTACCTATAGGATCCACCATCTCTTGGACTGGGCACCATTGATGGTATTTATTGGGCCCCACGTTCTTAAGTAAATCTCAATATTGCTTCAAAAAGGTAGCTATGCATATACAGTTTACAGACAGAATGTTAACATATTAAGCAAGAGTGTGACAACTTATCAGTGCTAAATGTGCCATAAAAAAACCCAGCATGTAAAATTCTTAGCTTTGACAAGTGACAACATATCTGGCAAAATGCATTGTAAACCAAATGTAATTTTTAGCTGCAGTAAATTTTAGACAATCAAAATGATGTTAAAATGTGTGTGTTTCTTACAGTCTAGAGGCTGCTTATTCTGATGGAGGAAAACACTGACAGCATCCTTCATGATCACTGAAAGAACTGTTCTCCTTTCTCCTGCCCCACACTGATCTATCTGATCGGTGCAGTGCAGGGGAGAAAGTCACCAGGACTTGCACGGATGTTGCGCATCCTGTGTAGCTGAAAAAACTTCTGCAAGACTAGCCCTTGGACCTCTTTATGAAAAGAAGAACGACACTCCTGATATGTGAGGTGGCATGGATAGGGTCCCAATCAAACAAAGTTGTTGATTAGCCATTGAACCTTTCAGGTCATGTGATCAGTCACATTCCTGGAAGGAATTTCAAGATGTGGTAATGTATACGATGGATGAGTGTACATATATATATATATATATATATATAAGTGTTTGTGTGTGTGGAGCTGCATGAGTATATAAGAGAGCTGTTGGTGTATGTAAGAAAGCTGTGTACAAGTATGTAGCAAAACAGTGCGTGTATGTAACAGAGGTGTGAGTGCATACTTCAAAGCTGTAGAAAAGCTATATGTGTTAGAACTGTGTTTGTGTATGGAGGAGAGTTGTGTGTGTATTTCGGAAAATTGCGTGTGTGATAGTAGTAGAGTTGTGTGTATGCAGGAGAGATGTGTGTATGTAGGAAAGAGGGTGGAAACTTATCAATGCTATAGGACCTATGCAAGAACCTAACATGATCAAATTTGACTCATGACAATACAGCTTTAAAAAATGCATTGGCAGCAATTGTACCGATCATCTACTTTCAATGAATTATCAGCAAATTGGTGAAAGTACACCTATTAAAAAAAAAATAACAGCCTCCTCCATATCCCCTCTAGCTGTCCTGTCCATCACCAAGATAGGTGCGTTTTCTGCCATTTTAGGTAGAAGTAATGTTCAACCAATTTGCTTCTAATTTAGACAAAGTAGTAGGAAAGTTTATCAAACAAACTCTACATATGAGCTCTATCTATTTTACAATACGTGTAATATGTATTCACAAAATGTCCATTTTCTATATGTGTGAACTTCACATCTTTTTTTTTTTTAGTAAGTTTTAGTGCATGATGAGGTGGTGTTTACCTATAGGATCCACCATCTCTTGGACTGGGCACCATTGATGGTATTTATTGGGCCCCACGTTCTTAAGTAAATCTCAATATTGCTTCAAAAAGGTAGCTATGCATATACAGTTTACAGACAGAATGTTAACATATTAAGCAAGAGTGTGACAACTTATCAGTGCTAAATGTGCCATAAAAAAACCCAGCATGTAAAATTCTTAGCTTTGACAAGTGACAACATATCTGGCAAAATGCATTGTAAACCAAATGTAATTTTTAGCTGCAGTAAATTTTAGACAATCAAAATGATGTTAAAATGTGTGTGTTTCTTACAGTCTAGAGGCTGCTTATTCTGATGGAGGAAAACACTGACAGCATCCTTCATGATCACTGAAAGAACTGTTCTCCTTTCTCCTGCCCCACACTGATCTATCTGATCGGTGCAGTGCAGGGGAGAAAGTCACCAGGACTTGCACGGATGTTGCGCATCCTGTGTAGCTGAAAAAACTTCTGCAAGACTAGCCCTTGGACCTCTTTATGAAAAGAAGAACGACACTCCTGATATGTGAGGTGGCATGGATAGGGTCCCAATCAAACAAAGTTGTTGATTAGCCATTGAACCTTTCAGGTCATGTGATCAGTCACATTCCTGGAAGGAATTTCAAGATGTGGTAATGTATACGATGGATGAGTGTACATATATATATATATATATATATATATATAAGTGTTTGTGTGTGTGGAGCTGCATGAGTATATAAGAGAGCTGTTGGTGTATGTAAGAAAGCTGTGTACAAGTATGTAGCAAAACAGTGCGTGTATGTAACAGAGGTGTGAGTGCATACTTCAAAGCTGTAGAAAAGCTATATGTGTTAGAACTGTGTTTGTGTATGGAGGAGAGTTGTGTGTGTATTTCGGAAAATTGCGTGTGTGATAGTAGTAGAGTTGTGTGTATGCAGGAGAGATGTGTGTATGTAGGAAAGAGGGTGGAAACTTATCAATGCTATAGGACCTATGCAAGAACCTAACATGATCAAATTTGACTCATGACAATACAGCTTTAAAAAATGCATTGGCAGCAATTGTACCGATCATCTACTTTCAATGAATTATCAGCAAATTGGTGAAAGTACACCTATTAAAAAAAAAATAACAGCCTCCTCCATATCCCCTCTAGCTGTCCTGTCCATCACCAAGATAGGTGCGTTTTCTGCCATTTTAGGTAGAAGTAATGTTCAACCAATTTGCTTCTAATTTAGACAAAGTAGTAGGAAAGTTTATCAAACAAACTCTACATATGAGCTCTATCTATTTTACAATACGTGTAATATGTATTCACAAAATGTCCATTTTCTATATGTGTGAACTTCACATCTTTTTTTTTTTTAGTAAGTTTTAGTGCATGATGAGGTGGTGTTTACCTATAGGATCCACCATCTCTTGGACTGGGCACCATTGATGGTATTTATTGGGCCCCACGTTCTTAAGTAAATCTCAATATTGCTTCAAAAAGGTAGCTATGCATATACAGTTTACAGACAGAATGTTAACATATTAAGCAAGAGTGTGACAACTTATCAGTGCTAAATGTGCCATAAAAAAACCCAGCATGTAAAATTCTTAGCTTTGACAAGTGACAACATATCTGGCAAAATGCATTGTAAACCAAATGTAATTTTTAGCTGCAGTAAATTTTAGACAATCAAAATGATGTTAAAATGTGTGTGTTTCTTACAGTCTAGAGGCTGCTTATTCTGATGGAGGAAAACACTGACAGCATCCTTCATGATCACTGAAAGAACTGTTCTCCTTTCTCCTGCCCCACACTGATCTATCTGATCGGTGCAGTGCAGGGGAGAAAGTCACCAGGACTTGCACGGATGTTGCGCATCCTGTGTAGCTGAAAAAACTTCTGCAAGACTAGCCCTTGGACCTCTTTATGAAAAGAAGAACGACACTCCTGATATGTGAGGTGGCATGGATAGGGTCCCAATCAAACAAAGTTGTTGATTAGCCATTGAACCTTTCAGGTCATGTGATCAGTCACATTCCTGGAAGGAATTTCAAGATGTGGTAATGTATACGATGGATGAGTGTACATATATATATATATATATATATATATATATATATAAGTGTTTGTGTGTGTGGAGCTGCATGAGTATATAAGAGAGCTGTTGGTGTATGTAAGAAAGCTGTGTACAAGTATGTAGCAAAACAGTGCGTGTATGTAACAGAGGTGTGAGTGCATACTTCAAAGCTGTAGAAAAGCTATATGTGTTAGAACTGTGTTTGTGTATGGAGGAGAGTTGTGTGTGTATTTCGGAAAATTGCGTGTGTGATAGTAGTAGAGTTGTGTGTATGCAGGAGAGATGTGTGTATGTAGGAAAGAGGGTGGAAACTTATCAATGCTATAGGACCTATGCAAGAACCTAACATGATCAAATTTGACTCATGACAATACAGCTTTAAAAAATGCATTGGCATCAATTGTACCGATCATCTACTTTCAATGAATTATCAGCAAATTGGTGAAAGTACACCTATTAAAAAAAAAATAACAGCCTCCTCCATATCCCCTCTAGCTGTCCTGTCCATCACCAAGATAGGTGCGTTTTCTGCCATTTTAGGTAGAAGTAATGTTCAACCAATTTGCTTCTAATTTAGACAAAGTAGTAGGAAAGTTTATCAAACAAACTCTACATATGAGCTCTATCTATTTTACAATACGTGTAATATGTATTCACAAAATGTCCATTTTCTATATGTGTGAACTTCACATCTTTTTTTTTTTTAGTAAGTTTTAGTGCATGATGAGGTGGTGTTTACCTATAGGATCCACCATCTCTTGGACTGGGCACCATTGATGGTATTTATTGGGCCCCACGTTCTTAAGTAAATCTCAATATTGCTTCAAAAAGGTAGCTATGCATATACAGTTTACAGACAGAATGTTAACATATTAAGCAAGAGTGTGACAACTTATCAGTGCTAAATGTGCCATAAAAAAACCCAGCATGTAAAATTCTTAGCTTTGACAAGTGACAACATATCTGGCAAAATGCATTGTAAACCAAATGTAATTTTTAGCTGCAGTAAATTTTAGACAATCAAAATGATGTTAAAATGTGTGTGTTTCTTACAGTCTAGAGGCTGCTTATTCTGATGGAGGAAAACACTGACAGCATCCTTCATGATCACTGAAAGAACTGTTCTCCTTTCTCCTGCCCCACACTGATCTATCTGATCGGTGCAGTGCAGGGGAGAAAGTCACCAGGACTTGCACGGATGTTGCGCATCCTGTGTAGCTGAAAAAACTTCTGCAAGACTAGCCCTTGGACCTCTTTATGAAAAGAAGAACGACACTCCTGATATGTGAGGTGGCATGGATAGGGTCCCAATCAAACAAAGTTGTTGATTAGCCATTGAACCTTTCAGGTCATGTGATCAGTCACATTCCTGGAAGGAATTTCAAGATGTGGTAATGTATACGATGGATGAGTGTACATATATATATATATATATATATATATATATATATAAGTGTTTGTGTGTGTGGAGCTGCATGAGTATATAAGAGAGCTGTTGGTGTATGTAAGAAAGCTGTGTACAAGTATGTAGCAAAACAGTGCGTGTATGTAACAGAGGTGTGAGTGCATACTTCAAAGCTGTAGAAAAGCTATATGTGTTAGAACTGTGTTTGTGTATGGAGGAGAGTTGTGTGTGTATTTCGGAAAATTGCGTGTGTGATAGTAGTAGAGTTGTGTGTATGCAGGAGAGATGTGTGTATGTAGGAAAGAGGGTGGAAACTTATCAATGCTATAGGACCTATGCAAGAACCTAACATGATCAAATTTGACTCATGACAATACAGCTTTAAAAAATGCATTGGCATCAATTGTACCGATCATCTACTTTCAATGAATTATCAGCAAATTGGTGAAAGTACACCTATTAAAAAAAAAATAACAGCCTCCTCCATATCCCCTCTAGCTGTCCTGTCCATCACCAAGATAGGTGCGTTTTCTGCCATTTTAGGTAGAAGTAATGTTCAACCAATTTGCTTCTAATTTAGACAAAGTAGTAGGAAAGTTTATCAAACAAACTCTACATATGAGCTCTATCTATTTTACAATACGTGTAATATGTATTCACAAAATGTCCATTTTCTATATGTGTGAACTTCACATCTTTTTTTTTTTTAGTAAGTTTTAGTGCATGATGAGGTGGTGTTTACCTATAGGATCCACCATCTCTTGGACTGGGCACCATTGATGGTATTTATTGGGCCCCACGTTCTTAAGTAAATCTCAATATTGCTTCAAAAAGGTAGCTATGCATATACAGTTTACAGACAGAATGTTAACATATTAAGCAAGAGTGTGACAACTTATCAGTGCTAAATGTGCCATAAAAAAACCCAGCATGTAAAATTCTTAGCTTTGACAAGTGACAACATATCTGGCAAAATGCATTGTAAACCAAATGTAATTTTTAGCTGCAGTAAATTTTAGACAATCAAAATGATGTTAAAATGTGTGTGTTTCTTACAGTCTAGAGGCTGCTTATTCTGATGGAGGAAAACACTGACAGCATCCTTCATGATCACTGAAAGAACTGTTCTCCTTTCTCCTGCCCCACACTGATCTATCTGATCGGTGCAGTGCAGGGGAGAAAGTCACCAGGACTTGCACGGATGTTGCGCATCCTGTGTAGCTGAAAAAACTTCTGCAAGACTAGCCCTTGGACCTCTTTATGAAAAGAAGAACGACACTCCTGATATGTGAGGTGGCATGGATAGGGTCCCAATCAAACAAAGTTGTTGATTAGCCATTGAACCTTTCAGGTCATGTGATCAGTCACATTCCTGGAAGGAATTTCAAGATGTGGTAATGTATACGATGGATGAGTGTACATATATATATATATATATATATATATATATATAAGTGTTTGTGTGTGTGGAGCTGCATGAGTATATAAGAGAGCTGTTGGTGTATGTAAGAAAGCTGTGTACAAGTATGTAGCAAAACAGTGCGTGTATGTAACAGAGGTGTGAGTGCATACTTCAAAGCTGTAGAAAAGCTATATGTGTTAGAACTGTGTTTGTGTATGGAGGAGAGTTGTGTGTGTATTTCGGAAAATTGCGTGTGTGATAGTAGTAGAGTTGTGTGTATGCAGGAGAGATGTGTGTATGTAGGAAAGAGGGTGGAAACTTATCAATGCTATAGGACCTATGCAAGAACCTAACATGATCAAATTTGACTCATGACAATACAGCTTTAAAAAATGCATTGGCAGCAATTGTACCGATCATCTACTTTCAATGAATTATCAGCAAATTGGTGAAAGTACACCTATTAAAAAAAAAATAACAGCCTCCTCCATATCCCCTCTAGCTGTCCTGTCCATCACCAAGATAGGTGCGTTTTCTGCCATTTTAGGTAGAAGTAATGTTCAACCAATTTGCTTCTAATTTAGACAAAGTAGTAGGAAAGTTTATCAAACAAACTCTACATATGAGCTCTATCTATTTTACAATACGTGTAATATGTATTCACAAAATGTCCATTTTCTATATGTGTGAACTTCACATCTTTTTTTTTTTTAGTAAGTTTTAGTGCATGATGAGGTGGTGTTTACCTATAGGATCCACCATCTCTTGGACTGGGCACCATTGATGGTATTTATTGGGCCCCACGTTCTTAAGTAAATCTCAATATTGCTTCAAAAAGGTAGCTATGCATATACAGTTTACAGACAGAATGTTAACATATTAAGCAAGAGTGTGACAACTTATCAGTGCTAAATGTGCCATAAAAAAACCCAGCATGTAAAATTCTTAGCTTTGACAAGTGACAACATATCTGGCAAAATGCATTGTAAACCAAATGTAATTTTTAGCTGCAGTAAATTTTAGACAATCAAAATGATGTTAAAATGTGTGTGTTTCTTACAGTCTAGAGGCTGCTTATTCTGATGGAGGAAAACACTGACAGCATCCTTCATGATCACTGAAAGAACTGTTCTCCTTTCTCCTGCCCCACACTGATCTATCTGATCGGTGCAGTGCAGGGGAGAAAGTCACCAGGACTTGCACGGATGTTGCGCATCCTGTGTAGCTGAAAAAACTTCTGCAAGACTAGCCCTTGGACCTCTTTATGAAAAGAAGAACGACACTCCTGATATGTGAGGTGGCATGGATAGGGTCCCAATCAAACAAAGTTGTTGATTAGCCATTGAACCTTTCAGGTCATGTGATCAGTCACATTCCTGGAAGGAATTTCAAGATGTGGTAATGTATACGATGGATGAGTGTACATATATATATATATATATATATATATATAAGTGTTTGTGTGTGTGGAGCTGCATGAGTATATAAGAGAGCTGTTGGTGTATGTAAGAAAGCTGTGTACAAGTATGTAGCAAAACAGTGCGTGTATGTAACAGAGGTGTGAGTGCATACTTCAAAGATGTAGAAAAGCTATATGTGTTAGAACTGTGTTTGTGTATGGAGGAGAGTTGTGTGTGTATTTCGGAAAATTGCGTGTGTGATAGTAGTAGAGTTGTGTGTATGCAGGAGAGATGTGTGTATGTAGGAAAGAGGGTGGAAACTTATCAATGCTATAGGACCTATGCAAGAACCTAACATGATCAAATTTGACTCATGACAATACAGCTTTAAAAAATGCATTGGCAGCAATTGTACCGATCATCTACTTTCAATGAATTATCAGCAAATTGGTGAAAGTACACCTATTAAAAAAAAAATAACAGCCTCCTCCATATCCCCTCTAGCTGTCCTGTCCATCACCAAGATAGGTGCGTTTTCTGCCATTTTAGGTAGAAGTAATGTTCAACCAATTTGCTTCTAATTTAGACAAAGTAGTAGGAAAGTTTATCAAACAAACTCTACATATGAGCTCTATCTATTTTACAATACGTGTAATATGTATTCACAAAATGTCCATTTTCTATATGTGTGAACTTCACATCTTTTTTTTTTTTAGTAAGTTTTAGTGCATGATGAGGTGGTGTTTACCTATAGGATCCACCATCTCTTGGACTGGGCACCATTGATGGTATTTATTGGGCCCCACGTTCTTAAGTAAATCTCAATATTGCTTCAAAAAGGTAGCTATGCATATACAGTTTACAGACAGAATGTTAACATATTAAGCAAGAGTGTGACAACTTATCAGTGCTAAATGTGCCATAAAAAAACCCAGCATGTAAAATTCTTAGCTTTGACAAGTGACAACATATCTGGCAAAATGCATTGTAAACCAAATGTAATTTTTAGCTGCAGTAAATTTTAGACAATCAAAATGATGTTAAAATGTGTGTGTTTCTTACAGTCTAGAGGCTGCTTATTCTGATGGAGGAAAACACTGACAGCATCCTTCATGATCACTGAAAGAACTGTTCTCCTTTCTCCTGCCCCACACTGATCTATCTGATCGGTGCAGTGCAGGGGAGAAAGTCACCAGGACTTGCACGGATGTTGCGCATCCTGTGTAGCTGAAAAAACTTCTGCAAGACTAGCCCTTGGACCTCTTTATGAAAAGAAGAACGACACTCCTGATATGTGAGGTGGCATGGATAGGGTCCCAATCAAACAAAGTTGTTGATTAGCCATTGAACCTTTCAGGTCATGTGATCAGTCACATTCCTGGAAGGAATTTCAAGATGTGGTAATGTATACGATGGATGAGTGTACATATATATATATATAAGTGTTTGTGTGTGTGGAGCTGCATGAGTATATAAGAGAGCTGTTGGTGTATGTAAGAAAGCTGTGTACAAGTATGTAGCAAAACAGTGCGTGTATGTAACAGAGGTGTGAGTGCATACTTCAAAGCTGTAGAAAAGCTATATGTGTTAGAACTGTGTTTGTGTATGGAGGAGAGTTGTGTGTGTATTTCGGAAAATTGCGTGTGTGATAGTAGTAGAGTTGTGTGTATGCAGGAGAGATGTGTGTATGTAGGAAAGAGGGTGGAAACTTATCAATGCTATAGGACCTATGCAAGAACCTAACATGATCAAATTTGACTCATGACAATACAGCTTTAAAAAATGCATTGGCAGCAATTGTACCGATCATCTACTTTCAATGAATTATCAGCAAATTGGTGAAAGTACACCTATTAAAAAAAAAATAACAGCCTCCTCCATATCCCCTCTAGCTGTCCTGTCCATCACCAAGATAGGTGCGTTTTCTGCCATTTTAGGTAGAAGTAATGTTCAACCAATTTGCTTCTAATTTAGACAAAGTAGTAGGAAAGTTTATCAAACAAACTCTACATATGAGCTCTATCTATTTTACAATACGTGTAATATGTATTCACAAAATGTCCATTTTCTATATGTGTGAACTTCACATCTTTTTTTTTTTTAGTAAGTTTTAGTGCATGATGAGGTGGTGTTTACCTATAGGATCCACCATCTCTTGGACTGGGCACCATTGATGGTATTTATTGGGCCCCACGTTCTTAAGTAAATCTCAATATTGCTTCAAAAAGGTAGCTATGCATATACAGTTTACAGACAGAATGTTAACATATTAAGCAAGAGTGTGACAACTTATCAGTGCTAAATGTGCCATAAAAAAACCCAGCATGTAAAATTCTTAGCTTTGACAAGTGACAACATATCTGGCAAAATGCATTGTAAACCAAATGTAATTTTTAGCTGCAGTAAATTTTAGACAATCAAAATGATGTTAAAATGTGTGTGTTTCTTACAGTCTAGAGGCTGCTTATTCTGATGGAGGAAAACACTGACAGCATCCTTCATGATCACTGAAAGAACTGTTCTCCTTTCTCCTGCCCCACACTGATCTATCTGATCGGTGCAGTGCAGGGGAGAAAGTCACCAGGACTTGCACGGATGTTGCGCATCCTGTGTAGCTGAAAAAACTTCTGCAAGACTAGCCCTTGGACCTCTTTATGAAAAGAAGAACGACACTCCTGATATGTGAGGTGGCATGGATAGGGTCCCAATCAAACAAAGTTGTTGATTAGCCATTGAACCTTTCAGGTCATGTGATCAGTCACATTCCTGGAAGGAATTTCAAGATGTGGTAATGTATACGATGGATGAGTGTACATATATATATATAAAGTGTTTGTGTGTGTGGAGCTGCATGAGTATATAAGAGAGCTGTTGGTGTATGTAAGAAAGCTGTGTACAAGTATGTAGCAAAACAGTGCGTGTATGTAACAGAGGTGTGAGTGCATACTTCAAAGCTGTAGAAAAGCTATATGTGTTAGAACTGTGTTTGTGTATGGAGGAGAGTTGTGTGTGTATTTCGGAAAATTGCGTGTGTGATAGTAGTAGAGTTGTGTGTATGCAGGAGAGATGTGTGTATGTAGGAAAGAGGGTGGAAACTTATCAATGCTATAGGACCTATGCAAGAACCTAACATGATCAAATTTGACTCATGACAATACAGCTTTAAAAAATGCATTGGCAGCAATTGTACCGATCATCTACTTTCAATGAATTATCAGCAAATTGGTGAAAGTACACCTATTAAAAAAAAAATAACAGCCTCCTCCATATCCCCTCTAGCTGTCCTGTCCATCACCAAGATAGGTGCGTTTTCTGCCATTTTAGGTAGAAGTAATGTTCAACCAATTTGCTTCTAATTTAGACAAAGTAGTAGGAAAGTTTATCAAACAAACTCTACATATGAGCTCTATCTATTTTACAATACGTGTAATATGTATTCACAAAATGTCCATTTTCTATATGTGTGAACTTCACATCTTTTTTTTTTTTAGTAAGTTTTAGTGCATGATGAGGTGGTGTTTACCTATAGGATCCACCATCTCTTGGACTGGGCACCATTGATGGTATTTATTGGGCCCCACGTTCTTAAGTAAATCTCAATATTGCTTCAAAAAGGTAGCTATGCATATACAGTTTACAGACAGAATGTTAACATATTAAGCAAGAGTGTGACAACTTATCAGTGCTAAATGTGCCATAAAAAAACCCAGCATGTAAAATTCTTAGCTTTGACAAGTGACAACATATCTGGCAAAATGCATTGTAAACCAAATGTAATTTTTAGCTGCAGTAAATTTTAGACAATCAAAATGATGTTAAAATGTGTGTGTTTCTTACAGTCTAGAGGCTGCTTATTCTGATGGAGGAAAACACTGACAGCATCCTTCATGATCACTGAAAGAACTGTTCTCCTTTCTCCTGCCCCACACTGATCTATCTGATCGGTGCAGTGCAGGGGAGAAAGTCACCAGGACTTGCACGGATGTTGCGCATCCTGTGTAGCTGAAAAAACTTCTGCAAGACTAGCCCTTGGACCTCTTTATGAAAAGAAGAACGACACTCCTGATATGTGAGGTGGCATGGATAGGGTCCCAATCAAACAAAGTTGTTGATTAGCCATTGAACCTTTCAGGTCATGTGATCAGTCACATTCCTGGAAGGAATTTCAAGATGTGGTAATGTATACGATGGATGAGTGTACATATATATATATATAAGTGTTTGTGTGTGTGGAGCTGCATGAGTATATAAGAGAGCTGTTGGTGTATGTAAGAAAGCTGTGTACAAGTATGTAGCAAAACAGTGCGTGTATGTAACAGAGGTGTGAGTGCATACTTCAAAGCTGTAGAAAAGCTATATGTGTTAGAACTGTGTTTGTGTATGGAGGAGAGTTGTGTGTGTATTTCGGAAAATTGCGTGTGTGATAGTAGTAGAGTTGTGTGTATGCAGGAGAGATGTGTGTATGTAGGAAAGAGGGTGGAAACTTATCAATGCTATAGGACCTATGCAAGAACCTAACATGATCAAATTTGACTCATGACAATACAGCTTTAAAAAATGCATTGGCAGCAATTGTACCGATCATCTACTTTCAATGAATTATCAGCAAATTGGTGAAAGTACACCTATTAAAAAAAAAATAACAGCCTCCTCCATATCCCCTCTAGCTGTCCTGTCCATCACCAAGATAGGTGCGTTTTCTGCCATTTTAGGTAGAAGTAATGTTCAACCAATTTGCTTCTAATTTAGACAAAGTAGTAGGAAAGTTTATCAAACAAACTCTACATATGAGCTCTATCTATTTTACAATACGTGTAATATGTATTCACAAAATGTCCATTTTCTATATGTGTGAACTTCACATCTTTTTTTTTTTTAGTAAGTTTTAGTGCATGATGAGGTGGTGTTTACCTATAGGATCCACCATCTCTTGGACTGGGCACCATTGATGGTATTTATTGGGCCCCACGTTCTTAAGTAAATCTCAATATTGCTTCAAAAAGGTAGCTATGCATATACAGTTTACAGACAGAATGTTAACATATTAAGCAAGAGTGTGACAACTTATCAGTGCTAAATGTGCCATAAAAAAACCCAGCATGTAAAATTCTTAGCTTTGACAAGTGACAACATATCTGGCAAAATGCATTGTAAACCAAATGTAATTTTTAGCTGCAGTAAATTTTAGACAATCAAAATGATGTTAAAATGTGTGTGTTTCTTACAGTCTAGAGGCTGCTTATTCTGATGGAGGAAAACACTGACAGCATCCTTCATGATCACTGAAAGAACTGTTCTCCTTTCTCCTGCCCCACACTGATCTATCTGATCGGTGCAGTGCAGGGGAGAAAGTCACCAGGACTTGCACGGATGTTGCGCATCCTGTGTAGCTGAAAAAACTTCTGCAAGACTAGCCCTTGGACCTCTTTATGAAAAGAAGAACGACACTCCTGATATGTGAGGTGGCATGGATAGGGTCCCAATCAAACAAAGTTGTTGATTAGCCATTGAACCTTTCAGGTCATGTGATCAGTCACATTCCTGGAAGGAATTTCAAGATGTGGTAATGTATACGATGGATGAGTGTACATATATATATATAAAGTGTTTGTGTGTGTGGAGCTGCATGAGTATATAAGAGAGCTGTTGGTGTATGTAAGAAAGCTGTGTACAAGTATGTAGCAAAACAGTGCGTGTATGTAACAGAGGTGTGAGTGCATACTTCAAAGCTGTAGAAAAGCTATATGTGTTAGAACTGTGTTTGTGTATGGAGGAGAGTTGTGTGTGTATTTCGGAAAATTGCGTGTGTGATAGTAGTAGAGTTGTGTGTATGCAGGAGAGATGTGTGTATGTAGGAAAGAGGGTGGAAACTTATCAATGCTATAGGACCTATGCAAGAACCTAACATGATCAAATTTGACTCATGACAATACAGCTTTAAAAAATGCATTGGCAGCAATTGTACCGATCATCTACTTTCAATGAATTATCAGCAAATTGGTGAAAGTACACCTATTAAAAAAAAAATAACAGCCTCCTCCATATCCCCTCTAGCTGTCCTGTCCATCACCAAGATAGGTGCGTTTTCTGCCATTTTAGGTAGAAGTAATGTTCAACCAATTTGCTTCTAATTTAGACAAAGTAGTAGGAAAGTTTATCAAACAAACTCTACATATGAGCTCTATCTATTTTACAATACGTGTAATATGTATTCACAAAATGTCCATTTTCTATATGTGTGAACTTCACATCTTTTTTTTTTTTAGTAAGTTTTAGTGCATGATGAGGTGGTGTTTACCTATAGGATCCACCATCTCTTGGACTGGGCACCATTGATGGTATTTATTGGGCCCCACGTTCTTAAGTAAATCTCAATATTGCTTCAAAAAGGTAGCTATGCATATACAGTTTACAGACAGAATGTTAACATATTAAGCAAGAGTGTGACAACTTATCAGTGCTAAATGTGCCATAAAAAAACCCAGCATGTAAAATTCTTAGCTTTGACAAGTGACAACATATCTGGCAAAATGCATTGTAAACCAAATGTAATTTTTAGCTGCAGTAAATTTTAGACAATCAAAATGATGTTAAAATGTGTGTGTTTCTTACAGTCTAGAGGCTGCTTATTCTGATGGAGGAAAACACTGACAGCATCCTTCATGATCACTGAAAGAACTGTTCTCCTTTCTCCTGCCCCACACTGATCTATCTGATCGGTGCAGTGCAGGGGAGAAAGTCACCAGGACTTGCACGGATGTTGCGCATCCTGTGTAGCTGAAAAAACTTCTGCAAGACTAGCCCTTGGACCTCTTTATGAAAAGAAGAACGACACTCCTGATATGTGAGGTGGCATGGATAGGGTCCCAATCAAACAAAGTTGTTGATTAGCCATTGAACCTTTCAGGTCATGTGATCAGTCACATTCCTGGAAGGAATTTCAAGATGTGGTAATGTATACGATGGATGAGTGTACATATATATATATATAAGTGTTTGTGTGTGTGGAGCTGCATGAGTATATAAGAGAGCTGTTGGTGTATGTAAGAAAGCTGTGTACAAGTATGTAGCAAAACAGTGCGTGTATGTAACAGAGGTGTGAGTGCATACTTCAAAGCTGTAGAAAAGCTATATGTGTTAGAACTGTGTTTGTGTATGGAGGAGAGTTGTGTGTGTATTTCGGAAAATTGCGTGTGTGATAGTAGTAGAGTTGTGTGTATGCAGGAGAGATGTGTGTATGTAGGAAAGAGGGTGGAAACTTATCAATGCTATAGGACCTATGCAAGAACCTAACATGATCAAATTTGACTCATGACAATACAGCTTTAAAAAATGCATTGGCAGCAATTGTACCGATCATCTACTTTCAATGAATTATCAGCAAATTGGTGAAAGTACACCTATTAAAAAAAAAATAACAGCCTCCTCCATATCCCCTCTAGCTGTCCTGTCCATCACCAAGATAGGTGCGTTTTCTGCCATTTTAGGTAGAAGTAATGTTCAACCAATTTGCTTCTAATTTAGACAAAGTAGTAGGAAAGTTTATCAAACAAACTCTACATATGAGCTCTATCTATTTTACAATACGTGTAATATGTATTCACAAAATGTCCATTTTCTATATGTGTGAACTTCACATCTTTTTTTTTTTTAGTAAGTTTTAGTGCATGATGAGGTGGTGTTTACCTATAGGATCCACCATCTCTTGGACTGGGCACCATTGATGGTATTTATTGGGCCCCACGTTCTTAAGTAAATCTCAATATTGCTTCAAAAAGGTAGCTATGCATATACAGTTTACAGACAGAATGTTAACATATTAAGCAAGAGTGTGACAACTTATCAGTGCTAAATGTGCCATAAAAAAACCCAGCATGTAAAATTCTTAGCTTTGACAAGTGACAACATATCTGGCAAAATGCATTGTAAACCAAATGTAATTTTTAGCTGCAGTAAATTTTAGACAATCAAAATGATGTTAAAATGTGTGTGTTTCTTACAGTCTAGAGGCTGCTTATTCTGATGGAGGAAAACACTGACAGCATCCTTCATGATCACTGAAAGAACTGTTCTCCTTTCTCCTGCCCCACACTGATCTATCTGATCGGTGCAGTGCAGGGGAGAAAGTCACCAGGACTTGCACGGATGTTGCGCATCCTGTGTAGCTGAAAAAACTTCTGCAAGACTAGCCCTTGGACCTCTTTATGAAAAGAAGAACGACACTCCTGATATGTGAGGTGGCATGGATAGGGTCCCAATCAAACAAAGTTGTTGATTAGCCATTGAACCTTTCAGGTCATGTGATCAGTCACATTCCTGGAAGGAATTTCAAGATGTGGTAATGTATACGATGGATGAGTGTACATATATATATATAAAGTGTTTGTGTGTGTGGAGCTGCATGAGTATATAAGAGAGCTGTTGGTGTATGTAAGAAAGCTGTGTACAAGTATGTAGCAAAACAGTGCGTGTATGTAACAGAGGTGTGAGTGCATACTTCAAAGCTGTAGAAAAGCTATATGTGTTAGAACTGTGTTTGTGTATGGAGGAGAGTTGTGTGTGTATTTCGGAAAATTGCGTGTGTGATAGTAGTAGAGTTGTGTGTATGCAGGAGAGATGTGTGTATGTAGGAAAGAGGGTGGAAACTTATCAATGCTATAGGACCTATGCAAGAACCTAACATGATCAAATTTGACTCATGACAATACAGCTTTAAAAAATGCATTGGCAGCAATTGTACCGATCATCTACTTTCAATGAATTATCAGCAAATTGGTGAAAGTACACCTATTAAAAAAAAAATAACAGCCTCCTCCATATCCCCTCTAGCTGTCCTGTCCATCACCAAGATAGGTGCGTTTTCTGCCATTTTAGGTAGAAGTAATGTTCAACCAATTTGCTTCTAATTTAGACAAAGTAGTAGGAAAGTTTATCAAACAAACTCTACATATGAGCTCTATCTATTTTACAATACGTGTAATATGTATTCACAAAATGTCCATTTTCTATATGTGTGAACTTCACATCTTTTTTTTTTTTAGTAAGTTTTAGTGCATGATGAGGTGGTGTTTACCTATAGGATCCACCATCTCTTGGACTGGGCACCATTGATGGTATTTATTGGGCCCCACGTTCTTAAGTAAATCTCAATATTGCTTCAAAAAGGTAGCTATGCATATACAGTTTACAGACAGAATGTTAACATATTAAGCAAGAGTGTGACAACTTATCAGTGCTAAATGTGCCATAAAAAAACCCAGCATGTAAAATTCTTAGCTTTGACAAGTGACAACATATCTGGCAAAATGCATTGTAAACCAAATGTAATTTTTAGCTGCAGTAAATTTTAGACAATCAAAATGATGTTAAAATGTGTGTGTTTCTTACAGTCTAGAGGCTGCTTATTCTGATGGAGGAAAACACTGACAGCATCCTTCATGATCACTGAAAGAACTGTTCTCCTTTCTCCTGCCCCACACTGATCTATCTGATCGGTGCAGTGCAGGGGAGAAAGTCACCAGGACTTGCACGGATGTTGCGCATCCTGTGTAGCTGAAAAAACTTCTGCAAGACTAGCCCTTGGACCTCTTTATGAAAAGAAGAACGACACTCCTGATATGTGAGGTGGCATGGATAGGGTCCCAATCAAACAAAGTTGTTGATTAGCCATTGAACCTTTCAGGTCATGTGATCAGTCACATTCCTGGAAGGAATTTCAAGATGTGGTAATGTATACGATGGATGAGTGTACATATATATATATATATATATATATATATATATATATAAGTGTTTGTGTGTGTGGAGCTGCATGAGTATATAAGAGAGCTGTTGGTGTATGTAAGAAAGCTGTGTACAAGTATGTAGCAAAACAGTGCGTGTATGTAACAGAGGTGTGAGTGCATACTTCAAAGCTGTAGAAAAGCTATATGTGTTAGAACTGTGTTTGTGTATGGAGGAGAGTTGTGTGTGTATTTCGGAAAATTGCGTGTGTGATAGTAGTAGAGTTGTGTGTATGCAGGAGAGATGTGTATATGTAGGAAAGAGGGTGGAAACTTATCAATGCTATAGGACCTATGCAAGAACCTAACATGATCAAATTTGACTCATGACAATACAGCTTTAAAAAATGCATTGGCAGCAATTGTACCGATCATCTACTTTCAATGAATTATCAGCAAATTGGTGAAAGTACACCTATTAAAAAAAAAATAACAGCCTCCTCCATATCCCCTCTAGCTGTCCTGTCCATCACCAAGATAGGTGCGTTTTCTGCCATTTTAGGTAGAAGTAATGTTCAACCAATTTGCTTCTAATTTAGACAAAGTAGTAGAAAAGTTTATCAAACAAACTCTACATATGAGCTCTATCTATTTTACAATACGTGTAATATGTATTCACAAAATGTCCATTTTCTATATGTGTGAACTTCACATCTTTTTTTTTTTTAGTAAGTTTTAGTGCATGATGAGGTGGTGTTTACCTATAGGATCCACCATCTCTTGGACTGGGCACCATTGATGGTATTTATTGGGCCCCACGTTCTTAAGTAAATCTCAATATTGCTTCAAAAAGGTAGCTATGCATATACAGTTTACAGACAGAATGTTAACATATTAAGCAAGAGTGTGACAACTTATCAGTGCTAAATGTGCCATAAAAAAACCCAGCATGTAAAATTCTTAGCTTTGACAAGTGACAACATATCTGGCAAAATGCATTGTAAACCAAATGTAATTTTTAGCTGCAGTAAATTTTAGACAATCAAAATGATGTTAAAATGTGTGTGTTTCTTACAGTCTAGAGGCTGCTTATTCTGATGGAGGAAAACACTGACAGCATCCTTCATGATCACTGAAAGAACTGTTCTCCTTTCTCCTGCCCCACACTGATCTATCTGATCGGTGCAGTGCAGGGGAGAAAGTCACCAGGACTTGCACGGATGTTGCGCATCCTGTGTAGCTGAAAAAACTTCTGCAAGACTAGCCCTTGGACCTCTTTATGAAAAGAAGAACGACACTCCTGATATGTGAGGTGGCATGGATAGGGTCCCAATCAAACAAAGTTGTTGATTAGCCATTGAACCTTTCAGGTCATGTGATCAGTCACATTCCTGGAAGGAATTTCAAGATGTGGTAATGTATACGATGGATGAGTGTACATATATATATATAAAGTGTTTGTGTGTGTGGAGCTGCATGAGTATATAAGAGAGCTGTTGGTGTATGTAAGAAAGCTGTGTACAAGTATGTAGCAAAACAGTGCGTGTATGTAACAGAGGTGTGAGTGCATACTTCAAAGCTGTAGAAAAGCTATATGTGTTAGAACTGTGTTTGTGTATGGAGGAGAGTTGTGTGTGTATTTCGGAAAATTGCGTGTGTGATAGTAGTAGAGTTGTGTGTATGCAGGAGAGATGTGTGTATGTAGGAAAGAGGGTGGAAACTTATCAATGCTATAGGACCTATGCAAGAACCTAACATGATCAAATTTGACTCATGACAATACAGCTTTAAAAAATGCATTGGCAGCAATTGTACCGATCATCTACTTTCAATGAATTATCAGCAAATTGGTGAAAGTACACCTATTAAAAAAAAAATAACAGCCTCCTCCATATCCCCTCTAGCTGTCCTGTCCATCACCAAGATAGGTGCGTTTTCTGCCATTTTAGGTAGAAGTAATGTTCAACCAATTTGCTTCTAATTTAGACAAAGTAGTAGGAAAGTTTATCAAACAAACTCTACATATGAGCTCTATCTATTTTACAATACGTGTAATATGTATTCACAAAATGTCCATTTTCTATATGTGTGAACTTCACATCTTTTTTTTTTTTAGTAAGTTTTAGTGCATGATGAGGTGGTGTTTACCTATAGGATCCACCATCTCTTGGACTGGGCACCATTGATGGTATTTATTGGGCCCCACGTTCTTAAGTAAATCTCAATATTGCTTCAAAAAGGTAGCTATGCATATACAGTTTACAGACAGAATGTTAACATATTAAGCAAGAGTGTGACAACTTATCAGTGCTAAATGTGCCATAAAAAAACCCAGCATGTAAAATTCTTAGCTTTGACAAGTGACAACATATCTGGCAAAATGCATTGTAAACCAAATGTAATTTTTAGCTGCAGTAAATTTTAGACAATCAAAATGATGTTAAAATGTGTGTGTTTCTTACAGTCTAGAGGCTGCTTATTCTGATGGAGGAAAACACTGACAGCATCCTTCATGATCACTGAAAGAACTGTTCTCCTTTCTCCTGCCCCACACTGATCTATCTGATCGGTGCAGTGCAGGGGAGAAAGTCACCAGGACTTGCACGGATGTTGCGCATCCTGTGTAGCTGAAAAAACTTCTGCAAGACTAGCCCTTGGACCTCTTTATGAAAAGAAGAACGACACTCCTGATATGTGAGGTGGCATGGATAGGGTCCCAATCAAACAAAGTTGTTGATTAGCCATTGAACCTTTCAGGTCATGTGATCAGTCACATTCCTGGAAGGAATTTCAAGATGTGGTAATGTATACGATGGATGAGTGTACATATATATATATATATATATATATATATATATATAAGTGTTTGTGTGTGTGGAGCTGCATGAGTATATAAGAGAGCTGTTGGTGTATGTAAGAAAGCTGTGTACAAGTATGTAGCAAAACAGTGCGTGTATGTAACAGAGGTGTGAGTGCATACTTCAAAGCTGTAGAAAAGCTATATGTGTTAGAACTGTGTTTGTGTATGGAGGAGAGTTGTGTGTGTATTTCGGAAAATTGCGTGTGTGATAGTAGTAGAGTTGTGTGTATGCAGGAGAGATGTGTATATGTAGGAAAGAGGGTGGAAACTTATCAATGCTATAGGACCTATGCAAGAACCTAACATGATCAAATTTGACTCATGACAATACAGCTTTAAAAAATGCATTGGCAGCAATTGTACCGATCATCTACTTTCAATGAATTATCAGCAAATTGGTGAAAGTACACCTATTAAAAAAAAAATAACAGCCTCCTCCATATCCCCTCTAGCTGTCCTGTCCATCACCAAGATAGGTGCGTTTTCTGCCATTTTAGGTAGAAGTAATGTTCAACCAATTTGCTTCTAATTTAGACAAAGTAGTAGAAAAGTTTATCAAACAAACTCTACATATGAGCTCTATCTATTTTACAATACGTGTAATATGTATTCACAAAATGTCCATTTTCTATATGTGTGAACTTCACATCTTTTTTTTTTTTAGTAAGTTTTAGTGCATGATGAGGTGGTGTTTACCTATAGGATCCACCATCTCTTGGACTGGGCACCATTGATGGTATTTATTGGGCCCCACGTTCTTAAGTAAATCTCAATATTGCTTCAAAAAGGTAGCTATGCATATACAGTTTACAGACAGAATGTTAACATATTAAGCAAGAGTGTGACAACTTATCAGTGCTAAATGTGCCATAAAAAAACCCAGCATGTAAAATTCTTAGCTTTGACAAGTGACAACATATCTGGCAAAATGCATTGTAAACCAAATGTAATTTTTAGCTGCAGTAAATTTTAGACAATCAAAATGATGTTAAAATGTGTGTGTTTCTTACAGTCTAGAGGCTGCTTATTCTGATGGAGGAAAACACTGACAGCATCCTTCATGATCACTGAAAGAACTGTTCTCCTTTCTCCTGCCCCACACTGATCTATCTGATCGGTGCAGTGCAGGGGAGAAAGTCACCAGGACTTGCACGGATGTTGCGCATCCTGTGTAGCTGAAAAAACTTCTGCAAGACTAGCCCTTGGACCTCTTTATGAAAAGAAGAACGACACTCCTGATATGTGAGGTGGCATGGATAGGGTCCCAATCAAACAAAGTTGTTGATTAGCCATTGAACCTTTCAGGTCATGTGATCAGTCACATTCCTGGAAGGAATTTCAAGATGTGGTAATGTATACGATGGATGAGTGTACATATATATATATATATATATATATATATATATATAAGTGTTTGTGTGTGTGGAGCTGCATGAGTATATAAGAGAGCTGTTGGTGTATGTAAGAAAGCTGTGTACAAGTATGTAGCAAAACAGTGCGTGTATGTAACAGAGGTGTGAGTGCATACTTCAAAGCTGTAGAAAAGCTATATGTGTTAGAACTGTGTTTGTGTATGGAGGAGAGTTGTGTGTGTATTTCGGAAAATTGCGTGTGTGATAGTAGTAGAGTTGTGTGTATGCAGGAGAGATGTGTGTATGTAGGAAAGAGGGTGGAAACTTATCAATGCTATAGGACCTATGCAAGAACCTAACATGATCAAATTTGACTCATGACAATACAGCTTTAAAAAATGCATTGGCAGCAATTGTACCGATCATCTACTTTCAATGAATTATCAGCAAATTGGTGAAAGTACACCTATTAAAAAAAAAATAACAGCCTCCTCCATATCCCCTCTAGCTGTCCTGTCCATCACCAAGATAGGTGCGTTTTCTGCCATTTTAGGTAGAAGTAATGTTCAACCAATTTGCTTCTAATTTAGACAAAGTAGTAGGAAAGTTTATCAAACAAACTCTACATATGAGCTCTATCTATTTTACAATACGTGTAATATGTATTCACAAAATGTCCATTTTCTATATGTGTGAACTTCACATCTTTTTTTTTTTTAGTAAGTTTTAGTGCATGATGAGGTGGTGTTTACCTATAGGATCCACCATCTCTTGGACTGGGCACCATTGATGGTATTTATTGGGCCCCACGTTCTTAAGTAAATCTCAATATTGCTTCAAAAAGGTAGCTATGCATATACAGTTTACAGACAGAATGTTAACATATTAAGCAAGAGTGTGACAACTTATCAGTGCTAAATGTGCCATAAAAAAACCCAGCATGTAAAATTCTTAGCTTTGACAAGTGACAACATATCTGGCAAAATGCATTGTAAACCAAATGTAATTTTTAGCTGCAGTAAATTTTAGACAATCAAAATGATGTTAAAATGTGTGTGTTTCTTACAGTCTAGAGGCTGCTTATTCTGATGGAGGAAAACACTGACAGCATCCTTCATGATCACTGAAAGAACTGTTCTCCTTTCTCCTGCCCCACACTGATCTATCTGATCGGTGCAGTGCAGGGGAGAAAGTCACCAGGACTTGCACGGATGTTGCGCATCCTGTGTAGCTGAAAAAACTTCTGCAAGACTAGCCCTTGGACCTCTTTATGAAAAGAAGAACGACACTCCTGATATGTGAGGTGGCATGGATAGGGTCCCAATCAAACAAAGTTGTTGATTAGCCATTGAACCTTTCAGGTCATGTGATCAGTCACATTCCTGGAAGGAATTTCAAGATGTGGTAATGTATACGATGGATGAGTGTACATATATATATATATATATATATATATATATAAGTGTTTGTGTGTGTGGAGCTGCATGAGTATATAAGAGAGCTGTTGGTGTATGTAAGAAAGCTGTGTACAAGTATGTAGCAAAACAGTGCGTGTATGTAACAGAGGTGTGAGTGCATACTTCAAAGCTGTAGAAAAGCTATATGTGTTAGAACTGTGTTTGTGTATGGAGGAGAGTTGTGTGTGTATTTCGGAAAATTGCGTGTGTGATAGTAGTAGAGTTGTGTGTATGCAGGAGAGATGTGTGTATGTAGGAAAGAGGGTGGAAACTTATCAATGCTATAGGACCTATGCAAGAACCTAACATGATCAAATTTGACTCATGACAATACAGCTTTAAAAAATGCATTGGCAGCAATTGTACCGATCATCTACTTTCAATGAATTATCAGCAAATTGGTGAAAGTACACCTATTAAAAAAAAAATAACAGCCTCCTCCATATCCCCTCTAGCTGTCCTGTCCATCACCAAGATAGGTGCGTTTTCTGCCATTTTAGGTAGAAGTAATGTTCAACCAATTTGCTTCTAATTTAGACAAAGTAGTAGGAAAGTTTATCAAACAAACTCTACATATGAGCTCTATCTATTTTACAATACGTGTAATATGTATTCACAAAATGTCCATTTTCTATATGTGTGAACTTCACATCTTTTTTTTTTTTAGTAAGTTTTAGTGCATGATGAGGTGGTGTTTACCTATAGGATCCACCATCTCTTGGACTGGGCACCATTGATGGTATTTATTGGGCCCCACGTTCTTAAGTAAATCTCAATATTGCTTCAAAAAGGTAGCTATGCATATACAGTTTACAGACAGAATGTTAACATATTAAGCAAGAGTGTGACAACTTATCAGTGCTAAATGTGCCATAAAAAAACCCAGCATGTAAAATTCTTAGCTTTGACAAGTGACAACATATCTGGCAAAATGCATTGTAAACCAAATGTAATTTTTAGCTGCAGTAAATTTTAGACAATCAAAATGATGTTAAAATGTGTGTGTTTCTTACAGTCTAGAGGCTGCTTATTCTGATGGAGGAAAACACTGACAGCATCCTTCATGATCACTGAAAGAACTGTTCTCCTTTCTCCTGCCCCACACTGATCTATCTGATCGGTGCAGTGCAGGGGAGAAAGTCACCAGGACTTGCACGGATGTTGCGCATCCTGTGTAGCTGAAAAAACTTCTGCAAGACTAGCCCTTGGACCTCTTTATGAAAAGAAGAACGACACTCCTGATATGTGAGGTGGCATGGATAGGGTCCCAATCAAACAAAGTTGTTGATTAGCCATTGAACCTTTCAGGTCATGTGATCAGTCACATTCCTGGAAGGAATTTCAAGATGTGGTAATGTATACGATGGATGAGTGTACATATATATATATATATATATATATATATATATATAAGTGTTTGTGTGTGTGGAGCTGCATGAGTATATAAGAAAGCTGTTGGTGTATGTAAGAAAGCTGTGTACAAGTATGTAGCAAAACAGTGCGTGTATGTAACAGAGGTGTGAGTGCATACTTCAAAGCTGTAGAAAAGCTATATGTGTTAGAACTGTGTTTGTGTATGGAGGAGAGTTGTGTGTGTATTTCGGAAAATTGCGTGTGTGATAGTAGTAGAGTTGTGTGTATGCAGGAGAGATGTGTGTATGTAGGAAAGAGGGTGGAAACTTATCAATGCTATAGGACCTATGCAAGAACCTAACATGATCAAATTTGACTCATGACAATACAGCTTTAAAAAATGCATTGGCAGCAATTGTACCGATCATCTACTTTCAATGAATTATCAGCAAATTGGTGAAAGTACACCTATTAAAAAAAAAATAACAGCCTCCTCCATATCCCCTCTAGCTGTCCTGTCCATCACCAAGATAGGTGCGTTTTCTGCCATTTTAGGTAGAAGTAATGTTCAACCAATTTGCTTCTAATTTAGACAAAGTAGTAGGAAAGTTTATCAAACAAACTCTACATATGAGCTCTATCTATTTTACAATACGTGTAATATGTATTCACAAAATGTCCATTTTCTATATGTGTGAACTTCACATCTTTTTTTTTTTTAGTAAGTTTTAGTGCATGATGAGGTGGTGTTTACCTATAGGATCCACCATCTCTTGGACTGGGCACCATTGATGGTATTTATTGGGCCCCACGTTCTTAAGTAAATCTCAATATTGCTTCAAAAAGGTAGCTATGCATATACAGTTTACAGACAGAATGTTAACATATTAAGCAAGAGTGTGACAACTTATCAGTGCTAAATGTGCCATAAAAAAACCCAGCATGTAAAATTCTTAGCTTTGACAAGTGACAACATATCTGGCAAAATGCATTGTAAACCAAATGTAATTTTTAGCTGCAGTAAATTTTAGACAATCAAAATGATGTTAAAATGTGTGTGTTTCTTACAGTCTAGAGGCTGCTTATTCTGATGGAGGAAAACACTGACAGCATCCTTCATGATCACTGAAAGAACTGTTCTCCTTTCTCCTGCCCCACACTGATCTATCTGATCGGTGCAGTGCAGGGGAGAAAGTCACCAGGACTTGCACGGATGTAGCGCATCCTGTGTAGCTGAAAAAACTTCTGCAAGACTAGCCCTTGGACCTCTTTATGAAAAGAAGAACGACACTCCTGATATGTGAGGTGGCATGGATAGGGTCCCAATCAAACAAAGTTGTTGATTAGCCATTGAACCTTTCAGGTCATGTGATCAGTCACATTCCTGGAAGGAATTTCAAGATGTGGTAATGTATACGATGGATGAGTGTACATATATATATATATATATATATATATATATAAGTGTTTGTGTGTGTGGAGCTGCATGAGTATATAAGAGAGCTGTTGGTGTATGTAAGAAAGCTGTGTACAAGTATGTAGCAAAACAGTGCGTGTATGTAACAGAGGTGTGAGTGCATACTTCAAAGCTGTAGAAAAGCTATATGTGTTAGAACTGTGTTTGTGTATGGAGGAGAGTTGTGTGTGTATTTCGGAAAATTGCGTGTGTGATAGTAGTAGAGTTGTGTGTATGCAGGAGAGATGTGTGTATGTAGGAAAGAGGGTGGAAACTTATCAATGCTATAGGACCTATGCAAGAACCTAACATGATCAAATTTGACTCATGACAATACAGCTTTAAAAAATGCATTGGCAGCAATTGTACCGATCATCTACTTTCAATGAATTATCAGCAAATTGGTGAAAGTACACCTATTAAAAAAAAAATAACAGCCTCCTCCATATCCCCTCTAGCTGTCCTGTCCATCACCAAGATAGGTGCGTTTTCTGCCATTTTAGGTAGAAGTAATGTTCAACCAATTTGCTTCTAATTTAGACAAAGTAGTAGGAAAGTTTATCAAACAAACTCTACATATGAGCTCTATCTATTTTACAATACGTGTAATATGTATTCACAAAATGTCCATTTTCTATATGTGTGAACTTCACATCTTTTTTTTTTTTAGTAAGTTTTAGTGCATGATGAGGTGGTGTTTACCTATAGGATCCACCATCTCTTGGACTGGGCACCATTGATGGTATTTATTGGGCCCCACGTTCTTAAGTAAATCTCAATATTGCTTCAAAAAGGTAGCTATGCATATACAGTTTACAGACAGAATGTTAACATATTAAGCAAGAGTGTGACAACTTATCAGTGCTAAATGTGCCATAAAAAAACCCAGCATGTAAAATTCTTAGCTTTGACAAGTGACAACATATCTGGCAAAATGCATTGTAAACCAAATGTAATTTTTAGCTGCAGTAAATTTTAGACAATCAAAATGATGTTAAAATGTGTGTGTTTCTTACAGTCTAGAGGCTGCTTATTCTGATGGAGGAAAACACTGACAGCATCCTTCATGATCACTGAAAGAACTGTTCTCCTTTCTCCTGCCCCACACTGATCTATCTGATCGGTGCAGTGCAGGGGAGAAAGTCACCAGGACTTGCACGGATGTTGCGCATCCTGTGTAGCTGAAAAAACTTCTGCAAGACTAGCCCTTGGACCTCTTTATGAAAAGAAGAACGACACTCCTGATATGTGAGGTGGCATGGATAGGGTCCCAATCAAACAAAGTTGTTGATTAGCCATTGAACCTTTCAGGTCATGTGATCAGTCACATTCCTGGAAGGAATTTCAAGATGTGGTAATGTATACGATGGATGAGTGTACATATATATATATATATATATATATATATATAAGTGTTTGTGTGTGTGGAGCTGCATGAGTATATAAGAGAGCTGTTGGTGTATGTAAGAAAGCTGTGTACAAGTATGTAGCAAAACAGTGCGTGTATGTAACAGAGGTGTGAGTGCATACTTCAAAGCTGTAGAAAAGCTATATGTGTTAGAACTGTGTTTGTGTATGGAGGAGAGTTGTGTGTGTATTTCGGAAAATTGCGTGTGTGATAGTAGTAGAGTTGTGTGTATGCAGGAGAGATGTGTGTATGTAGGAAAGAGGGTGGAAACTTATCAATGCTATAGGACCTATGCAAGAACCTAACATGATCAAATTTGACTCATGACAATACAGCTTTAAAAAATGCATTGGCAGCAATTGTACCGATCATCTACTTTCAATGAATTATCAGCAAATTGGTGAAAGTACACCTATTAAAAAAAAAATAACAGCCTCCTCCATATCCCCTCTAGCTGTCCTGTCCATCACCAAGATAGGTGCGTTTTCTGCCATTTTAGGTAGAAGTAATGTTCAACCAATTTGCTTCTAATTTAGACAAAGTAGTAGGAAAGTTTATCAAACAAACTCTACATATGAGCTCTATCTATTTTACAATACGTGTAATATGTATTCACAAAATGTCCATTTTCTATATGTGTGAACTTCACATCTTTTTTTTTTTTAGTAAGTTTTAGTGCATGATGAGGTGGTGTTTACCTATAGGATCCACCATCTCTTGGACTGGGCACCATTGATGGTATTTATTGGGCCCCACGTTCTTAAGTAAATCTCAATATTGCTTCAAAAAGGTAGCTATGCATATACAGTTTACAGACAGAATGTTAACATATTAAGCAAGAGTGTGACAACTTATCAGTGCTAAATGTGCCATAAAAAAACCCAGCATGTAAAATTCTTAGCTTTGACAAGTGACAACATATCTGGCAAAATGCATTGTAAACCAAATGTAATTTTTAGCTGCAGTAAATTTTAGACAATCAAAATGATGTTAAAATGTGTGTGTTTCTTACAGTCTAGAGGCTGCTTATTCTGATGGAGGAAAACACTGACAGCATCCTTCATGATCACTGAAAGAACTGTTCTCCTTTCTCCTGCCCCACACTGATCTATCTGATCGGTGCAGTGCAGGGGAGAAAGTCACCAGGACTTGCACGGATGTAGCGCATCCTGTGTAGCTGAAAAAACTTCTGCAAGACTAGCCCTTGGACCTCTTTATGAAAAGAAGAACGACACTCCTGATATGTGAGGTGGCATGGATAGGGTCCCAATCAAACAAAGTTGTTGATTAGCCATTGAACCTTTCAGGTCATGTGATCAGTCACATTCCTGGAAGGAATTTCAAGATGTGGTAATGTATACGATGGATGAGTGTACATATATATATATATATATATATATATATAAGTGTTTGTGTGTGTGGAGCTGCATGAGTATATAAGAGAGCTGTTGGTGTATGTAAGAAAGCTGTGTACAAGTATGTAGCAAAACAGTGCGTGTATGTAACAGAGGTGTGAGTGCATACTTCAAAGCTGTAGAAAAGCTATATGTGTTAGAACTGTGTTTGTGTATGGAGGAGAGTTGTGTGTGTATTTCGGAAAATTGCGTGTGTGATAGTAGTAGAGTTGTGTGTATGCAGGAGAGATGTGTGTATGTAGGAAAGAGGGTGGAAACTTATCAATGCTATAGGACCTATGCAAGAACCTAACATGATCAAATTTGACTCATGACAATACAGCTTTAAAAAATGCATTGGCAGCAATTGTACCGATCATCTACTTTCAATGAATTATCAGCAAATTGGTGAAAGTACACCTATTAAAAAAAAAATAACAGCCTCCTCCATATCCCCTCTAGCTGTCCTGTCCATCACCAAGATAGGTGCGTTTTCTGCCATTTTAGGTAGAAGTAATGTTCAACCAATTTGCTTCTAATTTAGACAAAGTAGTAGGAAAGTTTATCAAACAAACTCTACATATGAGCTCTATCTATTTTACAATACGTGTAATATGTATTCACAAAATGTCCATTTTCTATATGTGTGAACTTCACATCTTTTTTTTTTTTAGTAAGTTTTAGTGCATGATGAGGTGGTGTTTACCTATAGGATCCACCATCTCTTGGACTGGGCACCATTGATGGTATTTATTGGGCCCCACGTTCTTAAGTAAATCTCAATATTGCTTCAAAAAGGTAGCTATGCATATACAGTTTACAGACAGAATGTTAACATATTAAGCAAGAGTGTGACAACTTATCAGTGCTAAATGTGCCATAAAAAAACCCAGCATGTAAAATTCTTAGCTTTGACAAGTGACAACATATCTGGCAAAATGCATTGTAAACCAAATGTAATTTTTAGCTGCAGTAAATTTTAGACAATCAAAATGATGTTAAAATGTGTGTGTTTCTTACAGTCTAGAGGCTGCTTATTCTGATGGAGGAAAACACTGACAGCATCCTTCATGATCACTGAAAGAACTGTTCTCCTTTCTCCTGCCCCACACTGATCTATCTGATCGGTGCAGTGCAGGGGAGAAAGTCACCAGGACTTGCACGGATGTTGCGCATCCTGTGTAGCTGAAAAAACTTCTGCAAGACTAGCCCTTGGACCTCTTTATGAAAAGAAGAACGACACTCCTGATATGTGAGGTGGCATGGATAGGGTCCCAATCAAACAAAGTTGTTGATTAGCCATTGAACCTTTCAGGTCATGTGATCAGTCACATTCCTGGAAGGAATTTCAAGATGTGGTAATGTATACGATGGATGAGTGTACATATATATATATATATATATATATATATATATATAAGTGTTTGTGTGTGTGGAGCTGCATGAGTATATAAGAGAGCTGTTGGTGTATGTAAGAAAGCTGTGTACAAGTATGTAGCAAAACAGTGCGTGTATGTAACAGAGGTGTGAGTGCATACTTCAAAGCTGTAGAAAAGCTATATGTGTTAGAACTGTGTTTGTGTATGGAGGAGAGTTGTGTGTGTATTTCGGAAAATTGCGTGTGTGATAGTAGTAGAGTTGTGTGTATGCAGGAGAGATGTGTGTATGTAGGAAAGAGGGTGGAAACTTATCAATGCTATAGGACCTATGCAAGAACCTAACATGATCAAATTTGACTCATGACAATACAGCTTTAAAAAATGCATTGGCAGCAATTGTACCGATCATCTACTTTCAATGAATTATCAGCAAATTGGTGAAAGTACACCTATTAAAAAAAAAATAACAGCCTCCTCCATATCCCCTCTAGCTGTCCTGTCCATCACCAAGATAGGTGCGTTTTCTGCCATTTTAGGTAGAAGTAATGTTCAACCAATTTGCTTCTAATTTAGACAAAGTAGTAGGAAAGTTTATCAAACAAACTCTACATATGAGCTCTATCTATTTTACAATACGTGTAATATGTATTCACAAAATGTCCATTTTCTATATGTGTGAACTTCACATCTTTTTTTTTTTTAGTAAGTTTTAGTGCATGATGAGGTGGTGTTTACCTATAGGATCCACCATCTCTTGGACTGGGCACCATTGATGGTATTTATTGGGCCCCACGTTCTTAAGTAAATCTCAATATTGCTTCAAAAAGGTAGCTATGCATATACAGTTTACAGACAGAATGTTAACATATTAAGCAAGAGTGTGACAACTTATCAGTGCTAAATGTGCCATAAAAAAACCCAGCATGTAAAATTCTTAGCTTTGACAAGTGACAACATATCTGGCAAAATGCATTGTAAACCAAATGTAATTTTTAGCTGCAGTAAATTTTAGACAATCAAAATGATGTTAAAATGTGTGTGTTTCTTACAGTCTAGAGGCTGCTTATTCTGATGGAGGAAAACACTGACAGCATCCTTCATGATCACTGAAAGAACTGTTCTCCTTTCTCCTGCCCCACACTGATCTATCTGATCGGTGCAGTGCAGGGGAGAAAGTCACCAGGACTTGCACGGATGTTGCGCATCCTGTGTAGCTGAAAAAACTTCTGCAAGACTAGCCCTTGGACCTCTTTATGAAAAGAAGAACGACACTCCTGATATGTGAGGTGGCATGGATAGGGTCCCAATCAAACAAAGTTGTTGATTAGCCATTGAACCTTTCAGGTCATGTGATCAGTCACATTCCTGGAAGGAATTTCAAGATGTGGTAATGTATACGATGGATGAGTGTACATATATATATATATATATATATATATATATATATAAGTGTTTGTGTGTGTGGAGCTGCATGAGTATATAAGAGAGCTGTTGGTGTATGTAAGAAAGCTGTGTACAAGTATGTAGCAAAACAGTGCGTGTATGTAACAGAGGTGTGAGTGCATACTTCAAAGCTGTAGAAAAGCTATATGTGTTAGAACTGTGTTTGTGTATGGAGGAGAGTTGTGTGTGTATTTCGGAAAATTGCGTGTGTGATAGTAGTAGAGTTGTGTGTATGCAGGAGAGATGTGTGTATGTAGGAAAGAGGGTGGAAACTTATCAATGCTATAGGACCTATGCAAGAACCTAACATGATCAAATTTGACTCATGACAATACAGCTTTAAAAAATGCATTGGCAGCAATTGTACCGATCATCTACTTTCAATGAATTATCAGCAAATTGGTGAAAGTACACCTATTAAAAAAAAAATAACAGCCTCCTCCATATCCCCTCTAGCTGTCCTGTCCATCACCAAGATAGGTGCGTTTTCTGCCATTTTAGGTAGAAGTAATGTTCAACCAATTTGCTTCTAATTTAGACAAAGTAGTAGGAAAGTTTATCAAACAAACTCTACATATGAGCTCTATCTATTTTACAATACGTGTAATATGTATTCACAAAATGTCCATTTTCTATATGTGTGAACTTCACATCTTTTTTTTTTTTAGTAAGTTTTAGTGCATGATGAGGTGGTGTTTACCTATAGGATCCACCATCTCTTGGACTGGGCACCATTGATGGTATTTATTGGGCCCCACGTTCTTAAGTAAATCTCAATATTGCTTCAAAAAGGTAGCTATGCATATACAGTTTACAGACAGAATGTTAACATATTAAGCAAGAGTGTGACAACTTATCAGTGCTAAATGTGCCATAAAAAAACCCAGCATGTAAAATTCTTAGCTTTGACAAGTGACAACATATCTGGCAAAATGCATTGTAAACCAAATGTAATTTTTAGCTGCAGTAAATTTTAGACAATCAAAATGATGTTAAAATGTGTGTGTTTCTTACAGTCTAGAGGCTGCTTATTCTGATGGAGGAAAACACTGACAGCATCCTTCATGATCACTGAAAGAACTGTTCTCCTTTCTCCTGCCCCACACTGATCTATCTGATCGGTGCAGTGCAGGGGAGAAAGTCACCAGGACTTGCACGGATGTAGCGCATCCTGTGTAGCTGAAAAAACTTCTGCAAGACTAGCCCTTGGACCTCTTTATGAAAAGAAGAACGACACTCCTGATATGTGAGGTGGCATGGATAGGGTCCCAATCAAACAAAGTTGTTGATTAGCCATTGAACCTTTCAGGTCATGTGATCAGTCACATTCCTGGAAGGAATTTCAAGATGTGGTAATGTATACGATGGATGAGTGTACATATATATATATATATATATATATATATATAAGTGTTTGTGTGTGTGGAGCTGCATGAGTATATAAGAGAGCTGTTGGTGTATGTAAGAAAGCTGTGTACAAGTATGTAGCAAAACAGTGCGTGTATGTAACAGAGGTGTGAGTGCATACTTCAAAGCTGTAGAAAAGCTATATGTGTTAGAACTGTGTTTGTGTATGGAGGAGAGTTGTGTGTGTATTTCGGAAAATTGCGTGTGTGATAGTAGTAGAGTTGTGTGTATGCAGGAGAGATGTGTGTATGTAGGAAAGAGGGTGGAAACTTATCAATGCTATAGGACCTATGCAAGAACCTAACATGATCAAATTTGACTCATGACAATACAGCTTTAAAAAATGCATTGGCAGCAATTGTACCGATCATCTACTTTCAATGAATTATCAGCAAATTGGTGAAAGTACACCTATTAAAAAAAAAATAACAGCCTCCTCCATATCCCCTCTAGCTGTCCTGTCCATCACCAAGATAGGTGCGTTTTCTGCCATTTTAGGTAGAAGTAATGTTCAACCAATTTGCTTCTAATTTAGACAAAGTAGTAGGAAAGTTTATCAAACAAACTCTACATATGAGCTCTATCTATTTTACAATACGTGTAATATGTATTCACAAAATGTCCATTTTCTATATGTGTGAACTTCACATCTTTTTTTTTTTTAGTAAGTTTTAGTGCATGATGAGGTGGTGTTTACCTATAGGATCCACCATCTCTTGGACTGGGCACCATTGATGGTATTTATTGGGCCCCACGTTCTTAAGTAAATCTCAATATTGCTTCAAAAAGGTAGCTATGCATATACAGTTTACAGACAGAATGTTAACATATTAAGCAAGAGTGTGACAACTTATCAGTGCTAAATGTGCCATAAAAAAACCCAGCATGTAAAATTCTTAGCTTTGACAAGTGACAACATATCTGGCAAAATGCATTGTAAACCAAATGTAATTTTTAGCTGCAGTAAATTTTAGACAATCAAAATGATGTTAAAATGTGTGTGTTTCTTACAGTCTAGAGGCTGCTTATTCTGATGGAGGAAAACACTGACAGCATCCTTCATGATCACTGAAAGAACTGTTCTCCTTTCTCCTGCCCCACACTGATCTATCTGATCGGTGCAGTGCAGGGGAGAAAGTCACCAGGACTTGCACGGATGTAGCGCATCCTGTGTAGCTGAAAAAACTTCTGCAAGACTAGCCCTTGGACCTCTTTATGAAAAGAAGAACGACACTCCTGATATGTGAGGTGGCATGGATAGGGTCCCAATCAAACAAAGTTGTTGATTAGCCATTGAACCTTTCAGGTCATGTGATCAGTCACATTCCTGGAAGGAATTTCAAGATGTGGTAATGTATACGATGGATGAGTGTACATATATATATATATATATATATATATATATAAGTGTTTGTGTGTGTGGAGCTGCATGAGTATATAAGAGAGCTGTTGGTGTATGTAAGAAAGCTGTGTACAAGTATGTAGCAAAACAGTGCGTGTATGTAACAGAGGTGTGAGTGCATACTTCAAAGCTGTAGAAAAGCTATATGTGTTAGAACTGTGTTTGTGTATGGAGGAGAGTTGTGTGTGTATTTCGGAAAATTGCGTGTGTGATAGTAGTAGAGTTGTGTGTATGCAGGAGAGATGTGTGTATGTAGGAAAGAGGGTGGAAACTTATCAATGCTATAGGACCTATGCAAGAACCTAACATGATCAAATTTGACTCATGACAATACAGCTTTAAAAAATGCATTGGCAGCAATTGTACCGATCATCTACTTTCAATGAATTATCAGCAAATTGGTGAAAGTACACCTATTAAAAAAAAAATAACAGCCTCCTCCATATCCCCTCTAGCTGTCCTGTCCATCACCAAGATAGGTGCGTTTTCTGCCATTTTAGGTAGAAGTAATGTTCAACCAATTTGCTTCTAATTTAGACAAAGTAGTAGGAAAGTTTATCAAACAAACTCTACATATGAGCTCTATCTATTTTACAATACGTGTAATATGTATTCACAAAATGTCCATTTTCTATATGTGTGAACTTCACATCTTTTTTTTTTTTAGTAAGTTTTAGTGCATGATGAGGTGGTGTTTACCTATAGGATCCACCATCTCTTGGACTGGGCACCATTGATGGTATTTATTGGGCCCCACGTTCTTAAGTAAATCTCAATATTGCTTCAAAAAGGTAGCTATGCATATACAGTTTACAGACAGAATGTTAACATATTAAGCAAGAGTGTGACAACTTATCAGTGCTAAATGTGCCATAAAAAAACCCAGCATGTAAAATTCTTAGCTTTGACAAGTGACAACATATCTGGCAAAATGCATTGTAAACCAAATGTAATTTTTAGCTGCAGTAAATTTTAGACAATCAAAATGATGTTAAAATGTGTGTGTTTCTTACAGTCTAGAGGCTGCTTATTCTGATGGAGGAAAACACTGACAGCATCCTTCATGATCACTGAAAGAACTGTTCTCCTTTCTCCTGCCCCACACTGATCTATCTGATCGGTGCAGTGCAGGGGAGAAAGTCACCAGGACTTGCACGGATGTTGCGCATCCTGTGTAGCTGAAAAAACTTCTGCAAGACTAGCCCTTGGACCTCTTTATGAAAAGAAGAACGACACTCCTGATATGTGAGGTGGCATGGATAGGGTCCCAATCAAACAAAGTTGTTGATTAGCCATTGAACCTTTCAGGTCATGTGATCAGTCACATTCCTGGAAGGAATTTCAAGATGTGGTAATGTATACGATGGATGAGTGTACATATATATATATATATATATATATATATATAAGTGTTTGTGTGTGTGGAGCTGCATGAGTATATAAGAGAGCTGTTGGTGTATGTAAGAAAGCTGTGTACAAGTATGTAGCAAAACAGTGCGTGTATGTAACAGAGGTGTGAGTGCATACTTCAAAGCTGTAGAAAAGCTATATGTGTTAGAACTGTGTTTGTGTATGGAGGAGAGTTGTGTGTGTATTTCGGAAAATTGCGTGTGTGATAGTAGTAGAGTTGTGTGTATGCAGGAGAGATGTGTGTATGTAGGAAAGAGGGTGGAAACTTATCAATGCTATAGGACCTATGCAAGAACCTAACATGATCAAATTTGACTCATGACAATACAGCTTTAAAAAATGCATTGGCAGCAATTGTACCGATCATCTACTTTCAATGAATTATCAGCAAATTGGTGAAAGTACACCTATTAAAAAAAAAATAACAGCCTCCTCCATATCCCCTCTAGCTGTCCTGTCCATCACCAAGATAGGTGCGTTTTCTGCCATTTTAGGTAGAAGTAATGTTCAACCAATTTGCTTCTAATTTAGACAAAGTAGTAGGAAAGTTTATCAAACAAACTCTACATATGAGCTCTATCTATTTTACAATACGTGTAATATGTATTCACAAAATGTCCATTTTCTATATGTGTGAACTTCACATCTTTTTTTTTTTTAGTAAGTTTTAGTGCATGATGAGGTGGTGTTTACCTATAGGATCCACCATCTCTTGGACTGGGCACCATTGATGGTATTTATTGGGCCCCACGTTCTTAAGTAAATCTCAATATTGCTTCAAAAAGGTAGCTATGCATATACAGTTTACAGACAGAATGTTAACATATTAAGCAAGAGTGTGACAACTTATCAGTGCTAAATGTGCCATAAAAAAACCCAGCATGTAAAATTCTTAGCTTTGACAAGTGACAACATATCTGGCAAAATGCATTGTAAACCAAATGTAATTTTTAGCTGCAGTAAATTTTAGACAATCAAAATGATGTTAAAATGTGTGTGTTTCTTACAGTCTAGAGGCTGCTTATTCTGATGGAGGAAAACACTGACAGCATCCTTCATGATCACTGAAAGAACTGTTCTCCTTTCTCCTGCCCCACACTGATCTATCTGATCGGTGCAGTGCAGGGGAGAAAGTCACCAGGACTTGCACGGATGTTGCGCATCCTGTGTAGCTGAAAAAACTTCTGCAAGACTAGCCCTTGGACCTCTTTATGAAAAGAAGAACGACACTCCTGATATGTGAGGTGGCATGGATAGGGTCCCAATCAAACAAAGTTGTTGATTAGCCATTGAACCTTTCAGGTCATGTGATCAGTCACATTCCTGGAAGGAATTTCAAGATGTGGTAATGTATACGATGGATGAGTGTACATATATATATATATATATATATATATATATATAAGTGTTTGTGTGTGTGGAGCTGCATGAGTATATAAGAGAGCTGTTGGTGTATGTAAGAAAGCTGTGTACAAGTATGTAGCAAAACAGTGCGTGTATGTAACAGAGGTGTGAGTGCATACTTCAAAGCTGTAGAAAAGCTATATGTGTTAGAACTGTGTTTGTGTATGGAGGAGAGTTGTGTGTGTATTTCGGAAAATTGCGTGTGTGATAGTAGTAGAGTTGTGTGTATGCAGGAGAGATGTGTGTATGTAGGAAAGAGGGTGGAAACTTATCAATGCTATAGGACCTATGCAAGAACCTAACATGATCAAATTTGACTCATGACAATACAGCTTTAAAAAATGCATTGGCAGCAATTGTACCGATCATCTACTTTCAATGAATTATCAGCAAATTGGTGAAAGTACACCTATTAAAAAAAAAATAACAGCCTCCTCCATATCCCCTCTAGCTGTCCTGTCCATCACCAAGATAGGTGCGTTTTCTGCCATTTTAGGTAGAAGTAATGTTCAACCAATTTGCTTCTAATTTAGACAAAGTAGTAGGAAAGTTTATCAAACAAACTCTACATATGAGCTCTATCTATTTTACAATACGTGTAATATGTATTCACAAAATGTCCATTTTCTATATGTGTGAACTTCACATCTTTTTTTTTTTTAGTAAGTTTTAGTGCATGATGAGGTGGTGTTTACCTATAGGATCCACCATCTCTTGGACTGGGCACCATTGATGGTATTTATTGGGCCCCACGTTCTTAAGTAAATCTCAATATTGCTTCAAAAAGGTAGCTATGCATATACAGTTTACAGACAGAATGTTAACATATTAAGCAAGAGTGTGACAACTTATCAGTGCTAAATGTGCCATAAAAAAACCCAGCATGTAAAATTCTTAGCTTTGACAAGTGACAACATATCTGGCAAAATGCATTGTAAACCAAATGTAATTTTTAGCTGCAGTAAATTTTAGACAATCAAAATGATGTTAAAATGTGTGTGTTTCTTACAGTCTAGAGGCTGCTTATTCTGATGGAGGAAAACACTGACAGCATCCTTCATGATCACTGAAAGAACTGTTCTCCTTTCTCCTGCCCCACACTGATCTATCTGATCGGTGCAGTGCAGGGGAGAAAGTCACCAGGACTTGCACGGATGTTGCGCATCCTGTGTAGCTGAAAAAACTTCGGCAAGACTAGCCCTTGGACCTCTTTATGAAAAGAAGAACGACACTCCTGATATGTGAGGTGGCATGGATAGGGTCCCAATCAAACAAAGTTGTTGATTAGCCATTGAACCTTTCAGGTCATGTGATCAGTCACATTCCTGGAAGGAATTTCAAGATGTGGTAATGTATACGATGGATGAGTGTACATATATATATATATATATATATATATATATATAAGTGTTTGTGTGTGTGGAGCTGCATGAGTATATAAGAGAGCTGTTGGTGTATGTAAGAAAGCTGTGTACAAGTATGTAGCAAAACAGTGCGTGTATGTAACAGAGGTGTGAGTGCATACTTCAAAGCTGTAGAAAAGCTATATGTGTTAGAACTGTGTTTGTGTATGGAGGAGAGTTGTGTGTGTATTTCGGAAAATTGCGTGTGTGATAGTAGTAGAGTTGTGTGTATGCAGGAGAGATGTGTGTATGTAGGAAAGAGGGTGGAAACTTATCAATGCTATAGGACCTATGCAAGAACCTAACATGATCAAATTTGACTCATGACAATACAGCTTTAAAAAATGCATTGGCAGCAATTGTACCGATCATCTACTTTCAATGAATTATCAGCAAATTGGTGAAAGTACACCTATTAAAAAAAAAATAACAGCCTCCTCCATATCCCCTCTAGCTGTCCTGTCCATCACCAAGATAGGTGCGTTTTCTGCCATTTTAGGTAGAAGTAATGTTCAACCAATTTGCTTCTAATTTAGACAAAGTAGTAGGAAAGTTTATCAAACAAACTCTACATATGAGCTCTATCTATTTTACAATACGTGTAATATGTATTCACAAAATGTCCATTTTCTATATGTGTGAACTTCACATCTTTTTTTTTTTTAGTAAGTTTTAGTGCATGATGAGGTGGTGTTTACCTATAGGATCCACCATCTCTTGGACTGGGCACCATTGATGGTATTTATTGGGCCCCACGTTCTTAAGTAAATCTCAATATTGCTTCAAAAAGGTAGCTATGCATATACAGTTTACAGACAGAATGTTAACATATTAAGCAAGAGTGTGACAACTTATCAGTGCTAAATGTGCCATAAAAAAACCCAGCATGTAAAATTCTTAGCTTTGACAAGTGACAACATATCTGGCAAAATGCATTGTAAACCAAATGTAATTTTTAGCTGCAGTAAATTTTAGACAATCAAAATGATGTTAAAATGTGTGTGTTTCTTACAGTCTAGAGGCTGCTTATTCTGATGGAGGAAAACACTGACAGCATCCTTCATGATCACTGAAAGAACTGTTCTCCTTTCTCCTGCCCCACACTGATCTATCTGATCGGTGCAGTGCAGGGGAGAAAGTCACCAGGACTTGCACGGATGTTGCGCATCCTGTGTAGCTGAAAAAACTTCGGCAAGACTAGCCCTTGGACCTCTTTATGAAAAGAAGAACGACACTCCTGATATGTGAGGTGGCATGGATAGGGTCCCAATCAAACAAAGTTGTTGATTAGCCATTGAACCTTTCAGGTCATGTGATCAGTCACATTCCTGGAAGGAATTTCAAGATGTGGTAATGTATACGATGGATGAGTGTACATATATATATATATATATATATATATATATATAAGTGTTTGTGTGTGTGGAGCTGCATGAGTATATAAGAGAGCTGTTGGTGTATGTAAGAAAGCTGTGTACAAGTATGTAGCAAAACAGTGCGTGTATGTAACAGAGGTGTGAGTGCATACTTCAAAGCTGTAGAAAAGCTATATGTGTTAGAACTGTGTTTGTGTATGGAGGAGAGTTGTGTGTGTATTTCGGAAAATTGCGTGTGTGATAGTAGTAGAGTTGTGTGTATGCAGGAGAGATGTGTGTATGTAGGAAAGAGGGTGGAAACTTATCAATGCTATAGGACCTATGCAAGAACCTAACATGATCAAATTTGACTCATGACAATACAGCTTTAAAAAATGCATTGGCAGCAATTGTACCGATCATCTACTTTCAATGAATTATCAGCAAATTGGTGAAAGTACACCTATTAAAAAAAAAATAACAGCCTCCTCCATATCCCCTCTAGCTGTCCTGTCCATCACCAAGATAGGTGCGTTTTCTGCCATTTTAGGTAGAAGTAATGTTCAACCAATTTGCTTCTAATTTAGACAAAGTAGTAGGAAAGTTTATCAAACAAACTCTACATATGAGCTCTATCTATTTTACAATACGTGTAATATGTATTCACAAAATGTCCATTTTCTATATGTGTGAACTTCACATCTTTTTTTTTTTTAGTAAGTTTTAGTGCATGATGAGGTGGTGTTTACCTATAGGATCCACCATCTCTTGGACTGGGCACCATTGATGGTATTTATTGGGCCCCACGTTCTTAAGTAAATCTCAATATTGCTTCAAAAAGGTAGCTATGCATATAGTTTACAGACAGAATGTTAACATATTAAGCAAGAGTGTGACAACTTATCAGTGCTAAATGTGCCATAAAAAAACCCAGCATGTAAAATTCTTAGCTTTGACAAGTGACAACATATCTGGCAAAATGCATTGTAAACCAAATGTAATTTTTAGCTGCAGTAAATTTTAGACAATCAAAATGATGTTAAAATGTGTGTGTTTCTTACAGTCTAGAGGCTGCTTATTCTGATGGAGGAAAACACTGACAGCATCCTTCATGATCACTGAAAGAACTGTTCTCCTTTCTCCTGCCCCACACTGATCTATCTGATCGGTGCAGTGCAGGGGAGAAAGTCACCAGGACTTGCACGGATGTAGCGCATCCTGTGTAGCTGAAAAAACTTCTGCAAGACTAGCCCTTGGACCTCTTTATGAAAAGAAGAACGACACTCCTGATATGTGAGGTGGCATGGATAGGGTCCCAATCAAACAAAGTTGTTGATTAGCCATTGAACCTTTCAGGTCATGTGATCAGTCACATTCCTGGAAGGAATTTCAAGATGTGGTAATGTATACGATGGATGAGTGTACATATATATATATATATATATATATATATATAAGTGTTTGTGTGTGTGGAGCTGCATGAGTATATAAGAGAGCTGTTGGTGTATGTAAGAAAGCTGTGTACAAGTATGTAGCAAAACAGTGCGTGTATGTAACAGAGGTGTGAGTGCATACTTCAAAGCTGTAGAAAAGCTATATGTGTTAGAACTGTGTTTGTGTATGGAGGAGAGTTGTGTGTGTATTTCGGAAAATTGCGTGTGTGATAGTAGTAGAGTTGTGTGTATGCAGGAGAGATGTGTGTATGTAGGAAAGAGGGTGGAAACTTATCAATGCTATAGGACCTATGCAAGAACCTAACATGATCAAATTTGACTCATGACAATACAGCTTTAAAAAATGCATTGGCAGCAATTGTACCGATCATCTACTTTCAATGAATTATCAGCAAATTGGTGAAAGTACACCTATTAAAAAAAAAATAACAGCCTCCTCCATATCCCCTCTAGCTGTCCTGTCCATCACCAAGATAGGTGCGTTTTCTGCCATTTTAGGTAGAAGTAATGTTCAACCAATTTGCTTCTAATTTAGACAAAGTAGTAGGAAAGTTTATCAAACAAACTCTACATATGAGCTCTATCTATTTTACAATACGTGTAATATGTATTCACAAAATGTCCATTTTCTATATGTGTGAACTTCACATCTTTTTTTTTTTTAGTAAGTTTTAGTGCATGATGAGGTGGTGTTTACCTATAGGATCCACCATCTCTTGGACTGGGCACCATTGATGGTATTTATTGGGCCCCACGTTCTTAAGTAAATCTCAATATTGCTTCAAAAAGGTAGCTATGCATATACAGTTTACAGACAGAATGTTAACATATTAAGCAAGAGTGTGACAACTTATCAGTGCTAAATGTGCCATAAAAAAACCCAGCATGTAAAATTCTTAGCTTTGACAAGTGACAACATATCTGGCAAAATGCATTGTAAACCAAATGTAATTTTTAGCTGCAGTAAATTTTAGACAATCAAAATGATGTTAAAATGTGTGTGTTTCTTACAGTCTAGAGGCTGCTTATTCTGATGGAGGAAAACACTGACAGCATCCTTCATGATCACTGAAAGAACTGTTCTCCTTTCTCCTGCCCCACACTGATCTATCTGATCGGTGCAGTGCAGGGGAGAAAGTCACCAGGACTTGCACGGATGTTGCGCATCCTGTGTAGCTGAAAAAACTTCTGCAAGACTAGCCCTTGGACCTCTTTATGAAAAGAAGAACGACACTCCTGATATGTGAGGTGGCATGGATAGGGTCCCAATCAAACAAAGTTGTTGATTAGCCATTGAACCTTTCAGGTCATGTGATCAGTCACATTCCTGGAAGGAATTTCAAGATGTGGTAATGTATACGATGGATGAGTGTACATATATATATATATATATATATATATATAAGTGTTTGTGTGTGTGGAGCTGCATGAGTATATAAGAGAGCTGTTGGTGTATGTAAGAAAGCTGTGTACAAGTATGTAGCAAAACAGTGCGTGTATGTAACAGAGGTGTGAGTGCATACTTCAAAGCTGTAGAAAAGCTATATGTGTTAGAACTGTGTTTGTGTATGGAGGAGAGTTGTGTGTGTATTTCGGAAAATTGCGTGTGTGATAGTAGTAGAGTTGTGTGTATGCAGGAGAGATGTGTGTATGTAGGAAAGAGGGTGGAAACTTATCAATGCTATAGGACCTATGCAAGAACCTAACATGATCAAATTTGACTCATGACAATACAGCTTTAAAAAATGCATTGGCAGCAATTGTACCGATCATCTACTTTCAATGAATTATCAGCAAATTGGTGAAAGTACACCTATTAAAAAAAAAATAACAGCCTCCTCCATATCCCCTCTAGCTGTCCTGTCCATCACCAAGATAGGTGCGTTTTCTGCCATTTTAGGTAGAAGTAATGTTCAACCAATTTGCTTCTAATTTAGACAAAGTAGTAGGAAAGTTTATCAAACAAACTCTACATATGAGCTCTATCTATTTTACAATACGTGTAATATGTATTCACAAAATGTCCATTTTCTATATGTGTGAACTTCACATCTTTTTTTTTTTTAGTAAGTTTTAGTGCATGATGAGGTGGTGTTTACCTATAGGATCCACCATCTCTTGGACTGGGCACCATTGATGGTATTTATTGGGCCCCACGTTCTTAAGTAAATCTCAATATTGCTTCAAAAAGGTAGCTATGCATATACAGTTTACAGACAGAATGTTAACATATTAAGCAAGAGTGTGACAACTTATCAGTGCTAAATGTGCCATAAAAAAACCCAGCATGTAAAATTCTTAGCTTTGACAAGTGACAACATATCTGGCAAAATGCATTGTAAACCAAATGTAATTTTTAGCTGCAGTAAATTTTAGACAATCAAAATGATGTTAAAATGTGTGTGTTTCTTACAGTCTAGAGGCTGCTTATTCTGATGGAGGAAAACACTGACAGCATCCTTCATGATCACTGAAAGAACTGTTCTCCTTTCTCCTGCCCCACACTGATCTATCTGATCGGTGCAGTGCAGGGGAGAAAGTCACCAGGACTTGCACGGATGTTGCGCATCCTGTGTAGCTGAAAAAACTTCTGCAAGACTAGCCCTTGGACCTCTTTATGAAAAGAAGAACGACACTCCTGATATGTGAGGTGGCATGGATAGGGTCCCAATCAAACAAAGTTGTTGATTAGCCATTGAACCTTTCAGGTCATGTGATCAGTCACATTCCTGGAAGGAATTTCAAGATGTGGTAATGTATACGATGGATGAGTGTACATATATATATATATATATATATATATATAAGTGTTTGTGTGTGTGGAGCTGCATGAGTATATAAGAGAGCTGTTGGTGTATGTAAGAAAGCTGTGTACAAGTATGTAGCAAAACAGTGCGTGTATGTAACAGAGGTGTGAGTGCATACTTCAAAGCTGTAGAAAAGCTATATGTGTTAGAACTGTGTTTGTGTATGGAGGAGAGTTGTGTGTGTATTTCGGAAAATTGCGTGTGTGATAGTAGTAGAGTTGTGTGTATGCAGGAGAGATGTGTGTATGTAGGAAAGAGGGTGGAAACTTATCAATGCTATAGGACCTATGCAAGAACCTAACATGATCAAATTTGACTCATGACAATACAGCTTTAAAAAATGCATTGGCAGCAATTGTACCGATCATCTACTTTCAATGAATTATCAGCAAATTGGTGAAAGTACACCTATTAAAAAAAAAATAACAGCCTCCTCCATATCCCCTCTAGCTGTCCTGTCCATCACCAAGATAGGTGCGTTTTCTGCCATTTTAGGTAGAAGTAATGTTCAACCAATTTGCTTCTAATTTAGACAAAGTAGTAGGAAAGTTTATCAAACAAACTCTACATATGAGCTCTATCTATTTTACAATACGTGTAATATGTATTCACAAAATGTCCATTTTCTATATGTGTGAACTTCACATCTTTTTTTTTTTTAGTAAGTTTTAGTGCATGATGAGGTGGTGTTTACCTATAGGATCCACCATCTCTTGGACTGGGCACCATTGATGGTATTTATTGGGCCCCACGTTCTTAAGTAAATCTCAATATTGCTTCAAAAAGGTAGCTATGCATATACAGTTTACAGACAGAATGTTAACATATTAAGCAAGAGTGTGACAACTTATCAGTGCTAAATGTGCCATAAAAAAACCCAGCATGTAAAATTCTTAGCTTTGACAAGTGACAACATATCTGGCAAAATGCATTGTAAACCAAATGTAATTTTTAGCTGCAGTAAATTTTAGACAATCAAAATGATGTTAAAATGTGTGTGTTTCTTACAGTCTAGAGGCTGCTTATTCTGATGGAGGAAAACACTGACAGCATCCTTCATGATCACTGAAAGAACTGTTCTCCTTTCTCCTGCCCCACACTGATCTATCTGATCGGTGCAGTGCAGGGGAGAAAGTCACCAGGACTTGCACGGATGTTGCGCATCCTGTGTAGCTGAAAAAACTTCTGCAAGACTAGCCCTTGGACCTCTTTATGAAAAGAAGAACGACACTCCTGATATGTGAGGTGGCATGGATAGGGTCCCAATCAAACAAAGTTGTTGATTAGCCATTGAACCTTTCAGGTCATGTGATCAGTCACATTCCTGGAAGGAATTTCAAGATGTGGTAATGTATACGATGGATGAGTGTACATATATATATATATATATATATATATATAAGTGTTTGTGTGTGTGGAGCTGCATGAGTATATAAGAGAGCTGTTGGTGTATGTAAGAAAGCTGTGTACAAGTATGTAGCAAAACAGTGCGTGTATGTAACAGAGGTGTGAGTTGAGTGCATACTTCAAAGCTGTAGAAAAGCTATATGTGTTAGAACTGTGTTTGTGTATGGAGGAGAGTTGTGTGTGTATTTCGGAAAATTGCGTGTGTGATAGTAGTAGAGTTGTGTGTATGCAGGAGAGATGTGTGTATGTAGGAAAGAGGGTGGAAACTTATCAATGCTATAGGACCTATGCAAGAACCTAACATGATCAAATTTGACTCATGACAATACAGCTTTAAAAAATGCATTGGCAGCAATTGTACCGATCATCTACTTTCAATGAATTATCAGCAAATTGGTGAAAGTACACCTATTAAAAAAAAAATAACAGCCTCCTCCATATCCCCTCTAGCTGTCCTGTCCATCACCAAGATAGGTGCGTTTTCTGCCATTTTAGGTAGAAGTAATGTTCAACCAATTTGCTTCTAATTTAGACAAAGTAGTAGGAAAGTTTATCAAACAAACTCTACATATGAGCTCTATCTATTTTACAATACGTGTAATATGTATTCACAAAATGTCCATTTTCTATATGTGTGAACTTCACATCTTTTTTTTTTTTAGTAAGTTTTAGTGCATGATGAGGTGGTGTTTACCTATAGGATCCACCATCTCTTGGACTGGGCACCATTGATGGTATTTATTGGGCCCCACGTTCTTAAGTAAATCTCAATATTGCTTCAAAAAGGTAGCTATGCATATACAGTTTACAGACAGAATGTTAACATATTAAGCAAGAGTGTGACAACTTATCAGTGCTAAATGTGCCATAAAAAAACCCAGCATGTAAAATTCTTAGCTTTGACAAGTGACAACATATCTGGCAAAATGCATTGTAAACCAAATGTAATTTTTAGCTGCAGTAAATTTTAGACAATCAAAATGATGTTAAAATGTGTGTGTTTCTTACAGTCTAGAGGCTGCTTATTCTGATGGAGGAAAACACTGACAGCATCCTTCATGATCACTGAAAGAACTGTTCTCCTTTCTCCTGCCCCACACTGATCTATCTGATCGGTGCAGTGCAGGGGAGAAAGTCACCAGGACTTGCACGGATGTTGCGCATCCTGTGTAGCTGAAAAAACTTCGGCAAGACTAGCCCTTGGACCTCTTTATGAAAAGAAGAACGACACTCCTGATATGTGAGGTGGCATGGATAGGGTCCCAATCAAACAAAGTTGTTGATTAGCCATTGAACCTTTCAGGTCATGTGATCAGTCACATTCCTGGAAGGAATTTCAAGATGTGGTAATGTATACGATGGATGAGTGTACATATATATATATATATATATATATATATATATAAGTGTTTGTGTGTGTGGAGCTGCATGAGTATATAAGAGAGCTGTTGGTGTATGTAAGAAAGCTGTGTACAAGTATGTAGCAAAACAGTGCGTGTATGTAACAGAGGTGTGAGTGCATACTTCAAAGCTGTAGAAAAGCTATATGTGTTAGAACTGTGTTTGTGTATGGAGGAGAGTTGTGTGTGTATTTCGGAAAATTGCGTGTGTGATAGTAGTAGAGTTGTGTGTATGCAGGAGAGATGTGTGTATGTAGGAAAGAGGGTGGAAACTTATCAATGCTATAGGACCTATGCAAGAACCTAACATGATCAAATTTGACTCATGACAATACAGCTTTAAAAAATGCATTGGCAGCAATTGTACCGATCATCTACTTTCAATGAATTATCAGCAAATTGGTGAAAGTACACCTATTAAAAAAAAAATAACAGCCTCCTCCATATCCCCTCTAGCTGTCCTGTCCATCACCAAGATAGGTGCGTTTTCTGCCATTTTAGGTAGAAGTAATGTTCAACCAATTTGCTTCTAATTTAGACAAAGTAGTAGGAAAGTTTATCAAACAAACTCTACATATGAGCTCTATCTATTTTACAATACGTGTAATATGTATTCACAAAATGTCCATTTTCTATATGTGTGAACTTCACATCTTTTTTTTTTTTAGTAAGTTTTAGTGCATGATGAGGTGGTGTTTACCTATAGGATCCACCATCTCTTGGACTGGGCACCATTGATGGTATTTATTGGGCCCCACGTTCTTAAGTAAATCTCAATATTGCTTCAAAAAGGTAGCTATGCATATACAGTTTACAGACAGAATGTTAACATATTAAGCAAGAGTGTGACAACTTATCAGTGCTAAATGTGCCATAAAAAAACCCAGCATGTAAAATTCTTAGCTTTGACAAGTGACAACATATCTGGCAAAATGCATTGTAAACCAAATGTAATTTTTAGCTGCAGTAAATTTTAGACAATCAAAATGATGTTAAAATGTGTGTGTTTCTTACAGTCTAGAGGCTGCTTATTCTGATGGAGGAAAACACTGACAGCATCCTTCATGATCACTGAAAGAACTGTTCTCCTTTCTCCTGCCCCACACTGATCTATCTGATCGGTGCAGTGCAGGGGAGAAAGTCACCAGGACTTGCACGGATGTAGCGCATCCTGTGTAGCTGAAAAAACTTCTGCAAGACTAGCCCTTGGACCTCTTTATGAAAAGAAGAACGACACTCCTGATATGTGAGGTGGCATGGATAGGGTCCCAATCAAACAAAGTTGTTGATTAGCCATTGAACCTTTCAGGTCATGTGATCAGTCACATTCCTGGAAGGAATTTCAAGATGTGGTAATGTATACGATGGATGAGTGTACATATATATATATATATATATATATATATATATAAGTGTTTGTGTGTGTGGAGCTGCATGAGTATATAAGAGAGCTGTTGGTGTATGTAAGAAAGCTGTGTACAAGTATGTAGCAAAACAGTGCGTGTATGTAACAGAGGTGTGAGTGCATACTTCAAAGCTGTAGAAAAGCTATATGTGTTAGAACTGTGTTTGTGTATGGAGGAGAGTTGTGTGTGTATTTCGGAAAATTGCGTGTGTGATAGTAGTAGAGTTGTGTGTATGCAGGAGAGATGTGTGTATGTAGGAAAGAGGGTGGAAACTTATCAATGCTATAGGACCTATGCAAGAACCTAACATGATCAAATTTGACTCATGACAATACAGCTTTAAAAAATGCATTGGCAGCAATTGTACCGATCATCTACTTTCAATGAATTATCAGCAAATTGGTGAAAGTACACCTATTAAAAAAAAAATAACAGCCTCCTCCATATCCCCTCTAGCTGTCCTGTCCATCACCAAGATAGGTGCGTTTTCTGCCATTTTAGGTAGAAGTAATGTTCAACCAATTTGCTTCTAATTTAGACAAAGTAGTAGGAAAGTTTATCAAACAAACTCTACATATGAGCTCTATCTATTTTACAATACGTGTAATATGTATTCACAAAATGTCCATTTTCTATATGTGTGAACTTCACATCTTTTTTTTTTTTAGTAAGTTTTAGTGCATGATGAGGTGGTGTTTACCTATAGGATCCACCATCTCTTGGACTGGGCACCATTGATGGTATTTATTGGGCCCCACGTTCTTAAGTAAATCTCAATATTGCTTCAAAAAGGTAGCTATGCATATACAGTTTACAGACAGAATGTTAACATATTAAGCAAGAGTGTGACAACTTATCAGTGCTAAATGTGCCATAAAAAAACCCAGCATGTAAAATTCTTAGCTTTGACAAGTGACAACATATCTGGCAAAATGCATTGTAAACCAAATGTAATTTTTAGCTGCAGTAAATTTTAGACAATCAAAATGATGTTAAAATGTGTGTGTTTCTTACAGTCTAGAGGCTGCTTATTCTGATGGAGGAAAACACTGACAGCATCCTTCATGATCACTGAAAGAACTGTTCTCCTTTCTCCTGCCCCACACTGATCTATCTGATCGGTGCAGTGCAGGGGAGAAAGTCACCAGGACTTGCACGGATGTTGCGCATCCTGTGTAGCTGAAAAAACTTCTGCAAGACTAGCCCTTGGACCTCTTTATGAAAAGAAGAACGACACTCCTGATATGTGAGGTGGCATGGATAGGGTCCCAATCAAACAAAGTTGTTGATTAGCCATTGAACCTTTCAGGTCATGTGATCAGTCACATTCCTGGAAGGAATTTCAAGATGTGGTAATGTATACGATGGATGAGTGTACATATATATATATATATATATATATATATATAAGTGTTTGTGTGTGTGGAGCTGCATGAGTATATAAGAGAGCTGTTGGTGTATGTAAGAAAGCTGTGTACAAGTATGTAGCAAAACAGTGCGTGTATGTAACAGAGGTGTGAGTGCATACTTCAAAGCTGTAGAAAAGCTATATGTGTTAGAACTGTGTTTGTGTATGGAGGAGAGTTGTGTGTGTATTTCGGAAAATTGCGTGTGTGATAGTAGTAGAGTTGTGTGTATGCAGGAGAGATGTGTGTATGTAGGAAAGAGGGTGGAAACTTATCAATGCTATAGGACCTATGCAAGAACCTAACATGATCAAATTTGACTCATGACAATACAGCTTTAAAAAATGCATTGGCAGCAATTGTACCGATCATCTACTTTCAATGAATTATCAGCAAATTGGTGAAAGTACACCTATTAAAAAAAAAATAACAGCCTCCTCCATATCCCCTCTAGCTGTCCTGTCCATCACCAAGATAGGTGCGTTTTCTGCCATTTTAGGTAGAAGTAATGTTCAACCAATTTGCTTCTAATTTAGACAAAGTAGTAGGAAAGTTTATCAAACAAACTCTACATATGAGCTCTATCTATTTTACAATACGTGTAATATGTATTCACAAAATGTCCATTTTCTATATGTGTGAACTTCACATCTTTTTTTTTTTTAGTAAGTTTTAGTGCATGATGAGGTGGTGTTTACCTATAGGATCCACCATCTCTTGGACTGGGCACCATTGATGGTATTTATTGGGCCCCACGTTCTTAAGTAAATCTCAATATTGCTTCAAAAAGGTAGCTATGCATATACAGTTTACAGACAGAATGTTAACATATTAAGCAAGAGTGTGACAACTTATCAGTGCTAAATGTGCCATAAAAAAACCCAGCATGTAAAATTCTTAGCTTTGACAAGTGACAACATATCTGGCAAAATGCATTGTAAACCAAATGTAATTTTTAGCTGCAGTAAATTTTAGACAATCAAAATGATGTTAAAATGTGTGTGTTTCTTACAGTCTAGAGGCTGCTTATTCTGATGGAGGAAAACACTGACAGCATCCTTCATGATCACTGAAAGAACTGTTCTCCTTTCTCCTGCCCCACACTGATCTATCTGATCGGTGCAGTGCAGGGGAGAAAGTCACCAGGACTTGCACGGATGTTGCGCATCCTGTGTAGCTGAAAAAACTTCTGCAAGACTAGCCCTTGGACCTCTTTATGAAAAGAAGAACGACACTCCTGATATGTGAGGTGGCATGGATAGGGTCCCAATCAAACAAAGTTGTTGATTAGCCATTGAACCTTTCAGGTCATGTGATCAGTCACATTCCTGGAAGGAATTTCAAGATGTGGTAATGTATACGATGGATGAGTGTACATATATATATATATATATATATATATATATAAGTGTTTGTGTGTGTGGAGCTGCATGAGTATATAAGAGAGCTGTTGGTGTATGTAAGAAAGCTGTGTACAAGTATGTAGCAAAACAGTGCGTGTATGTAACAGAGGTGTGAGTGCATACTTCAAAGCTGTAGAAAAGCTATATGTGTTAGAACTGTGTTTGTGTATGGAGGAGAGTTGTGTGTGTATTTCGGAAAATTGCGTGTGTGATAGTAGTAGAGTTGTGTGTATGCAGGAGAGATGTGTGTATGTAGGAAAGAGGGTGGAAACTTATCAATGCTATAGGACCTATGCAAGAACCTAACATGATCAAATTTGACTCATGACAATACAGCTTTAAAAAATGCATTGGCAGCAATTGTACCGATCATCTACTTTCAATGAATTATCAGCAAATTGGTGAAAGTACACCTATTAAAAAAAAAATAACAGCCTCCTCCATATCCCCTCTAGCTGTCCTGTCCATCACCAAGATAGGTGCGTTTTCTGCCATTTTAGGTAGAAGTAATGTTCAACCAATTTGCTTCTAATTTAGACAAAGTAGTAGGAAAGTTTATCAAACAAACTCTACATATGAGCTCTATCTATTTTACAATACGTGTAATATGTATTCACAAAATGTCCATTTTCTATATGTGTGAACTTCACATCTTTTTTTTTTTTAGTAAGTTTTAGTGCATGATGAGGTGGTGTTTACCTATAGGATCCACCATCTCTTGGACTGGGCACCATTGATGGTATTTATTGGGCCCCACGTTCTTAAGTAAATCTCAATATTGCTTCAAAAAGGTAGCTATGCATATACAGTTTACAGACAGAATGTTAACATATTAAGCAAGAGTGTGACAACTTATCAGTGCTAAATGTGCCATAAAAAAACCCAGCATGTAAAATTCTTAGCTTTGACAAGTGACAACATATCTGGCAAAATGCATTGTAAACCAAATGTAATTTTTAGCTGCAGTAAATTTTAGACAATCAAAATGATGTTAAAATGTGTGTGTTTCTTACAGTCTAGAGGCTGCTTATTCTGATGGAGGAAAACACTGACAGCATCCTTCATGATCACTGAAAGAACTGTTCTCCTTTCTCCTGCCCCACACTGATCTATCTGATCGGTGCAGTGCAGGGGAGAAAGTCACCAGGACTTGCACGGATGTTGCGCATCCTGTGTAGCTGAAAAAACTTCGGCAAGACTAGCCCTTGGACCTCTTTATGAAAAGAAGAACGACACTCCTGATATGTGAGGTGGCATGGATAGGGTCCCAATCAAACAAAGTTGTTGATTAGCCATTGAACCTTTCAGGTCATGTGATCAGTCACATTCCTGGAAGGAATTTCAAGATGTGGTAATGTATACGATGGATGAGTGTACATATATATATATATATATATATATATATATAAGTGTTTGTGTGTGTGGAGCTGCATGAGTATATAAGAGAGCTGTTGGTGTATGTAAGAAAGCTGTGTACAAGTATGTAGCAAAACAGTGCGTGTATGTAACAGAGGTGTGAGTGCATACTTCAAAGCTGTAGAAAAGCTATATGTGTTAGAACTGTGTTTGTGTATGGAGGAGAGTTGTGTGTGTATTTCGGAAAATTGCGTGTGTGATAGTAGTAGAGTTGTGTGTATGCAGGAGAGATGTGTGTATGTAGGAAAGAGGGTGGAAACTTATCAATGCTATAGGACCTATGCAAGAACCTAACATGATCAAATTTGACTCATGACAATACAGCTTTAAAAAATGCATTGGCAGCAATTGTACCGATCATCTACTTTCAATGAATTATCAGCAAATTGGTGAAAGTACACCTATTAAAAAAAAAATAACAGCCTCCTCCATATCCCCTCTAGCTGTCCTGTCCATCACCAAGATAGGTGCGTTTTCTGCCATTTTAGGTAGAAGTAATGTTCAACCAATTTGCTTCTAATTTAGACAAAGTAGTAGGAAAGTTTATCAAACAAACTCTACATATGAGCTCTATCTATTTTACAATACGTGTAATATGTATTCACAAAATGTCCATTTTCTATATGTGTGAACTTCACATCTTTTTTTTTTTTAGTAAGTTTTAGTGCATGATGAGGTGGTGTTTACCTATAGGATCCACCATCTCTTGGACTGGGCACCATTGATGGTATTTATTGGGCCCCACGTTCTTAAGTAAATCTCAATATTGCTTCAAAAAGGTAGCTATGCATATACAGTTTACAGACAGAATGTTAACATATTAAGCAAGAGTGTGACAACTTATCAGTGCTAAATGTGCCATAAAAAAACCCAGCATGTAAAATTCTTAGCTTTGACAAGTGACAACATATCTGGCAAAATGCATTGTAAACCAAATGTAATTTTTAGCTGCAGTAAATTTTAGACAATCAAAATGATGTTAAAATGTGTGTGTTTCTTACAGTCTAGAGGCTGCTTATTCTGATGGAGGAAAACACTGACAGCATCCTTCATGATCACTGAAAGAACTGTTCTCCTTTCTCCTGCCCCACACTGATCTATCTGATCGGTGCAGTGCAGGGGAGAAAGTCACCAGGACTTGCACGGATGTAGCGCATCCTGTGTAGCTGAAAAAACTTCTGCAAGACTAGCCCTTGGACCTCTTTATGAAAAGAAGAACGACACTCCTGATATGTGAGGTGGCATGGATAGGGTCCCAATCAAACAAAGTTGTTGATTAGCCATTGAACCTTTCAGGTCATGTGATCAGTCACATTCCTGGAAGGAATTTCAAGATGTGGTAATGTATACGATGGATGAGTGTACATATATATATATATATATATATATATATATATATAAGTGTTTGTGTGTGTGGAGCTGCATGAGTATATAAGAGAGCTGTTGGTGTATGTAAGAAAGCTGTGTACAAGTATGTAGCAAAACAGTGCGTGTATGTAACAGAGGTGTGAGTGCATACTTCAAAGCTGTAGAAAAGCTATATGTGTTAGAACTGTGTTTGTGTATGGAGGAGAGTTGTGTGTGTATTTCGGAAAATTGCGTGTGTGATAGTAGTAGAGTTGTGTGTATGCAGGAGAGATGTGTGTATGTAGGAAAGAGGGTGGAAACTTATCAATGCTATAGGACCTATGCAAGAACCTAACATGATCAAATTTGACTCATGACAATACAGCTTTAAAAAATGCATTGGCAGCAATTGTACCGATCATCTACTTTCAATGAATTATCAGCAAATTGGTGAAAGTACACCTATTAAAAAAAAAATAACAGCCTCCTCCATATCCCCTCTAGCTGTCCTGTCCATCACCAAGATAGGTGCGTTTTCTGCCATTTTAGGTAGAAGTAATGTTCAACCAATTTGCTTCTAATTTAGACAAAGTAGTAGGAAAGTTTATCAAACAAACTCTACATATGAGCTCTATCTATTTTACAATACGTGTAATATGTATTCACAAAATGTCCATTTTCTATATGTGTGAACTTCACATCTTTTTTTTTTTTAGTAAGTTTTAGTGCATGATGAGGTGGTGTTTACCTATAGGATCCACCATCTCTTGGACTGGGCACCATTGATGGTATTTATTGGGCCCCACGTTCTTAAGTAAATCTCAATATTGCTTCAAAAAGGTAGCTATGCATATACAGTTTACAGACAGAATGTTAACATATTAAGCAAGAGTGTGACAACTTATCAGTGCTAAATGTGCCATAAAAAAACCCAGCATGTAAAATTCTTAGCTTTGACAAGTGACAACATATCTGGCAAAATGCATTGTAAACCAAATGTAATTTTTAGCTGCAGTAAATTTTAGACAATCAAAATGATGTTAAAATGTGTGTGTTTCTTACAGTCTAGAGGCTGCTTATTCTGATGGAGGAAAACACTGACAGCATCCTTCATGATCACTGAAAGAACTGTTCTCCTTTCTCCTGCCCCACACTGATCTATCTGATCGGTGCAGTGCAGGGGAGAAAGTCACCAGGACTTGCACGGATGTAGCGCATCCTGTGTAGCTGAAAAAACTTCTGCAAGACTAGCCCTTGGACCTCTTTATGAAAAGAAGAACGACACTCCTGATATGTGAGGTGGCATGGATAGGGTCCCAATCAAACAAAGTTGTTGATTAGCCATTGAACCTTTCAGGTCATGTGATCAGTCACATTCCTGGAAGGAATTTCAAGATGTGGTAATGTATACGATGGATGAGTGTACATATATATATATATATATATATATATATATATAAGTGTTTGTGTGTGTGGAGCTGCATGAGTATATAAGAGAGCTGTTGGTGTATGTAAGAAAGCTGTGTACAAGTATGTAGCAAAACAGTGCGTGTATGTAACAGAGGTGTGAGTGCATACTTCAAAGCTGTAGAAAAGCTATATGTGTTAGAACTGTGTTTGTGTATGGAGGAGAGTTGTGTGTGTATTTCGGAAAATTGCGTGTGTGATAGTAGTAGAGTTGTGTGTATGCAGGAGAGATGTGTGTATGTAGGAAAGAGGGTGGAAACTTATCAATGCTATAGGACCTATGCAAGAACCTAACATGATCAAATTTGACTCATGACAATACAGCTTTAAAAAATGCATTGGCAGCAATTGTACCGATCATCTACTTTCAATGAATTATCAGCAAATTGGTGAAAGTACACCTATTAAAAAAAAAATAACAGCCTCCTCCATATCCCCTCTAGCTGTCCTGTCCATCACCAAGATAGGTGCGTTTTCTGCCATTTTAGGTAGAAGTAATGTTCAACCAATTTGCTTCTAATTTAGACAAAGTAGTAGGAAAGTTTATCAAACAAACTCTACATATGAGCTCTATCTATTTTACAATACGTGTAATATGTATTCACAAAATGTCCATTTTCTATATGTGTGAACTTCACATCTTTTTTTTTTTTAGTAAGTTTTAGTGCATGATGAGGTGGTGTTTACCTATAGGATCCACCATCTCTTGGACTGGGCACCATTGATGGTATTTATTGGGCCCCACGTTCTTAAGTAAATCTCAATATTGCTTCAAAAAGGTAGCTATGCATATACAGTTTACAGACAGAATGTTAACATATTAAGCAAGAGTGTGACAACTTATCAGTGCTAAATGTGCCATAAAAAAACCCAGCATGTAAAATTCTTAGCTTTGACAAGTGACAACATATCTGGCAAAATGCATTGTAAACCAAATGTAATTTTTAGCTGCAGTAAATTTTAGACAATCAAAATGATGTTAAAATGTGTGTGTTTCTTACAGTCTAGAGGCTGCTTATTCTGATGGAGGAAAACACTGACAGCATCCTTCATGATCACTGAAAGAACTGTTCTCCTTTCTCCTGCCCCACACTGATCTATCTGATCGGTGCAGTGCAGGGGAGAAAGTCACCAGGACTTGCACGGATGTAGCGCATCCTGTGTAGCTGAAAAAACTTCTGCAAGACTAGCCCTTGGACCTCTTTATGAAAAGAAGAACGACACTCCTGATATGTGAGGTGGCATGGATAGGGTCCCAATCAAACAAAGTTGTTGATTAGCCATTGAACCTTTCAGGTCATGTGATCAGTCACATTCCTGGAAGGAATTTCAAGATGTGGTAATGTATACGATGGATGAGTGTACATATATATATATATATATATATATATATAAGTGTTTGTGTGTGTGGAGCTGCATGAGTATATAAGAGAGCTGTTGGTGTATGTAAGAAAGCTGTGTACAAGTATGTAGCAAAACAGTGCGTGTATGTAACAGAGGTGTGAGTGCATACTTCAAAGCTGTAGAAAAGCTATATGTGTTAGAACTGTGTTTGTGTATGGAGGAGAGTTGTGTGTGTATTTCGGAAAATTGCGTGTGTGATAGTAGTAGAGTTGTGTGTATGCAGGAGAGATGTGTGTATGTAGGAAAGAGGGTGGAAACTTATCAATGCTATAGGACCTATGCAAGAACCTAACATGATCAAATTTGACTCATGACAATACAGCTTTAAAAAATGCATTGGCAGCAATTGTACCGATCATCTACTTTCAATGAATTATCAGCAAATTGGTGAAAGTACACCTATTAAAAAAAAAATAACAGCCTCCTCCATATCCCCTCTAGCTGTCCTGTCCATCACCAAGATAGGTGCGTTTTCTGCCATTTTAGGTAGAAGTAATGTTCAACCAATTTGCTTCTAATTTAGACAAAGTAGTAGGAAAGTTTATCAAACAAACTCTACATATGAGCTCTATCTATTTTACAATACGTGTAATATGTATTCACAAAATGTCCATTTTCTATATGTGTGAACTTCACATCTTTTTTTTTTTTAGTAAGTTTTAGTGCATGATGAGGTGGTGTTTACCTATAGGATCCACCATCTCTTGGACTGGGCACCATTGATGGTATTTATTGGGCCCCACGTTCTTAAGTAAATCTCAATATTGCTTCAAAAAGGTAGCTATGCATATACAGTTTACAGACAGAATGTTAACATATTAAGCAAGAGTGTGACAACTTATCAGTGCTAAATGTGCCATAAAAAAACCCAGCATGTAAAATTCTTAGCTTTGACAAGTGACAACATATCTGGCAAAATGCATTGTAAACCAAATGTAATTTTTAGCTGCAGTAAATTTTAGACAATCAAAATGATGTTAAAATGTGTGTGTTTCTTACAGTCTAGAGGCTGCTTATTCTGATGGAGGAAAACACTGACAGCATCCTTCATGATCACTGAAAGAACTGTTCTCCTTTCTCCTGCCCCACACTGATCTATCTGATCGGTGCAGTGCAGGGGAGAAAGTCACCAGGACTTGCACGGATGTTGCGCATCCTGTGTAGCTGAAAAAACTTCTGCAAGACTAGCCCTTGGACCTCTTTATGAAAAGAAGAACGACACTCCTGATATGTGAGGTGGCATGGATAGGGTCCCAATCAAACAAAGTTGTTGATTAGCCATTGAACCTTTCAGGTCATGTGATCAGTCACATTCCTGGAAGGAATTTCAAGATGTGGTAATGTATACGATGGATGAGTGTACATATATATATATATATATATATATATATAAGTGTTTGTGTGTGTGGAGCTGCATGAGTATATAAGAGAGCTGTTGGTGTATGTAAGAAAGCTGTGTACAAGTATGTAGCAAAACAGTGCGTGTATGTAACAGAGGTGTGAGTGCATACTTCAAAGCTGTAGAAAAGCTATATGTGTTAGAACTGTGTTTGTGTATGGAGGAGAGTTGTGTGTGTATTTCGGAAAATTGCGTGTGTGATAGTAGTAGAGTTGTGTGTATGCAGGAGAGATGTGTGTATGTAGGAAAGAGGGTGGAAACTTATCAATGCTATAGGACCTATGCAAGAACCTAACATGATCAAATTTGACTCATGACAATACAGCTTTAAAAAATGCATTGGCAGCAATTGTACCGATCATCTACTTTCAATGAATTATCAGCAAATTGGTGAAAGTACACCTATTAAAAAAAAAATAACAGCCTCCTCCATATCCCCTCTAGCTGTCCTGTCCATCACCAAGATAGGTGCGTTTTCTGCCATTTTAGGTAGAAGTAATGTTCAACCAATTTGCTTCTAATTTAGACAAAGTAGTAGGAAAGTTTATCAAACAAACTCTACATATGAGCTCTATCTATTTTACAATACGTGTAATATGTATTCACAAAATGTCCATTTTCTATATGTGTGAACTTCACATCTTTTTTTTTTTTAGTAAGTTTTAGTGCATGATGAGGTGGTGTTTACCTATAGGATCCACCATCTCTTGGACTGGGCACCATTGATGGTATTTATTGGGCCCCACGTTCTTAAGTAAATCTCAATATTGCTTCAAAAAGGTAGCTATGCATATACAGTTTACAGACAGAATGTTAACATATTAAGCAAGAGTGTGACAACTTATCAGTGCTAAATGTGCCATAAAAAAACCCAGCATGTAAAATTCTTAGCTTTGACAAGTGACAACATATCTGGCAAAATGCATTGTAAACCAAATGTAATTTTTAGCTGCAGTAAATTTTAGACAATCAAAATGATGTTAAAATGTGTGTGTTTCTTACAGTCTAGAGGCTGCTTATTCTGATGGAGGAAAACACTGACAGCATCCTTCATGATCACTGAAAGAACTGTTCTCCTTTCTCCTGCCCCACACTGATCTATCTGATCGGTGCAGTGCAGGGGAGAAAGTCACCAGGACTTGCACGGATGTTGCGCATCCTGTGTAGCTGAAAAAACTTCTGCAAGACTAGCCCTTGGACCTCTTTATGAAAAGAAGAACGACACTCCTGATATGTGAGGTGGCATGGATAGGGTCCCAATCAAACAAAGTTGTTGATTAGCCATTGAACCTTTCAGGTCATGTGATCAGTCACATTCCTGGAAGGAATTTCAAGATGTGGTAATGTATACGATGGATGAGTGTACATATATATATATATATATATATATAAGTGTTTGTGTGTGTGGAGCTGCATGAGTATATAAGAGAGCTGTTGGTGTATGTAAGAAAGCTGTGTACAAGTATGTAGCAAAACAGTGCGTGTATGTAACAGAGGTGTGAGTGCATACTTCAAAGCTGTAGAAAAGCTATATGTGTTAGAACTGTGTTTGTGTATGGAGGAGAGTTGTGTGTGTATTTCGGAAAATTGCGTGTGTGATAGTAGTAGAGTTGTGTGTATGCAGGAGAGATGTGTGTATGTAGGAAAGAGGGTGGAAACTTATCAATGCTATAGGACCTATGCAAGAACCTAACATGATCAAATTTGACTCATGACAATACAGCTTTAAAAAATGCATTGGCAGCAATTGTACCGATCATCTACTTTCAATGAATTATCAGCAAATTGGTGAAAGTACACCTATTAAAAAAAAAATAACAGCCTCCTCCATATCCCCTCTAGCTGTCCTGTCCATCACCAAGATAGGTGCGTTTTCTGCCATTTTAGGTAGAAGTAATGTTCAACCAATTTGCTTCTAATTTAGACAAAGTAGTAGGAAAGTTTATCAAACAAACTCTACATATGAGCTCTATCTATTTTACAATACGTGTAATATGTATTCACAAAATGTCCATTTTCTATATGTGTGAACTTCACATCTTTTTTTTTTTTAGTAAGTTTTAGTGCATGATGAGGTGGTGTTTACCTATAGGATCCACCATCTCTTGGACTGGGCACCATTGATGGTATTTATTGGGCCCCACGTTCTTAAGTAAATCTCAATATTGCTTCAAAAAGGTAGCTATGCATATACAGTTTACAGACAGAATGTTAACATATTAAGCAAGAGTGTGACAACTTATCAGTGCTAAATGTGCCATAAAAAAACCCAGCATGTAAAATTCTTAGCTTTGACAAGTGACAACATATCTGGCAAAATGCATTGTAAACCAAATGTAATTTTTAGCTGCAGTAAATTTTAGACAATCAAAATGATGTTAAAATGTGTGTGTTTCTTACAGTCTAGAGGCTGCTTATTCTGATGGAGGAAAACACTGACAGCATCCTTCATGATCACTGAAAGAACTGTTCTCCTTTCTCCTGCCCCACACTGATCTATCTGATCGGTGCAGTGCAGGGGAGAAAGTCACCAGGACTTGCACGGATGTTGCGCATCCTGTGTAGCTGAAAAAACTTCTGCAAGACTAGCCCTTGGACCTCTTTATGAAAAGAAGAACGACACTCCTGATATGTGAGGTGGCATGGATAGGGTCCCAATCAAACAAAGTTGTTGATTAGCCATTGAACCTTTCAGGTCATGTGATCAGTCACATTCCTGGAAGGAATTTCAAGATGTGGTAATGTATACGATGGATGAGTGTACATATATATATATATATATATATATATATATAAGTGTTTGTGTGTGTGGAGCTGCATGAGTATATAAGAGAGCTGTTGGTGTATGTAAGAAAGCTGTGTACAAGTATGTAGCAAAACAGTGCGTGTATGTAACAGAGGTGTGAGTGCATACTTCAAAGCTGTAGAAAAGCTATATGTGTTAGAACTGTGTTTGTGTATGGAGGAGAGTTGTGTGTGTATTTCGGAAAATTGCGTGTGTGATAGTAGTAGAGTTGTTTGTATGCAGGAGAGATGTGTGTATGTAGGAAAGAGGGTGGAAACTTATCAATGCTATAGGACCTATGCAAGAACCTAACATGATCAAATTTGACTCATGACAATACAGCTTTAAAAAATGCATTGGCAGCAATTGTACCGATCATCTACTTTCAATGAATTATCAGCAAATTGGTGAAAGTACACCTATTAAAAAAAAAATAACAGCCTCCTCCATATCCCCTCTAGCTGTCCTGTCCATCACCAAGATAGGTGCGTTTTCTGCCATTTTAGGTAGAAGTAATGTTCAACCAATTTGCTTCTAATTTAGACAAAGTAGTAGGAAAGTTTATCAAACAAACTCTACATATGAGCTCTATCTATTTTACAATACGTGTAATATGTATTCACAAAATGTCCATTTTCTATATGTGTGAACTTCACATCTTTTTTTTTTTTAGTAAGTTTTAGTGCATGATGAGGTGGTGTTTACCTATAGGATCCACCATCTCTTGGACTGGGCACCATTGATGGTATTTATTGGGCCCCACGTTCTTAAGTAAATCTCAATATTGCTTCAAAAAGGTAGCTATGCATATACAGTTTACAGACAGAATGTTAACATATTAAGCAAGAGTGTGACAACTTATCAGTGCTAAATGTGCCATAAAAAAACCCAGCATGTAAAATTCTTAGCTTTGACAAGTGACAACATATCTGGCAAAATGCATTGTAAACCAAATGTAATTTTTAGCTGCAGTAAATTTTAGACAATCAAAATGATGTTAAAATGTGTGTGTTTCTTACAGTCTAGAGGCTGCTTATTCTGATGGAGGAAAACACTGACAGCATCCTTCATGATCACTGAAAGAACTGTTCTCCTTTCTCCTGCCCCACACTGATCTATCTGATCGGTGCAGTGCAGGGGAGAAAGTCACCAGGACTTGCACGGATGTTGCGCATCCTGTGTAGCTGAAAAAACTTCTGCAAGACTAGCCCTTGGACCTCTTTATGAAAAGAAGAACGACACTCCTGATATGTGAGGTGGCATGGATAGGGTCCCAATCAAACAAAGTTGTTGATTAGCCATTGAACCTTTCAGGTCATGTGATCAGTCACATTCCTGGAAGGAATTTCAAGATGTGGTAATGTATACGATGGATGAGTGTACATATATATATATATATATATATATATATATAAGTGTTTGTGTGTGTGGAGCTGCATGAGTATATAAGAGAGCTGTTGGTGTATGTAAGAAAGCTGTGTACAAGTATGTAGCAAAACAGTGCGTGTATGTAACAGAGGTGTGAGTGCATACTTCAAAGCTGTAGAAAAGCTATATGTGTTAGAACTGTGTTTGTGTATGGAGGAGAGTTGTGTGTGTATTTCGGAAAATTGCGTGTGTGATAGTAGTAGAGTTGTGTGTATGCAGGAGAGATGTGTGTATGTAGGAAAGAGGGTGGAAACTTATCAATGCTATAGGACCTATGCAAGAACCTAACATGATCAAATTTGACTCATGACAATACAGCTTTAAAAAATGCATTGGCAGCAATTGTACCGATCATCTACTTTCAATGAATTATCAGCAAATTGGTGAAAGTACACCTATTAAAAAAAAAATAACAGCCTCCTCCATATCCCCTCTAGCTGTCCTGTCCATCACCAAGATAGGTGCGTTTTCTGCCATTTTAGGTAGAAGTAATGTTCAACCAATTTGCTTCTAATTTAGACAAAGTAGTAGGAAAGTTTATCAAACAAACTCTAAATATGAGCTCTATCTATTTTACAATACGTGTAATATGTATTCACAAAATGTCCATTTTCTATATGTGTGAACTTCACATCTTTTTTTTTTTTAGTAAGTTTTAGTGCATGATGAGGTGGGTGTTTACCTATAGGATCCACCATCTCTTGGACTGGGCACCATTGATGGTATTTATTGGGCCCCACGTTCTTAAGTAAATCTCAATATTGCTTCAAAAAGGTAGCTATGCATATACAGTTTACAGACAGAATGTTAACATATTAAGCAAGAGTGTGACAACTTATCAGTGCTAAATGTGCCATAAAAAAACCCAGCATGTAAAATTCTTAGCTTTGACAAGTGACAACATATCTGGCAAAATGCATTGTAAACCAAATGTAATTTTTAGCTGCAGTAAATTTTAGACAATCAAAATGATGTTAAAATGTGTGTGTTTCTTACAGTCTAGAGGCTGCTTATTCTGATGGAGGAAAACACTGACAGCATCCTTCATGATCACTGAAAGAACTGTTCTCCTTTCTCCTGCCCCACACTGATCTATCTGATCGGTGCAGTGCAGGGGAGAAAGTCACCAGGACTTGCACGGATGTTGCGCATCCTGTGTAGCTGAAAAAACTTCTGCAAGACTAGCCCTTGGACCTCTTTATGAAAAGAAGAACGACACTCCTGATATGTGAGGTGGCATGGATAGGGTCCCAATCAAACAAAGTTGTTGATTAGCCATTGAACCTTTCAGGTCATGTGATCAGTCACATTCCTGGAAGGAATTTCAAGATGTGGTAATGTATACGATGGATGAGTGTACATATATATATATATATATATATATATATATAAGTGTTTGTGTGTGTGGAGCTGCATGAGTATATAAGAGAGCTGTTGGTGTATGTAAGAAAGCTGTGTACAAGTATGTAGCAAAACAGTGCGTGTATGTAACAGAGGTGTGAGTGCATACTTCAAAGCTGTAGAAAAGCTATATGTGTTAGAACTGTGTTTGTGTATGGAGGAGAGTTGTGTGTGTATTTCGGAAAATTGCGTGTGTGATAGTAGTAGAGTTGTGTGTATGCAGGAGAGATGTGTGTATGTAGGAAAGAGGGTGGAAACTTATCAATGCTATAGGACCTATGCAAGAACCTAACATGATCAAATTTGACTCATGACAATACAGCTTTAAAAAATGCATTGGCAGCAATTGTACCGATCATCTACTTTCAATGAATTATCAGCAAATTGGTGAAAGTACACCTATTAAAAAAAAAATAACAGCCTCCTCCATATCCCCTCTAGCTGTCCTGTCCATCACCAAGATAGGTGCGTTTTCTGCCATTTTAGGTAGAAGTAATGTTCAACCAATTTGCTTCTAATTTAGACAAAGTAGTAGGAAAGTTTATCAAACAAACTCTACATATGAGCTCTATCTATTTTACAATACGTGTAATATGTATTCACAAAATGTCCATTTTCTATATGTGTGAACTTCACATCTTTTTTTTTTTTAGTAAGTTTTAGTGCATGATGAGGTGGTGTTTACCTATAGGATCCACCATCTCTTGGACTGGGCACCATTGATGGTATTTATTGGGCCCCACGTTCTTAAGTAAATCTCAATATTGCTTCAAAAAGGTAGCTATGCATATACAGTTTACAGACAGAATGTTAACATATTAAGCAAGAGTGTGACAACTTATCAGTGCTAAATGTGCCATAAAAAAACCCAGCATGTAAAATTCTTAGCTTTGACAAGTGACAACATATCTGGCAAAATGCATTGTAAACCAAATGTAATTTTTAGCTGCAGTAAATTTTAGACAATCAAAATGATGTTAAAATGTGTGTGTTTCTTACAGTCTAGAGGCTGCTTATTCTGATGGAGGAAAACACTGACAGCATCCTTCATGATCACTGAAAGAACTGTTCTCCTTTCTCCTGCCCCACACTGATCTATCTGATCGGTGCAGTGCAGGGGAGAAAGTCACCAGGACTTGCACGGATGTTGCGCATCCTGTGTAGCTGAAAAAACTTCTGCAAGACTAGCCCTTGGACCTCTTTATGAAAAGAAGAACGACACTCCTGATATGTGAGGTGGCATGGATAGGGTCCCAATCAAACAAAGTTGTTGATTAGCCATTGAACCTTTCAGGTCATGTGATCAGTCACATTCCTGGAAGGAATTTCAAGATGTGGTAATGTATACGATGGATGAGTGTACATATATATATATATATATATATATATATAAGTGTTTGTGTGTGTGGAGCTGCATGAGTATATAAGAGAGCTGTTGGTGTATGTAAGAAAGCTGTGTACAAGTATGTAGCAAAACAGTGCGTGTATGTAACAGAGGTGTGAGTGCATACTTCAAAGCTGTAGAAAAGCTATATGTGTTAGAACTGTGTTTGTGTATGGAGGAGAGTTGTGTGTGTATTTCGGAAAATTGCGTGTGTGATAGTAGTAGAGTTGTGTGTATGCAGGAGAGATGTGTGTATGTAGGAAAGAGGGTGGAAACTTATCAATGCTATAGGACCTATGCAAGAACCTAACATGATCAAATTTGACTCATGACAATACAGCTTTAAAAAATGCATTGGCAGCAATTGTACCGATCATCTACTTTCAATGAATTATCAGCAAATTGGTGAAAGTACACCTATTAAAAAAAAAATAACAGCCTCCTCCATATCCCCTCTAGCTGTCCTGTCCATCACCAAGATAGGTGCGTTTTCTGCCATTTTAGGTAGAAGTAATGTTCAACCAATTTGCTTCTAATTTAGACAAAGTAGTAGGAAAGTTTATCAAACAAACTCTACATATGAGCTCTATCTATTTTACAATACGTGTAATATGTATTCACAAAATGTCCATTTTCTATATGTGTGAACTTCACATCTTTTTTTTTTTTAGTAAGTTTTAGTGCATGATGAGGTGGTGTTTACCTATAGGATCCACCATCTCTTGGACTGGGCACCATTGATGGTATTTATTGGGCCCCACGTTCTTAAGTAAATCTCAATATTGCTTCAAAAAGGTAGCTATGCATATACAGTTTACAGACAGAATGTTAACATATTAAGCAAGAGTGTGACAACTTATCAGTGCTAAATGTGCCATAAAAAAACCCAGCATGTAAAATTCTTAGCTTTGACAAGTGACAACATATCTGGCAAAATGCATTGTAAACCAAATGTAATTTTTAGCTGCAGTAAATTTTAGACAATCAAAATGATGTTAAAATGTGTGTGTTTCTTACAGTCTAGAGGCTGCTTATTCTGATGGAGGAAAACACTGACAGCATCCTTCATGATCACTGAAAGAACTGTTCTCCTTTCTCCTGCCCCACACTGATCTATCTGATCGGTGCAGTGCAGGGGAGAAAGTCACCAGGACTTGCACGGATGTTGCGCATCCTGTGTAGCTGAAAAAACTTCTGCAAGACTAGCCCTTGGACCTCTTTATGAAAAGAAGAACGACACTCCTGATATGTGAGGTGGCATGGATAGGGTCCCAATCAAACAAAGTTGTTGATTAGCCATTGAACCTTTCAGGTCATGTGATCAGTCACATTCCTGGAAGGAATTTCAAGATGTGGTAATGTATACGATGGATGAGTGTACATATATATATATATATATATATATATAAGTGTTTGTGTGTGTGGAGCTGCATGAGTATATAAGAGAGCTGTTGGTGTATGTAAGAAAGCTGTGTACAAGTATGTAGCAAAACAGTGCGTGTATGTAACAGAGGTGTGAGTGCATACTTCAAAGCTGTAGAAAAGCTATATGTGTTAGAACTGTGTTTGTGTATGGAGGAGAGTTGTGTGTGTATTTCGGAAAATTGCGTGTGTGATAGTAGTAGAGTTGTGTGTATGCAGGAGAGATGTGTGTATGTAGGAAAGAGGGTGGAAACTTATCAATGCTATAGGACCTATGCAAGAACCTAACATGATCAAATTTGACTCATGACAATACAGCTTTAAAAAATGCATTGGCAGCAATTGTACCGATCATCTACTTTCAATGAATTATCAGCAAATTGGTGAAAGTACACCTATTAAAAAAAAAATAACAGCCTCCTCCATATCCCCTCTAGCTGTCCTGTCCATCACCAAGATAGGTGCGTTTTCTGCCATTTTAGGTAGAAGTAATGTTCAACCAATTTGCTTCTAATTTAGACAAAGTAGTAGGAAAGTTTATCAAACAAACTCTACATATGAGCTCTATCTATTTTACAATACGTGTAATATGTATTCACAAAATGTCCATTTTCTATATGTGTGAACTTCACATCTTTTTTTTTTTTAGTAAGTTTTAGTGCATGATGAGGTGGTGTTTACCTATAGGATCCACCATCTCTTGGACTGGGCACCATTGATGGTATTTATTGGGCCCCACGTTCTTAAGTAAATCTCAATATTGCTTCAAAAAGGTAGCTATGCATATACAGTTTACAGACAGAATGTTAACATATTAAGCAAGAGTGTGACAACTTATCAGTGCTAAATGTGCCATAAAAAAACCCAGCATGTAAAATTCTTAGCTTTGACAAGTGACAACATATCTGGCAAAATGCATTGTAAACCAAATGTAATTTTTAGCTGCAGTAAATTTTAGACAATCAAAATGATGTTAAAATGTGTGTGTTTCTTACAGTCTAGAGGCTGCTTATTCTGATGGAGGAAAACACTGACAGCATCCTTCATGATCACTGAAAGAACTGTTCTCCTTTCTCCTGCCCCACACTGATCTATCTGATCGGTGCAGTGCAGGGGAGAAAGTCACCAGGACTTGCACGGATGTTGCGCATCCTGTGTAGCTGAAAAAACTTCTGCAAGACTAGCCCTTGGACCTCTTTATGAAAAGAAGAACGACACTCCTGATATGTGAGGTGGCATGGATAGGGTCCCAATCAAACAAAGTTGTTGATTAGCCATTGAACCTTTCAGGTCATGTGATCAGTCACATTCCTGGAAGGAATTTCAAGATGTGGTAATGTATACGATGGATGAGTGTACATATATATATATATATATAAGTGTTTGTGTGTGTGGAGCTGCATGAGTATATAAGAGAGCTGTTGGTGTATGTAAGAAAGCTGTGTACAAGTATGTAGCAAAACAGTGCGTGTATGTAACAGAGGTGTGAGTGCATACTTCAAAGCTGTAGAAAAGCTATATGTGTTAGAACTGTGTTTGTGTATGGAGGAGAGTTGTGTGTGTATTTCGGAAAATTGCGTGTGTGATAGTAGTAGAGTTGTTTGTATGCAGGAGAGATGTGTGTATGTAGGAAAGAGGGTGGAAACTTATCAATGCTATAGGACCTATGCAAGAACCTAACATGATCAAATTTGACTCATGACAATACAGCTTTAAAAAATGCATTGGCAGCAATTGTACCGATCATCTACTTTCAATGAATTATCAGCAAATTGGTGAAAGTACACCTATTAAAAAAAAAATAACAGCCTCCTCCATATCCCCTCTAGCTGTCCTGTCCATCACCAAGATAGGTGCGTTTTCTGCCATTTTAGGTAGAAGTAATGTTCAACCAATTTGCTTCTAATTTAGACAAAGTAGTAGGAAAGTTTATCAAACAAACTCTACATATGAGCTCTATCTATTTTACAATACGTGTAATATGTATTCACAAAATGTCCATTTTCTATATGTGTGAACTTCACATCTTTTTTTTTTTAGTAAGTTTTAGTGCATGATGAGGTGGTGTTTACCTATAGGATCCACCATCTCTTGGACTGGGCACCATTGATGGTATTTATTGGGCCCCACGTTCTTAAGTAAATCTCAATATTGCTTCAAAAAGGTAGCTATGCATATACAGTTTACAGACAGAATGTTAACATATTAAGCAAGAGTGTGACAACTTATCAGTGCTAAATGTGCCATAAAAAAACCCAGCATGTAAAATTCTTAGCTTTGACAAGTGACAACATATCTGGCAAAATGCATTGTAAACCAAATGTAATTTTTAGCTGCAGTAAATTTTAGACAATCAAAATGATGTTAAAATGTGTGTGTTTCTTACAGTCTAGAGGCTGCTTATTCTGATGGAGGAAAACACTGACAGCATCCTTCATGATCACTGAAAGAACTGTTCTCCTTTCTCCTGCCCCACACTGATCTATCTGATCGGTGCAGTGCAGGGGAGAAAGTCACCAGGACTTGCACGGATGTTGCGCATCCTGTGTAGCTGAAAAAACTTCTGCAAGACTAGCCCTTGGACCTCTTTATGAAAAGAAGAACGACACTCCTGATATGTGAGGTGGCATGGATAGGGTCCCAATCAAACAAAGTTGTTGATTAGCCATTGAACCTTTCAGGTCATGTGATCAGTCACATTCCTGGAAGGAATTTCAAGATGTGGTAATGTATACGATGGATGAGTGTACATATATATATATATATATATATATAAGTGTTTGTGTGTGTGGAGCTGCATGAGTATATAAGAGAGCTGTTGGTGTATGTAAGAAAGCTGTGTACAAGTATGTAGCAAAACAGTGCGTGTATGTAACAGAGGTGTGAGTGCATACTTCAAAGCTGTAGAAAAGCTATATGTGTTAGAACTGTGTTTGTGTATGGAGGAGAGTTGTGTGTGTATTTCGGAAAATTGCGTGTGTGATAGTAGTAGAGTTGTGTGTATGCAGGAGAGATGTGTGTATGTAGGAAAGAGGGTGGAAACTTATCAATGCTATAGGACCTATGCAAGAACCTAACATGATCAAATTTGACTCATGACAATACAGCTTTAAAAAATGCATTGGCAGCAATTGTACCGATCATCTACTTTCAATGAATTATCAGCAAATTGGTGAAAGTACACCTATTAAAAAAAAAATAACAGCCTCCTCCATATCCCCTCTAGCTGTCCTGTCCATCACCAAGATAGGTGCGTTTTCTGCCATTTTAGGTAGAAGTAATGTTCAACCAATTTGCTTCTAATTTAGACAAAGTAGTAGGAAAGTTTATCAAACAAACTCTACATATGAGCTCTATCTATTTTACAATACGTGTAATATGTATTCACAAAATGTCCATTTTCTATATGTGTGAACTTCACATCTTTTTTTTTTTTAGTAAGTTTTAGTGCATGATGAGGTGGTGTTTACCTATAGGATCCACCATCTCTTGGACTGGGCACCATTGATGGTATTTATTGGGCCCCACGTTCTTAAGTAAATCTCAATATTGCTTCAAAAAGGTAGCTATGCATATACAGTTTACAGACAGAATGTTAACATATTAAGCAAGAGTGTGACAACTTATCAGTGCTAAATGTGCCATAAAAAAACCCAGCATGTAAAATTCTTAGCTTTGACAAGTGACAACATATCTGGCAAAATGCATTGTAAACCAAATGTAATTTTTAGCTGCAGTAAATTTTAGACAATCAAAATGATGTTAAAATGTGTGTGTTTCTTACAGTCTAGAGGCTGCTTATTCTGATGGAGGAAAACACTGACAGCATCCTTCATGATCACTGAAAGAACTGTTCTCCTTTCTCCTGCCCCACACTGATCTATCTGATCGGTGCAGTGCAGGGGAGAAAGTCACCAGGACTTGCACGGATGTTGCGCATCCTGTGTAGCTGAAAAACTTCTGCAAGACTAGCCCTTGGACCTCTTTATGAAAAGAAGAACGACACTCCTGATATGTGAGGTGGCATGGATAGGGTCCCAATCAAACAAAGTTGTTGATTAGCCATTGAACCTTTCAGGTCATGTGATCAGTCACATTCCTGGAAGGAATTTCAAGATGTGGTAATGTATACGATGGATGAGTGTACATATATATATATATATATATATATATAAGTGTTTGTGTGTGTGGAGCTGCATGAGTATATAAGAGAGCTGTTGGTGTATGTAAGAAAGCTGTGTACAAGTATGTAGCAAAACAGTGCGTGTATGTAACAGAGGTGTGAGTGCATACTTCAAAGCTGTAGAAAAGCTATATGTGTTAGAACTGTGTTTGTGTATGGAGGAGAGTTGTGTGTGTATTTCGGAAAATTGCGTGTGTGATAGTAGTAGAGTTGTGTGTATGCAGGAGAGATGTGTGTATGTAGGAAAGAGGGTGGAAACTTATCAATGCTATAGGACCTATGCAAGAACCTAACATGATCAAATTTGACTCATGACAATACAGCTTTAAAAAATGCATTGGCAGCAATTGTACCGATCATCTACTTTCAATGAATTATCAGCAAATTGGTGAAAGTACACCTATTAAAAAAAAAATAACAGCCTCCTCCATATCCCCTCTAGCTGTCCTGTCCATCACCAAGATAGGTGCGTTTTCTGCCATTTTAGGTAGAAGTAATGTTCAACCAATTTGCTTCTAATTTAGACAAAGTAGTAGGAAAGTTTATCAAACAAACTCTACATATGAGCTCTATCTATTTTACAATACGTGTAATATGTATTCACAAAATGTCCATTTTCTATATGTGTGAACTTCACATCTTTTTTTTTTTTAGTAAGTTTTAGTGCATGATGAGGTGGTGTTTACCTATAGGATCCACCATCTCTTGGACTGGGCACCATTGATGGTATTTATTGGGCCCCACGTTCTTAAGTAAATCTCAATATTGCTTCAAAAAGGTAGCTATGCATATACAGTTTACAGACAGAATGTTAACATATTAAGCAAGAGTGTGACAACTTATCAGTGCTAAATGTGCCATAAAAAAACCCAGCATGTAAAATTCTTAGCTTTGACAAGTGACAACATATCTGGCAAAATGCATTGTAAACCAAATGTAATTTTTAGCTGCAGTAAATTTTAGACAATCAAAATGATGTTAAAATGTGTGTGTTTCTTACAGTCTAGAGGCTGCTTATTCTGATGGAGGAAAACACTGACAGCATCCTTCATGATCACTGAAAGAACTGTTCTCCTTTCTCCTGCCCCACACTGATCTATCTGATCGGTGCAGTGCAGGGGAGAAAGTCACCAGGACTTGCACGGATGTTGCGCATCCTGTGTAGCTGAAAAAACTTCTGCAAGACTAGCCCTTGGACCTCTTTATGAAAAGAAGAACGACACTCCTGATATGTGAGGTGGCATGGATAGGGTCCCAATCAAACAAAGTTGTTGATTAGCCATTGAACCTTTCAGGTCATGTGATCAGTCACATTCCTGGAAGGAATTTCAAGATGTGGTAATGTATACGATGGATGAGTGTACATATATATATATATATATAAGTGTTTGTGTGTGTGGAGCTGCATGAGTATATAAGAGAGCTGTTGGTGTATGTAAGAAAGCTGTGTACAAGTATGTAGCAAAACAGTGCGTGTATGTAACAGAGGTGTGAGTGCATACTTCAAAGCTGTAGAAAAGCTATATGTGTTAGAACTGTGTTTGTGTATGGAGGAGAGTTGGTGTGTGTATTTCGGAAAATTGCGTGTGTGATAGTAGTAGAGTTGTTTGTATGCAGGAGAGATGTGTGTATGTAGGAAAGAGGGTGGAAACTTATCAATGCTATAGGACCTATGCAAGACCTAACATGATCAAATTTGACTCATGACAATACAGCTTTAAAAAATGCATTGGCAGCAATTGTACCGATCATCTACTTTCATGAATTATCAGCAAATATCAGCAAATTGGTGAAAGTACACCTATTAAAAAAAAAATAACAGCCTCCTCCATATCCCCTCTAGCTGTCCTGTCCATCACCAAGATAGGTGCGTTTTCTGCCATTTTAGGTAGAAGTAATGTTCAACCAATTTGCTTCTAATTTAGACAAAGTAGTAGGAAAGTTTATCAAACAAACTCTACATATGAGCTCTATCTATTTTACAATACGTGTAATATGTATTCACAAAATGTCCATTTTCTATATGTGTGAACTTCACATCTTTTTTTTTTTTAGTAAGTTTTAGTGCATGATGAGGTGGTGTTTACCTATAGGATCCACCATCTCTTGGACTGGGCACCATTGATGGTATTTATTGGGCCCCACGTTCTTAAGTAAATCTCAATATTGCTTCAAAAAGGTAGCTATGCATATACAGTTTACAGACAGAATGTTAACATATTAAGCAAGAGTGTGACAACTTATCAGTGCTAAATGTGCCATAAAAAAACCCAGCATGTAAAATTCTTAGCTTTGACAAGTGACAACATATCTGGCAAAATGCATTGTAAACCAAATGTAATTTTTAGCTGCAGTAAATTTTAGACAATCAAAATGATATTAAAATGTGTGTGTTTCTTACAGTCTAGAGGCTGCTTATTCTGATGGAGGAAAACACTGACAGCATCCTTCATGATCACTGAAAGAACTGTTCTCCTTTCTCCTGCCCCACACTGATCTATCTGATCGGTGCAGTGCAGGGGAGAAAGTCACCAGGACTTGCACGGATGTTGCGCATCCTGTGTAGCTGAAAAAACTTCTGCAAGACTAGCCCTTGGACCTCTTTATGAAAAGAAGAACGACACTCCTGATATGTGAGGTGGCATGGATAGGGTCCCAATCAAACAAAGTTGTTGATTAGCCATTGAACCTTTCAGGTCATGTGATCAGTCACATTCCTGGAAGGAATTTCAAGATGTGGTAATGTATACGATGGATGAGTGTACATATATATATATATATATATATATATATAAGTGTTTGTGTGTGTGGAGCTGCATGAGTATATAAGAGAGCTGTTGGTGTATGTAAGAAAGCTGTGTACAAGTATGTAGCAAAACAGTGCGTGTATGTAACAGAGGTGTGAGTGCATACTTCAAAGCTGTAGAAAAGCTATATGTGTTAGAACTGTGTTTGTGTATGGAGGAGAGTTGTGTGTGTATTTCGGAAAATTGCGTGTGTGATAGTAGTAGAGTTGTGTGTATGCAGGAGAGATGTGTGTATGTAGGAAAGAGGGTGGAAACTTATCAATGCTATAGGACCTATGCAAGAACCTAACATGATCAAATTTGACTCATGACAATACAGCTTTAAAAAATGCATTGGCAGCAATTGTACCGATCATCTACTTTCAATGAATTATCAGCAAATTGGTGAAAGTACACCTATTAAAAAAAAAATAACAGCCTCCTCCATATCCCCTCTAGCTGTCCTGTCCATCACCAAGATAGGTGCGTTTTCTGCCATTTTAGGTAGAAGTAATGTTCAACCAATTTGCTTCTAATTTAGACAAAGTAGTAGGAAAGTTTATCAAACAAACTCTACATATGAGCTCTATCTATTTTACAATACGTGTAATATGTATTCACAAAATGTCCATTTTCTATATGTGTGAACTTCACATCTTTTTTTTTTTTAGTAAGTTTTAGTGCATGATGAGGTGGTGTTTACCTATAGGATCCACCATCTCTTGGACTGGGCACCATTGATGGTATTTATTGGGCCCCACGTTCTTAAGTAAATCTCAATATTGCTTCAAAAAGGTAGCTATGCATATACAGTTTACAGACAGAATGTTAACATATTAAGCAAGAGTGTGACAACTTATCAGTGCTAAATGTGCCATAAAAAAACCCAGCATGTAAAATTCTTAGCTTTGACAAGTGACAACATATCTGGCAAAATGCATTGTAAACCAAATGTAATTTTTAGCTGCAGTAAATTTTAGACAATCAAAATGATGTTAAAATGTGTGTGTTTCTTACAGTCTAGAGGCTGCTTATTCTGATGGAGGAAAACACTGACAGCATCCTTCATGATCACTGAAAGAACTGTTCTCCTTTCTCCTGCCCCACACTGATCTATCTGATCGGTGCAGTGCAGGGGAGAAAGTCACCAGGACTTGCACGGATGTTGCGCATCCTGTGTAGCTGAAAAAACTTCTGCAAGACTAGCCCTTGGACCTCTTTATGAAAAGAAGAACGACACTCCTGATATGTGAGGTGGCATGGATAGGGTCCCAATCAAACAAAGTTGTTGATTAGCCATTGAACCTTTCAGGTCATGTGATCAGTCACATTCCTGGAAGGAATTTCAAGATGTGGTAATGTATACGATGGATGAGTGTACATATATATATATATATATATATATATATATAAGTGTTTGTGTGTGTGGAGCTGCATGAGTATATAAGAGAGCTGTTGGTGTATGTAAGAAAGCTGTGTACAAGTATGTAGCAAAACAGTGCGTGTATGTAACAGAGGTGTGAGTGCATACTTCAAAGCTGTAGAAAAGCTATATGTGTTAGAACTGTGTTTGTGTATGGAGGAGAGTTGTGTGTGTATTTCGGAAAATTGCGTGTGTGATAGTAGTAGAGTTGTGTGTATGCAGGAGAGATGTGTGTATGTAGGAAAGAGGGTGGAAACTTATCAATGCTATAGGACCTATGCAAGAACCTAACATGATCAAATTTGACTCATGACAATACAGCTTTAAAAAATGCATTGGCAGCAATTGTACCGATCATCTACTTTCAATGAATTATCAGCAAATTGGTGAAAGTACACCTATTAAAAAAAAAATAACAGCCTCCTCCATATCCCCTCTAGCTGTCCTGTCCATCACCAAGATAGGTGCGTTTTCTGCCATTTTAGGTAGAAGTAATGTTCAACCAATTTGCTTCTAATTTAGACAAAGTAGTAGGAAAGTTTATCAAACAAACTCTACATATGAGCTCTATCTATTTTACAATACGTGTAATATGTATTCACAAAATGTCCATTTTCTATATGTGTGAACTTCACATCTTTTTTTTTTTTAGTAAGTTTTAGTGCATGATGAGGTGGTGTTTACCTATAGGATCCACCATCTCTTGGACTGGGCACCATTGATGGTATTTATTGGGCCCCACGTTCTTAAGTAAATCTCAATATTGCTTCAAAAAGGTAGCTATGCATATACAGTTTACAGACAGAATGTTAACATATTAAGCAAGAGTGTGACAACTTATCAGTGCTAAATGTGCCATAAAAAAACCCAGCATGTAAAATTCTTAGCTTTGACAAGTGACAACATATCTGGCAAAATGCATTGTAAACCAAATGTAATTTTTAGCTGCAGTAAATTTTAGACAATCAAAATGATGTTAAAATGTGTGTGTTTCTTACAGTCTAGAGGCTGCTTATTCTGATGGAGGAAAACACTGACAGCATCCTTCATGATCACTGAAAGAACTGTTCTCCTTTCTCCTGCCCCACACTGATCTATCTGATCGGTGCAGTGCAGGGGAGAAAGTCACCAGGACTTGCACGGATGTTGCGCATCCTGTGTAGCTGAAAAAACTTCTGCAAGACTAGCCCTTGGACCTCTTTATGAAAAGAAGAACGACACTCCTGATATGTGAGGTGGCATGGATAGGGTCCCAATCAAACAAAGTTGTTGATTAGCCATTGAACCTTTCAGGTCATGTGATCAGTCACATTCCTGGAAGGAATTTCAAGATGTGGTAATGTATACGATGGATGAGTGTACATATATATATATATATATATATAAGTGTTTGTGTGTGTGGAGCTGCATGAGTATATAAGAGAGCTGTTGGTGTATGTAAGAAAGCTGTGTACAAGTATGTAGCAAAACAGTGCGTGTATGTAACAGAGGTGTGAGTGCATACTTCAAAGCTGTAGAAAAGCTATATGTGTTAGAACTGTGTTTGTGTATGGAGGAGAGTTGTGTGTGTATTTCGGAAAATTGCGTGTGTGATAGTAGTAGAGTTGTGTGTATGCAGGAGAGATGTGTGTATGTAGGAAAGAGGGTGGAAACTTATCAATGCTATAGGACCTATGCAAGAACCTAACATGATCAAATTTGACTCATGACAATACAGCTTTAAAAAATGCATTGGCAGCAATTGTACCGATCATCTACTTTCAATGAATTATCAGCAAATTGGTGAAAGTACACCTATTAAAAAAAAAATAACAGCCTCCTCCATATCCCCTCTAGCTGTCCTGTCCATCACCAAGATAGGTGCGTTTTCTGCCATTTTAGGTAGAAGTAATGTTCAACCAATTTGCTTCTAATTTAGACAAAGTAGTAGGAAAGTTTATCAAACAAACTCTACATATGAGCTCTATCTATTTTACAATACGTGTAATATGTATTCACAAAATGTCCATTTTCTATATGTGTGAACTTCACATCTTTTTTTTTTTTAGTAAGTTTTAGTGCATGATGAGGTGGTGTTTACCTATAGGATCCACCATCTCTTGGACTGGGCACCATTGATGGTATTTATTGGGCCCCACGTTCTTAAGTAAATCTCAATATTGCTTCAAAAAGGTAGCTATGCATATACAGTTTACAGACAGAATGTTAACATATTAAGCAAGAGTGTGACAACTTATCAGTGCTAAATGTGCCATAAAAAAACCCAGCATGTAAAATTCTTAGCTTTGACAAGTGACAACATATCTGGCAAAATGCATTGTAAACCAAATGTAATTTTTAGCTGCAGTAAATTTTAGACAATCAAAATGATGTTAAAATGTGTGTGTTTCTTACAGTCTAGAGGCTGCTTATTCTGATGGAGGAAAACACTGACAGCATCCTTCATGATCACTGAAAGAACTGTTCTCCTTTCTCCTGCCCCACACTGATCTATCTGATCGGTGCAGTGCAGGGGAGAAAGTCACCAGGACTTGCACGGATGTTGCGCATCCTGTGTAGCTGAAAAAACTTCTGCAAGACTAGCCCTTGGACCTCTTTATGAAAAGAAGAACGACACTCCTGATATGTGAGGTGGCATGGATAGGGTCCCAATCAAACAAAGTTGTTGATTAGCCATTGAACCTTTCAGGTCATGTGATCAGTCACATTCCTGGAAGGAATTTCAAGATGTGGTAATGTATACGATGGATGAGTGTACATATATATATATATATATATATATAAGTGTTTGTGTGTGTGGAGCTGCATGAGTATATAAGAGAGCTGTTGGTGTATGTAAGAAAGCTGTGTACAAGTATGTAGCAAAACAGTGCGTGTATGTAACAGAGGTGTGAGTGCATACTTCAAAGCTGTAGAAAAGCTATATGTGTTAGAACTGTGTTTGTGTATGGAGGAGAGTTGTGTGTGTATTTCGGAAAATTGCGTGTGTGATAGTAGTAGAGTTGTGTGTATGCAGGAGAGATGTGTGTATGTAGGAAAGAGGGTGGAAACTTATCAATGCTATAGGACCTATGCAAGAACCTAACATGATCAAATTTGACTCATGACAATACAGCTTTAAAAAATGCATTGGCAGCAATTGTACCGATCATCTACTTTCAATGAATTATCAGCAAATTGGTGAAAGTACACCTATTAAAAAAAAAATAACAGCCTCCTCCATATCCCCTCTAGCTGTCCTGTCCATCACCAAGATAGGTGCGTTTTCTGCCATTTTAGGTAGAAGTAATGTTCAACCAATTTGCTTCTAATTTAGACAAAGTAGTAGGAAAGTTTATCAAACAAACTCTACATATGAGCTCTATCTATTTTACAATACGTGTAATATGTATTCACAAAATGTCCATTTTCTATATGTGTGAACTTCACATCTTTTTTTTTTTTAGTAAGTTTTAGTGCATGATGAGGTGGTGTTTACCTATAGGATCCACCATCTCTTGGACTGGGCACCATTGATGGTATTTATTGGGCCCCACGTTCTTAAGTAAATCTCAATATTGCTTCAAAAAGGTAGCTATGCATATACAGTTTACAGACAGAATGTTAACATATTAAGCAAGAGTGTGACAACTTATCAGTGCTAAATGTGCCATAAAAAAACCCAGCATGTAAAATTCTTAGCTTTGACAAGTGACAACATATCTGGCAAAATGCATTGTAAACCAAATGTAATTTTTAGCTGCAGTAAATTTTAGACAATCAAAATGATGTTAAAATGTGTGTGTTTCTTACAGTCTAGAGGCTGCTTATTCTGATGGAGGAAAACACTGACAGCATCCTTCATGATCACTGAAAGAACTGTTCTCCTTTCTCCTGCCCCACACTGATCTATCTGATCGGTGCAGTGCAGGGGAGAAAGTCACCAGGACTTGCACGGATGTTGCGCATCCTGTGTAGCTGAAAAAACTTCTGCAAGACTAGCCCTTGGACCTCTTTATGAAAAGAAGAACGACACTCCTGATATGTGAGGTGGCATGGATAGGGTCCCAATCAAACAAAGTTGTTGATTAGCCATTGAACCTTTCAGGTCATGTGATCAGTCACATTCCTGGAAGGAATTTCAAGATGTGGTAATGTATACGATGGATGAGTGTACATATATATATATATATATAAGTGTTTGTGTGTGTGGAGCTGCATGAGTATATAAGAGAGCTGTTGGTGTATGTAAGAAAGCTGTGTACAAGTATGTAGCAAAACAGTGCGTGTATGTAACAGAGGTGTGAGTGCATACTTCAAAGCTGTAGAAAAGCTATATGTGTTAGAACTGTGTTTGTGTATGGAGGAGAGTTGTGTGTGTATTTCGGAAAATTGCGTGTGTGATAGTAGTAGAGTTGTTTGTATGCAGGAGAGATGTGTGTATGTAGGAAAGAGGGTGGAAACTTATCAATGCTATAGGACCTATGCAAGAACCTAACATGATCAAATTTGACTCATGACAATACAGCTTTAAAAAATGCATTGGCAGCAATTGTACCGATCATCTACTTTCAATGAATTATCAGCAAATTGGTGAAAGTACACCTATTAAAAAAAAAATAACAGCCTCCTCCATATCCCCTCTAGCTGTCCTGTCCATCACCAAGATAGGTGCGTTTTCTGCCATTTTAGGTAGAAGTAATGTTCAACCAATTTGCTTCTAATTTAGACAAAGTAGTAGGAAAGTTTATCAAACAAACTCTACATATGAGCTCTATCTATTTTACAATACGTGTAATATGTATTCACAAAATGTCCATTTTCTATATGTGTGAACTTCACATCTTTTTTTTTTTTAGTAAGTTTTAGTGCATGATGAGGTGGTGTTTACCTATAGGATCCACCATCTCTTGGACTGGGCACCATTGATGGTATTTATTGGGCCCCACGTTCTTAAGTAAATCTCAATATTGCTTCAAAAAGGTAGCTATGCATATACAGTTTACAGACAGAATGTTAACATATTAAGCAAGAGTGTGACAACTTATCAGTGCTAAATGTGCCATAAAAAAACCCAGCATGTAAAATTCTTAGCTTTGACAAGTGACAACATATCTGGCAAAATGCATTGTAAACCAAATGTAATTTTTAGCTGCAGTAAATTTTAGACAATCAAAATGATGTTAAAATGTGTGTGTTTCTTACAGTCTAGAGGCTGCTTATTCTGATGGAGGAAAACACTGACAGCATCCTTCATGATCACTGAAAGAACTGTTCTCCTTTCTCCTGCCCCACACTGATCTATCTGATCGGTGCAGTGCAGGGGAGAAAGTCACCAGGACTTGCACGGATGTTGCGCATCCTGTGTAGCTGAAAAAACTTCTGCAAGACTAGCCCTTGGACCTCTTTATGAAAAGAAGAACGACACTCCTGATATGTGAGGTGGCATGGATAGGGTCCCAATCAAACAAAGTTGTTGATTAGCCATTGAACCTTTCAGGTCATGTGATCAGTCACATTCCTGGAAGGAATTTCAAGATGTGGTAATGTATACGATGGATGAGTGTACATATATATATATATATATATATATATATATAGTGTTTGTGTGTGTGGAGCTGCATGAGTATATAAGAGAGCTGTTGGTGTATGTAAGAAAGCTGTGTACAAGTATGTAGCAAAACAGTGCGTGTATGTAACAGAGGTGTGAGTGCATACTTCAAAGCTGTAGAAAAGCTATATGTGTTAGAACTGTGTTTGTGTATGGAGGAGAGTTGTGTGTGTATTTCGGAAAATTGCGTGTGTGATAGTAGTAGAGTTGTGTGTATGCAGGAGAGATGTGTGTATGTAGGAAAGAGGGTGGAAACTTATCAATGCTATAGGACCTATGCAAGAACCTAACATGATCAAATTTGACTCATGACAATACAGCTTTAAAAAATGCATTGGCAGCAATTGTACCGATCATCTACTTTCAATGAATTATCAGCAAATTGGTGAAAGTACACCTATTAAAAAAAAAATAACAGCCTCCTCCATATCCCCTCTAGCTGTCCTGTCCATCACCAAGATAGGTGCGTTTTCTGCCATTTTAGGTAGAAGTAATGTTCAACCAATTTGCTTCTAATTTAGACAAAGTAGTAGGAAAGTTTATCAAACAAACTCTACATATGAGCTCTATCTATTTTACAATACGTGTAATATGTATTCACAAAATGTCCATTTTCTATATGTGTGAACTTCACATCTTTTTTTTTTTTAGTAAGTTTTAGTGCATGATGAGGTGGTGTTTACCTATAGGATCCACCATCTCTTGGACTGGGCACCATTGATGGTATTTATTGGGCCCCACGTTCTTAAGTAAATCTCAATATTGCTTCAAAAAGGTAGCTATGCATATACAGTTTACAGACAGAATGTTAACATATTAAGCAAGAGTGTGACAACTTATCAGTGCTAAATGTGCCATAAAAAAACCCAGCATGTAAAATTCTTAGCTTTGACAAGTGACAACATATCTGGCAAAATGCATTGTAAACCAAATGTAATTTTTAGCTGCAGTAAATTTTAGACAATCAAAATGATGTTAAAATGTGTGTGTTTCTTACAGTCTAGAGGCTGCTTATTCTGATGGAGGAAAACACTGACAGCATCCTTCATGATCACTGAAAGAACTGTTCTCCTTTCTCCTGCCCCACACTGATCTATCTGATCGGTGCAGTGCAGGGGAGAAAGTCACCAGGACTTGCACGGATGTTGCGCATCCTGTGTAGCTGAAAAAACTTCTGCAAGACTAGCCCTTGGACCTCTTTATGAAAAGAAGAACGACACTCCTGATATGTGAGGTGGCATGGATAGGGTCCCAATCAAACAAAGTTGTTGATTAGCCATTGAACCTTTCAGGTCATGTGATCAGTCACATTCCTGGAAGGAATTTCAAGATGTGGTAATGTATACGATGGATGAGTGTACATATATATATATATATATATATATATAAGTGTTTGTGTGTGTGGAGCTGCATGAGTATATAAGAGAGCTGTTGGTGTATGTAAGAAAGCTGTGTACAAGTATGTAGCAAAACAGTGCGTGTATGTAACAGAGGTGTGAGTGCATACTTCAAAGCTGTAGAAAAGCTATATGTGTTAGAACTGTGTTTGTGTATGGAGGAGAGTTGTGTGTGTATTTCGGAAAATTGCGTGTGTGATAGTAGTAGAGTTGTGTGTATGCAGGAGAGATGTGTGTATGTAGGAAAGAGGGTGGAAACTTATCAATGCTATAGGACCTATGCAAGAACCTAACATGATCAAATTTGACTCATGACAATACAGCTTTAAAAAATGCATTGGCAGCAATTGTACCGATCATCTACTTTCAATGAATTATCAGCAAATTGGTGAAAGTACACCTATTAAAAAAAAAATAACAGCCTCCTCCATATCCCCTCTAGCTGTCCTGTCCATCACCAAGATAGGTGCGTTTTCTGCCATTTTAGGTAGAAGTAATGTTCAACCAATTTGCTTCTAATTTAGACAAAGTAGTAGGAAAGTTTATCAAACAAACTCTACATATGAGCTCTATCTATTTTACAATACGTGTAATATGTATTCACAAAATGTCCATTTTCTATATGTGTGAACTTCACATCTTTTTTTTTTTTAGTAAGTTTTAGTGCATGATGAGGTGGTGTTTACCTATAGGATCCACCATCTCTTGGACTGGGCACCATTGATGGTATTTATTGGGCCCCACGTTCTTAAGTAAATCTCAATATTGCTTCAAAAAGGTAGCTATGCATATACAGTTTACAGACAGAATGTTAACATATTAAGCAAGAGTGTGACAACTTATCAGTGCTAAATGTGCCATAAAAAAACCCAGCATGTAAAATTCTTAGCTTTGACAAGTGACAACATATCTGGCAAAATGCATTGTAAACCAAATGTAATTTTTAGCTGCAGTAAATTTTAGACAATCAAAATGATGTTAAAATGTGTGTGTTTCTTACAGTCTAGAGGCTGCTTATTCTGATGGAGGAAAACACTGACAGCATCCTTCATGATCACTGAAAGAACTGTTCTCCTTTCTCCTGCCCCACACTGATCTATCTGATCGGTGCAGTGCAGGGGAGAAAGTCACCAGGACTTGCACGGATGTTGCGCATCCTGTGTAGCTGAAAAAACTTCTGCAAGACTAGCCCTTGGACCTCTTTATGAAAAGAAGAACGACACTCCTGATATGTGAGGTGGCATGGATAGGGTCCCAATCAAACAAAGTTGTTGATTAGCCATTGAACCTTTCAGGTCATGTGATCAGTCACATTCCTGGAAGGAATTTCAAGATGTGGTAATGTATACGATGGATGAGTGTACATATATATATATATATATATATATAAGTGTTTGTGTGTGTGGAGCTGCATGAGTATATAAGAGAGCTGTTGGTGTATGTAAGAAAGCTGTGTACAAGTATGTAGCAAAACAGTGCGTGTATGTAACAGAGGTGTGAGTGCATACTTCAAAGCTGTAGAAAAGCTATATGTGTTAGAACTGTGTTTGTGTATGGAGGAGAGTTGTGTGTGTATTTCGGAAAATTGCGTGTGTGATAGTAGTAGAGTTGTGTGTATGCAGGAGAGATGTGTGTATGTAGGAAAGAGGGTGGAAACTTATCAATGCTATAGGACCTATGCAAGAACCTAACATGATCAAATTTGACTCATGACAATACAGCTTTAAAAAATGCATTGGCAGCAATTGTACCGATCATCTACTTTCAATGAATTATCAGCAAATTGGTGAAAGTACACCTATTAAAAAAAAAATAACAGCCTCCTCCATATCCCCTCTAGCTGTCCTGTCCATCACCAAGATAGGTGCGTTTTCTGCCATTTTAGGTAGAAGTAATGTTCAACCAATTTGCTTCTAATTTAGACAAAGTAGTAGGAAAGTTTATCAAACAAACTCTACATATGAGCTCTATCTATTTTACAATACGTGTAATATGTATTCACAAAATGTCCATTTTCTATATGTGTGAACTTCACATCTTTTTTTTTTTTAGTAAGTTTTAGTGCATGATGAGGTGGTGTTTACCTATAGGATCCACCATCTCTTGGACTGGGCACCATTGATGGTATTTATTGGGCCCCACGTTCTTAAGTAAATCTCAATATTGCTTCAAAAAGGTAGCTATGCATATACAGTTTACAGACAGAATGTTAACATATTAAGCAAGAGTGTGACAACTTATCAGTGCTAAATGTGCCATAAAAAAACCCAGCATGTAAAATTCTTAGCTTTGACAAGTGACAACATATCTGGCAAAATGCATTGTAAACCAAATGTAATTTTTAGCTGCAGTAAATTTTAGACAATCAAAATGATGTTAAAATGTGTGTGTTTCTTACAGTCTAGAGGCTGCTTATTCTGATGGAGGAAAACACTGACAGCATCCTTCATGATCACTGAAAGAACTGTTCTCCTTTCTCCTGCCCCACACTGATCTATCTGATCGGTGCAGTGCAGGGGAGAAAGTCACCAGGACTTGCACGGATGTTGCGCATCCTGTGTAGCTGAAAAAACTTCTGCAAGACTAGCCCTTGGACCTCTTTATGAAAAGAAGAACGACACTCCTGATATGTGAGGTGGCATGGATAGGGTCCCAATCAAACAAAGTTGTTGATTAGCCATTGAACCTTTCAGGTCATGTGATCAGTCACATTCCTGGAAGGAATTTCAAGATGTGGTAATGTATACGATGGATGAGTGTACATATATATATATATATATAAGTGTTTGTGTGTGTGGAGCTGCATGAGTATATAAGAGAGCTGTTGGTGTATGTAAGAAAGCTGTGTACAAGTATGTAGCAAAACAGTGCGTGTATGTAACAGAGGTGTGAGTGCATACTTCAAAGCTGTAGAAAAGCTATATGTGTTAGAACTGTGTTTGTGTATGGAGGAGAGTTGTGTGTGTATTTCGGAAAATTGCGTGTGTGATAGTAGTAGAGTTGTTTGTATGCAGGAGAGATGTGTGTATGTAGGAAAGAGGGTGGAAACTTATCAATGCTATAGGACCTATGCAAGAACCTAACATGATCAAATTTGACTCATGACAATACAGCTTTAAAAAATGCATTGGCAGCAATTGTACCGATCATCTACTTTCAATGAATTATCAGCAAATTGGTGAAAGTACACCTATTAAAAAAAAAATAACAGCCTCCTCCATATCCCCTCTAGCTGTCCTGTCCATCACCAAGATAGGTGCGTTTTCTGCCATTTTAGGTAGAAGTAATGTTCAACCAATTTGCTTCTAATTTAGACAAAGTAGTAGGAAAGTTTATCAAACAAACTCTACATATGAGCTCTATCTATTTTACAATACGTGTAATATGTATTCACAAAATGTCCATTTTCTATATGTGTGAACTTCACATCTTTTTTTTTTTTAGTAAGTTTTAGTGCATGATGAGGTGGTGTTTACCTATAGGATCCACCATCTCTTGGACTGGGCACCATTGATGGTATTTATTGGGCCCCACGTTCTTAAGTAAATCTCAATATTGCTTCAAAAAGGTAGCTATGCATATACAGTTTACAGACAGAATGTTAACATATTAAGCAAGAGTGTGACAACTTATCAGTGCTAAATGTGCCATAAAAAAACCCAGCATGTAAAATTCTTAGCTTTGACAAGTGACAACATATCTGGCAAAATGCATTGTAAACCAAATGTAATTTTTAGCTGCAGTAAATTTTAGACAATCAAAATGATGTTAAAATGTGTGTGTTTCTTACAGTCTAGAGGCTGCTTATTCTGATGGAGGAAAACACTGACAGCATCCTTCATGATCACTGAAAGAACTGTTCTCCTTTCTCCTGCCCCACACTGATCTATCTGATCGGTGCAGTGCAGGGGAGAAAGTCACCAGGACTTGCACGGATGTTGCGCATCCTGTGTAGCTGAAAAAACTTCTGCAAGACTAGCCCTTGGACCTCTTTATGAAAAGAAGAACGACACTCCTGATATGTGAGGTGGCATGGATAGGGTCCCAATCAAACAAAGTTGTTGATTAGCCATTGAACCTTTCAGGTCATGTGATCAGTCACATTCCTGGAAGGAATTTCAAGATGTGGTAATGTATACGATGGATGAGTGTACATATATATATATATATATATATATATATAAGTGTTTGTGTGTGTGGAGCTGCATGAGTATATAAGAGAGCTGTTGGTGTATGTAAGAAAGCTGTGTACAAGTATGTAGCAAAACAGTGCGTGTATGTAACAGAGGTGTGAGTGCATACTTCAAAGCTGTAGAAAAGCTATATGTGTTAGAACTGTGTTTGTGTATGGAGGAGAGTTGTGTGTGTATTTCGGAAAATTGCGTGTGTGATAGTAGTAGAGTTGTGTGTATGCAGGAGAGATGTGTGTATGTAGGAAAGAGGGTGGAAACTTATCAATGCTATAGGACCTATGCAAGAACCTAACATGATCAAATTTGACTCATGACAATACAGCTTTAAAAAATGCATTGGCAGCAATTGTACCGATCATCTACTTTCAATGAATTATCAGCAAATTGGTGAAAGTACACCTATTAAAAAAAAAATAACAGCCTCCTCCATATCCCCTCTAGCTGTCCTGTCCATCACCAAGATAGGTGCGTTTTCTGCCATTTTAGGTAGAAGTAATGTTCAACCAATTTGCTTCTAATTTAGACAAAGTAGTAGGAAAGTTTATCAAACAAACTCTACATATGAGCTCTATCTATTTTACAATACGTGTAATATGTATTCACAAAATGTCCATTTTCTATATGTGTGAACTTCACATCTTTTTTTTTTTTAGTAAGTTTTAGTGCATGATGAGGTGGTGTTTACCTATAGGATCCACCATCTCTTGGACTGGGCACCATTGATGGTATTTATTGGGCCCCACGTTCTTAAGTAAATCTCAATATTGCTTCAAAAAGGTAGCTATGCATATACAGTTTACAGACAGAATGTTAACATATTAAGCAAGAGTGTGACAACTTATCAGTGCTAAATGTGCCATAAAAAAACCCAGCATGTAAAATTCTTAGCTTTGACAAGTGACAACATATCTGGCAAAATGCATTGTAAACCAAATGTAATTTTTAGCTGCAGTAAATTTTAGACAATCAAAATGATGTTAAAATGTGTGTGTTTCTTACAGTCTAGAGGCTGCTTATTCTGATGGAGGAAAACACTGACAGCATCCTTCATGATCACTGAAAGAACTGTTCTCCTTTCTCCTGCCCCACACTGATCTATCTGATCGGTGCAGTGCAGGGGAGAAAGTCACCAGGACTTGCACGGATGTTGCGCATCCTGTGTAGCTGAAAAAACTTCTGCAAGACTAGCCCTTGGACCTCTTTATGAAAAGAAGAACGACACTCCTGATATGTGAGGTGGCATGGATAGGGTCCCAATCAAACAAAGTTGTTGATTAGCCATTGAACCTTTCAGGTCATGTGATCAGTCACATTCCTGGAAGGAATTTCAAGATGTGGTAATGTATACGATGGATGAGTGTACATATATATATATATATATATATATATATAAGTGTTTGTGTGTGTGGAGCTGCATGAGTATATAAGAGAGCTGTTGGTGTATGTAAGAAAGCTGTGTACAAGTATGTAGCAAAACAGTGCGTGTATGTAACAGAGGTGTGAGTGCATACTTCAAAGCTGTAGAAAAGCTATATGTGTTAGAACTGTGTTTGTATATGGAGGAGAGTTGTGTGTGTATTTCGGAAAATTGCGTGTGTGATAGTAGTAGAGTTGTGTGTATGCAGGAGAGATGTGTGTATGTAGGAAAGAGGGTGGAAACTTATCAATGCTATAGGACCTATGCAAGAACCTAACATGATCAAATTTGACTCATGACAATACAGCTTTAAAAAATGCATTGGCAGCAATTGTACCGATCATCTACTTTCAATGAATTATCAGCAAATTGGTGAAAGTACACCTATTAAAAAAAAAATAACAGCCTCCTCCATATCCCCTCTAGCTGTCCTGTCCATCACCAAGATAGGTGCGTTTTCTGCCATTTTAGGTAGAAGTAATGTTCAACCAATTTGCTTCTAATTTAGACAAAGTAGTAGGAAAGTTTATCAAACAAACTCTACATATGAGCTCTATCTATTTTACAATACGTGTAATATGTATTCACAAAATGTCCATTTTCTATATGTGTGAACTTCACATCTTTTTTTTTTTTAGTAAGTTTTAGTGCATGATGAGGTGGTGTTTACCTATAGGATCCACCATCTCTTGGACTGGGCACCATTGATGGTATTTATTGGGCCCCACGTTCTTAAGTAAATCTCAATATTGCTTCAAAAAGGTAGCTATGCATATACAGTTTACAGACAGAATGTTAACATATTAAGCAAGAGTGTGACAACTTATCAGTGCTAAATGTGCCATAAAAAAACCCAGCATGTAAAATTCTTAGCTTTGACAAGTGACAACATATCTGGCAAAATGCATTGTAAACCAAATGTAATTTTTAGCTGCAGTAAATTTTAGACAATCAAAATGATGTTAAAATGTGTGTGTTTCTTACAGTCTAGAGGCTGCTTATTCTGATGGAGGAAAACACTGACAGCATCCTTCATGATCACTGAAAGAACTGTTCTCCTTTCTCCTGCCCCACACTGATCTATCTGATCGGTGCAGTGCAGGGGAGAAAGTCACCAGGACTTGCACGGATGTTGCGCATCCTGTGTAGCTGAAAAAACTTCTGCAAGACTAGCCCTTGGACCTCTTTATGAAAAGAAGAACGACACTCCTGATATGTGAGGTGGCATGGATAGGGTCCCAATCAAACAAAGTTGTTGATTAGCCATTGAACCTTTCAGGTCATGTGATCAGTCACATTCCTGGAAGGAATTTCAAGATGTGGTAATGTATACGATGGATGAGTGTACATATATATATATATATATATATATAAGTGTTTGTGTGTGTGGAGCTGCATGAGTATATAAGAGAGCTGTTGGTGTATGTAAGAAAGCTGTGTACAAGTATGTAGCAAAACAGTGCGTGTATGTAACAGAGGTGTGAGTGCATACTTCAAAGCTGTAGAAAAGCTATATGTGTTAGAACTGTGTTTGTGTATGGAGGAGAGTTGTGTGTGTATTTCGGAAAATTGCGTGTGTGATAGTAGTAGAGTTGTGTGTATGCAGGAGAGATGTGTGTATGTAGGAAAGAGGGTGGAAACTTATCAATGCTATAGGACCTATGCAAGAACCTAACATGATCAAATTTGACTCATGACAATACAGCTTTAAAAAATGCATTGGCAGCAATTGTACCGATCATCTACTTTCAATGAATTATCAGCAAATTGGTGAAAGTACACCTATTAAAAAAAAAATAACAGCCTCCTCCATATCCCCTCTAGCTGTCCTGTCCATCACCAAGATAGGTGCGTTTTCTGCCATTTTAGGTAGAAGTAATGTTCAACCAATTTGCTTCTAATTTAGACAAAGTAGTAGGAAAGTTTATCAAACAAACTCTACATATGAGCTCTATCTATTTTACAATACGTGTAATATGTATTCACAAAATGTCCATTTTCTATATGTGTGAACTTCACATCTTTTTTTTTTTTAGTAAGTTTTAGTGCATGATGAGGTGGTGTTTACCTATAGGATCCACCATCTCTTGGACTGGGCACCATTGATGGTATTTATTGGGCCCCACGTTCTTAAGTAAATCTCAATATTGCTTCAAAAAGGTAGCTATGCATATACAGTTTACAGACAGAATGTTAACATATTAAGCAAGAGTGTGACAACTTATCAGTGCTAAATGTGCCATAAAAAAACCCAGCATGTAAAATTCTTAGCTTTGACAAGTGACAACATATCTGGCAAAATGCATTGTAAACCAAATGTAATTTTTAGCTGCAGTAAATTTTAGAAATCAAAATGATGTTAAAATGTGTGTGTTTCTTACAGTCTAGAGGCTGCTTATTCTGATGGAGGAAAACACTGACAGCATCCTTCATGATCACTGAAAGAACTGTTCTCCTTTCTCCTGCCCCACACTGATCTATCTGATCGGTGCAGTGCAGGGGAGAAAGTCACCAGGACTTGCACGGATGTTGCGCATCCTGTGTAGCTGAAAAAACTTCTGCAAGACTAGCCCTTGGACCTCTTTATGAAAAGAAGAACGACACTCCTGATATGTGAGGTGGCATGGATAGGGTCCCAATCAAACAAAGTTGTTGATTAGCCATTGAACCTTTCAGGTCATGTGATCAGTCACATTCCTGGAAGGAATTTCAAGATGTGGTAATGTATACGATGGATGAGTGTACATATATATATATATATATATATATATAAGTGTTTGTGTGTGTGGAGCTGCATGAGTATATAAGAGAGCTGTTGGTGTATGTAAGAAAGCTGTGTACAAGTATGTAGCAAAACAGTGCGTGTATGTAACAGAGGTGTGAGTGCATACTTCAAAGCTGTAGAAAAGCTATATGTGTTAGAACTGTGTTTGTGTATGGAGGAGAGTTGTGTGTGTATTTCGGAAAATTGCGTGTGTGATAGTAGTAGAGTTGTTTGTATGCAGGAGAGATGTGTGTATGTAGGAAAGAGGGTGGAAACTTATCAATGCTATAGGACCTATGCAAGAACCTAACATGATCAAATTTGACTCATGACAATACAGCTTTAAAAAATGCATTGGCAGCAATTGTACCGATCATCTACTTTCAATGAATTATCAGCAAATTGGTGAAAGTACACCTATTAAAAAAAAAATAACAGCCTCCTCCATATCCCCTCTAGCTGTCCTGTCCATCACCAAGATAGGTGCGTTTTCTGCCATTTTAGGTAGAAGTAATGTTCAACCAATTTGCTTCTAATTTAGACAAAGTAGTAGGAAAGTTTATCAAACAAACTCTACATATGAGCTCTATCTATTTTACAATACGTGTAATATGTATTCACAAAATGTCCATTTTCTATATGTGTGAACTTCACATCTTTTTTTTTTTTAGTAAGTTTTAGTGCATGATGAGGTGGTGTTTACCTATAGGATCCACCATCTCTTGGACTGGGCACCATTGATGGTATTTATTGGGCCCCACGTTCTTAAGTAAATCTCAATATTGCTTCAAAAAGGTAGCTATGCATATACAGTTTACAGACAGAATGTTAACATATTAAGCAAGAGTGTGACAACTTATCAGTGCTAAATGTGCCATAAAAAAACCCAGCATGTAAAATTCTTAGCTTTGACAAGTGACAACATATCTGGCAAAATGCATTGTAAACCAAATGTAATTTTTAGCTGCAGTAAATTTTAGACAATCAAAATGATGTTAAAATGTGTGTGTTTCTTACAGTCTAGAGGCTGCTTATTCTGATGGAGGAAAACACTGACAGCATCCTTCATGATCACTGAAAGAACTGTTCTCCTTTCTCCTGCCCCACACTGATCTATCTGATCGGTGCAGTGCAGGGGAGAAAGTCACCAGGACTTGCACGGATGTTGCGCATCCTGTGTAGCTGAAAAAACTTCTGCAAGACTAGCCCTTGGACCTCTTTATGAAAAGAAGAACGACACTCCTGATATGTGAGGTGGCATGGATAGGGTCCCAATCAAACAAAGTTGTTGATTAGCCATTGAACCTTTCAGGTCATGTGATCAGTCACATTCCTGGAAGGAATTTCAAGATGTGGTAATGTATACGATGGATGAGTGTACATATATATATATATATATATATATATAAGTGTTTGTGTGTGTGGAGCTGCATGAGTATATAAGAGAGCTGTTGGTGTATGTAAGAAAGCTGTGTACAAGTATGTAGCAAAACAGTGCGTGTATGTAACAGAGGTGTGAGTGCATACTTCAAAGCTGTAGAAAAGCTATATGTGTTAGAACTGTGTTTGTGTATGGAGGAGAGTTGTGTGTGTATTTCGGAAAATTGCGTGTGTGATAGTAGTAGAGTTGTGTGTATGCAGGAGAGATGTGTGTATGTAGGAAAGAGGGTGGAAACTTATCAATGCTATAGGACCTATGCAAGAACCTAACATGATCAAATTTGACTCATGACAATACAGCTTTAAAAAATGCATTGGCAGCAATTGTACCGATCATCTACTTTCAATGAATTATCAGCAAATTGGTGAAAGTACACCTATTAAAAAAAAAATAACAGCCTCCTCCATATCCCCTCTAGCTGTCCTGTCCATCACCAAGATAGGTGCGTTTTCTGCCATTTTAGGTAGAAGTAATGTTCAACCAATTTGCTTCTAATTTAGACAAAGTAGTAGGAAAGTTTATCAAACAAACTCTACATATGAGCTCTATCTATTTTACAATACGTGTAATATGTATTCACAAAATGTCCATTTTCTATATGTGTGAACTTCACATCTTTTTTTTTTTTAGTAAGTTTTAGTGCATGATGAGGTGGTGTTTACCTATAGGATCCACCATCTCTTGGACTGGGCACCATTGATGGTATTTATTGGGCCCCACGTTCTTAAGTAAATCTCAATATTGCTTCAAAAAGGTAGCTATGCATATACAGTTTACAGACAGAATGTTAACATATTAAGCAAGAGTGTGACAACTTATCAGTGCTAAATGTGCCATAAAAAAACCCAGCATGTAAAATTCTTAGCTTTGACAAGTGACAACATATCTGGCAAAATGCATTGTAAACCAAATGTAATTTTTAGCTGCAGTAAATTTTAGACAATCAAAATGATGTTAAAATGTGTGTGTTTCTTACAGTCTAGAGGCTGCTTATTCTGATGGAGGAAAACACTGACAGCATCCTTCATGATCACTGAAAGAACTGTTCTCCTTTCTCCTGCCCCACACTGATCTATCTGATCGGTGCAGTGCAGGGGAGAAAGTCACCAGGACTTGCACGGATGTTGCGCATCCTGTGTAGCTGAAAAAACTTCTGCAAGACTAGCCCTTGGACCTCTTTATGAAAAGAAGAACGACACTCCTGATATGTGAGGTGGCATGGATAGGGTCCCAATCAAACAAAGTTGTTGATTAGCCATTGAACCTTTCAGGTCATGTGATCAGTCACATTCCTGGAAGGAATTTCAAGATGTGGTAATGTATACGATGGATGAGTGTACATATATATTATATATATATATATATATAAGTGTTTGTGTGTGTGGAGCTGCATGAGTATATAAGAGAGCTGTTGGTGTATGTAAGAAAGCTGTGTACAAGTATGTAGCAAAACAGTGCGTGTATGTAACAGAGGTGTGAGTGCATACTTCAAAGCTGTAGAAAAGCTATATGTGTTAGAACTGTGTTTGTGTATGGAGGAGAGTTGTGTGTGTATTTCGGAAAATTGCGTGTGTGATAGTAGTAGAGTTGTGTGTATGCAGGAGAGATGTGTGTATGTAGGAAAGAGGGTGGAAACTTATCAATGCTATAGGACCTATGCAAGAACCTAACATGATCAAATTTGACTCATGACAATACAGCTTTAAAAAATGCATTGGCAGCAATTGTACCGATCATCTACTTTCAATGAATTATCAGCAAATTGGTGAAAGTACACCTATTAAAAAAAAAATAACAGCCTCCTCCATATCCCCTCTAGCTGTCCTGTCCATCACCAAGATAGGTGCGTTTTCTGCCATTTTAGGTAGAAGTAATGTTCAACCAATTTGCTTCTAATTTAGACAAAGTAGTAGGAAAGTTTATCAAACAAACTCTACATATGAGCTCTATCTATTTTACAATACGTGTAATATGTATTCACAAAATGTCCATTTTCTATATGTGTGAACTTCACATCTTTTTTTTTTTTAGTAAGTTTTAGTGCATGATGAGGTGGTGTTTACCTATAGGATCCACCATCTCTTGGACTGGGCACCATTGATGGTATTTATTGGGCCCCACGTTCTTAAGTAAATCTCAATATTGCTTCAAAAAGGTAGCTATGCATATACAGTTTACAGACAGAATGTTAACATATTAAGCAAGAGTGTGACAACTTATCAGTGCTAAATGTGCCATAAAAAAACCCAGCATGTAAAATTCTTAGCTTTGACAAGTGACAACATATCTGGCAAAATGCATTGTAAACCAAATGTAATTTTTAGCTGCAGTAAATTTTAGACAATCAAAATGATGTTAAAATGTGTGTGTTTCTTACAGTCTAGAGGCTGCTTATTCTGATGGAGGAAAACACTGACAGCATCCTTCATGATCACTGAAAGAACTGTTCTCCTTTCTCCTGCCCCACACTGATCTATCTGATCGGTGCAGTGCAGGGGAGAAAGTCACCAGGACTTGCACGGATGTTGCGCATCCTGTGTAGCTGAAAAAACTTCTGCAAGACTAGCCCTTGGACCTCTTTATGAAAAGAAGAACGACACTCCTGATATGTGAGGTGGCATGGATAGGGTCCCAATCAAACAAAGTTGTTGATTAGCCATTGAACCTTTCAGGTCATGTGATCAGTCACATTCCTGGAAGGAATTTCAAGATGTGGTAATGTATACGATGGATGAGTGTACATATATATATATATATATATATATATATAAGTGTTTGTGTGTGTGGAGCTGCATGAGTATATAAGAGAGCTGTTGGTGTATGTAAGAAAGCTGTGTACAAGTATGTAGCAAAACAGTGCGTGTATGTAACAGAGGTGTGAGTGCATACTTCAAAGCTGTAGAAAAGCTATATGTGTTAGAACTGTGTTTGTGTATGGAGGAGAGTTGTGTGTGTATTTCGGAAAATTGCGTGTGTGATAGTAGTAGAGTTGTGTGTATGCAGGAGAGATGTGTGTATGTAGGAAAGAGGGTGGAAACTTATCAATGCTATAGGACCTATGCAAGAACCTAACATGATCAAATTTGACTCATGACAATACAGCTTTAAAAAATGCATTGGCAGCAATTGTACCGATCATCTACTTTCAATGAATTATCAGCAAATTGGTGAAAGTACACCTATTAAAAAAAAAATAACAGCCTCCTCCATATCCCCTCTAGCTGTCCTGTCCATCACCAAGATAGGTGCGTTTTCTGCCATTTTAGGTAGAAGTAATGTTCAACCAATTTGCTTCTAATTTAGACAAAGTAGTAGGAAAGTTTATCAAACAAACTCTACATATGAGCTCTATCTATTTTACAATACGTGTAATATGTATTCACAAAATGTCCATTTTCTATATGTGTGAACTTCACATCTTTTTTTTTTTTAGTAAGTTTTAGTGCATGATGAGGTGGTGTTTACCTATAGGATCCACCATCTCTTGGACTGGGCACCATTGATGGTATTTATTGGGCCCCACGTTCTTAAGTAAATCTCAATATTGCTTCAAAAAGGTAGCTATGCATATACAGTTTACAGACAGAATGTTAACATATTAAGCAAGAGTGTGACAACTTATCAGTGCTAAATGTGCCATAAAAAAACCCAGCATGTAAAATTCTTAGCTTTGACAAGTGACAACATATCTGGCAAAATGCATTGTAAACCAAATGTAATTTTTAGCTGCAGTAAATTTTAGACAATCAAAATGATGTTAAAATGTGTGTGTTTCTTACAGTCTAGAGGCTGCTTATTCTGATGGAGGAAAACACTGACAGCATCCTTCATGATCACTGAAAGAACTGTTCTCCTTTCTCCTGCCCCACACTGATCTATCTGATCGGTGCAGTGCAGGGGAGAAAGTCACCAGGACTTGCACGGATGTTGCGCATCCTGTGTAGCTGAAAAAACTTCTGCAAGACTAGCCCTTGGACCTCTTTATGAAAAGAAGAACGACACTCCTGATATGTGAGGTGGCATGGATAGGGTCCCAATCAAACAAAGTTGTTGATTAGCCATTGAACCTTTCAGGTCATGTGATCAGTCACATTCCTGGAAGGAATTTCAAGATGTGGTAATGTATACGATGGATGAGTGTACATATATATATATATATATATATATATAAGTGTTTGTGTGTGTGGAGCTGCATGAGTATATAAGAGAGCTGTTGGTGTATGTAAGAAAGCTGTGTACAAGTATGTAGCAAAACAGTGCGTGTATGTAACAGAGGTGTGAGTGCATACTTCAAAGCTGTAGAAAAGCTATATGTGTTAGAACTGTGTTTGTGTATGGAGGAGAGTTGTGTGTGTATTTCGGAAAATTGCGTGTGTGATAGTAGTAGAGTTGTGTGTATGCAGGAGAGATGTGTGTATGTAGGAAAGAGGGTGGAAACTTATCAATGCTATAGGACCTATGCAAGAACCTAACATGATCAAATTTGACTCATGACAATACAGCTTTAAAAAATGCATTGGCAGCAATTGTACCGATCATCTACTTTCAATGAATTATCAGCAAATTGGTGAAAGTACACCTATTAAAAAAAAAATAACAGCCTCCTCCATATCCCCTCTAGCTGTCCTGTCCATCACCAAGATAGGTGCGTTTTCTGCCATTTTAGGTAGAAGTAATGTTCAACCAATTTGCTTCTAATTTAGACAAAGTAGTAGGAAAGTTTATCAAACAAACTCTACATATGAGCTCTATCTATTTTACAATACGTGTAATATGTATTCACAAAATGTCCATTTTCTATATGTGTGAACTTCACATCTTTTTTTTTTTTAGTAAGTTTTAGTGCATGATGAGGTGGTGTTTACCTATAGGATCCACCATCTCTTGGACTGGGCACCATTGATGGTATTTATTGGGCCCCACGTTCTTAAGTAAATCTCAATATTGCTTCAAAAAGGTAGCTATGCATATACAGTTTACAGACAGAATGTTAACATATTAAGCAAGAGTGTGACAACTTATCAGTGCTAAATGTGCCATAAAAAAACCCAGCATGTAAAATTCTTAGCTTTGACAAGTGACAACATATCTGGCAAAATGCATTGTAAACCAAATGTAATTTTTAGCTGCAGTAAATTTTAGACAATCAAAATGATGTTAAAATGTGTGTGTTTCTTACAGTCTAGAGGCTGCTTATTCTGATGGAGGAAAACACTGACAGCATCCTTCATGATCACTGAAAGAACTGTTCTCCTTTCTCCTGCCCCACACTGATCTATCTGATCGGTGCAGTGCAGGGGAGAAAGTCACCAGGACTTGCACGGATGTTGCGCATCCTGTGTAGCTGAAAAAACTTCTGCAAGACTAGCCCTTGGACCTCTTTATGAAAAGAAGAACGACACTCCTGATATGTGAGGTGGCATGGATAGGGTCCCAATCAAACAAAGTTGTTGATTAGCCATTGAACCTTTCAGGTCATGTGATCAGTCACATTCCTGGAAGGAATTTCAAGATGTGGTAATGTATACGATGGATGAGTGTACATATATATATATATATATATATATATATATAAGTGTTTGTGTGTGTGGAGCTGCATGAGTATATAAGAGAGCTGTTGGTGTATGTAAGAAAGCTGTGTACAAGTATGTAGCAAAACAGTGCGTGTATGTAACAGAGGTGTGAGTGCATACTTCAAAGCTGTAGAAAAGCTATATGTGTTAGAACTGTGTTTGTGTATGGAGGAGAGTTGTGTGTGTATTTCGGAAAATTGCGTGTGTGATAGTAGTAGAGTTGTGTGTATGCAGGAGAGATGTGTGTATGTAGGAAAGAGGGTGGAAACTTATCAATGCTATAGGACCTATGCAAGAACCTAACATGATCAAATTTGACTCATGACAATACAGCTTTAAAAAATGCATTGGCAGCAATTGTACCGATCATCTACTTTCAATGAATTATCAGCAAATTGGTGAAAGTACACCTATTAAAAAAAAAATAACAGCCTCCTCCATATCCCCTCTAGCTGTCCTGTCCATCACCAAGATAGGTGCGTTTTCTGCCATTTTAGGTAGAAGTAATGTTCAACCAATTTGCTTCTAATTTAGACAAAGTAGTAGGAAAGTTTATCAAACAAACTCTACATATGAGCTCTATCTATTTTACAATACGTGTAATATGTATTCACAAAATGTCCATTTTCTATATGTGTGAACTTCACATCTTTTTTTTTTTTAGTAAGTTTTAGTGCATGATGAGGTGGTGTTTACCTATAGGATCCACCATCTCTTGGACTGGGCACCATTGATGGTATTTATTGGGCCCCACGTTCTTAAGTAAATCTCAATATTGCTTCAAAAAGGTAGCTATGCATATACAGTTTACAGACAGAATGTTAACATATTAAGCAAGAGTGTGACAACTTATCAGTGCTAAATGTGCCATAAAAAAACCCAGCATGTAAAATTCTTAGCTTTGACAAGTGACAACATATCTGGCAAAATGCATTGTAAACCAAATGTAATTTTTAGCTGCAGTAAATTTTAGACAATCAAAATGATGTTAAAATGTGTGTGTTTCTTACAGTCTAGAGGCTGCTTATTCTGATGGAGGAAAACACTGACAGCATCCTTCATGATCACTGAAAGAACTGTTCTCCTTTCTCCTGCCCCACACTGATCTATCTGATCGGTGCAGTGCAGGGGAGAAAGTCACCAGGACTTGCACGGATGTTGCGCATCCTGTGTAGCTGAAAAAACTTCTGCAAGACTAGCCCTTGGACCTCTTTATGAAAAGAAGAACGACACTCCTGATATGTGAGGTGGCATGGATAGGGTCCCAATCAAACAAAGTTGTTGATTAGCCATTGAACCTTTCAGGTCATGTGATCAGTCACATTCCTGGAAGGAATTTCAAGATGTGGTAATGTATACGATGGATGAGTGTACATATATATATATATATATATATATATATATAAGTGTTTGTGTGTGTGGAGCTGCATGAGTATATAAGAGAGCTGTTGGTGTATGTAAGAAAGCTGTGTACAAGTATGTAGCAAAACAGTGCGTGTATGTAACAGAGGTGTGAGTGCATACTTCAAAGCTGTAGAAAAGCTATATGTGTTAGAACTGTGTTTGTGTATGGAGGAGAGTTGTGTGTGTATTTCGGAAAATTGCGTGTGTGATAGTAGTAGAGTTGTGTGTATGCAGGAGAGATGTGTGTATGTAGGAAAGAGGGTGGAAACTTATCAATGCTATAGGACCTATGCAAGAACCTAACATGATCAAATTTGACTCATGACAATACAGCTTTAAAAAATGCATTGGCAGCAATTGTACCGATCATCTACTTTCAATGAATTATCAGCAAATTGGTGAAAGTACACCTATTAAAAAAAAAATAACAGCCTCCTCCATATCCCCTCTAGCTGTCCTGTCCATCACCAAGATAGGTGCGTTTTCTGCCATTTTAGGTAGAAGTAATGTTCAACCAATTTGCTTCTAATTTAGACAAAGTAGTAGGAAAGTTTATCAAACAAACTCTACATATGAGCTCTATCTATTTTACAATATGTGTAATATGTATTCACAAAATGTCCATTTTCTATATGTGTGAACTTCACATCTTTTTTTTTTTTAGTAAGTTTTAGTGCATGATGAGGTGGTGTTTACCTATAGGATCCACCATCTCTTGGACTGGGCACCATTGATGGTATTTATTGGGCCCCACGTTCTTAAGTAAATCTCAATATTGCTTCAAAAAGGTAGCTATGCATATACAGTTTACAGACAGAATGTTAACATATTAAGCAAGAGTGTGACAACTTATCAGTGCTAAATGTGCCATAAAAAAACCCAGCATGTAAAATTCTTAGCTTTGACAAGTGACAACATATCTGGCAAAATGCATTGTAAACCAAATGTAATTTTTAGCTGCAGTAAATTTTAGACAATCAAAATGATGTTAAAATGTGTGTGTTTCTTACAGTCTAGAGGCTGCTTATTCTGATGGAGGAAAACACTGACAGCATCCTTCATGATCACTGAAAGAACTGTTCTCCTTTCTCCTGCCCCACACTGATCTATCTGATCGGTGCAGTGCAGGGGAGAAAGTCACCAGGACTTGCACGGATGTTGCGCATCCTGTGTAGCTGAAAAAACTTCTGCAAGACTAGCCCTTGGACCTCTTTATGAAAAGAAGAACGACACTCCTGATATGTGAGGTGGCATGGATAGGGTCCCAATCAAACAAAGTTGTTGATTAGCCATTGAACCTTTCAGGTCATGTGATCAGTCACATTCCTGGAAGGAATTTCAAGATGTGGTAATGTATACGATGGATGAGTGTACATATATATATATATATATATATATATATATAAGTGTTTGTGTGTGTGGAGCTGCATGAGTATATAAGAGAGCTGTTGGTGTATGTAAGAAAGCTGTGTACAAGTATGTAGCAAAACAGTGCGTGTATGTAACAGAGGTGTGAGTGCATACTTCAAAGCTGTAGAAAAGCTATATGTGTTAGAACTGTGTTTGTGTATGGAGGAGAGTTGTGTGTGTATTTCGGAAAATTGCGTGTGTGATAGTAGTAGAGTTGTGTGTATGCAGGAGAGATGTGTGTATGTAGGAAAGAGGGTGGAAACTTATCAATGCTATAGGACCTATGCAAGAACCTAACATGATCAAATTTGACTCATGACAATACAGCTTTAAAAAATGCATTGGCAGCAATTGTACCGATCATCTACTTTCAATGAATTATCAGCAAATTGGTGAAAGTACACCTATTAAAAAAAAAATAACAGCCTCCTCCATATCCCCTCTAGCTGTCCTGTCCATCACCAAGATAGGTGCGTTTTCTGCCATTTTAGGTAGAAGTAATGTTCAACCAATTTGCTTCTAATTTAGACAAAGTAGTAGGAAAGTTTATCAAACAAACTCTACATATGAGCTCTATCTATTTTACAATACGTGTAATATGTATTCACAAAATGTCCATTTTCTATATGTGTGAACTTCACATCTTTTTTTTTTTTAGTAAGTTTTAGTGCATGATGAGGTGGTGTTTACCTATAGGATCCACCATCTCTTGGACTGGGCACCATTGATGGTATTTATTGGGCCCCACGTTCTTAAGTAAATCTCAATATTGCTTCAAAAAGGTAGCTATGCATATACAGTTTACAGACAGAATGTTAACATATTAAGCAAGAGTGTGACAACTTATCAGTGCTAAATGTGCCATAAAAAAACCCAGCATGTAAAATTCTTAGCTTTGACAAGTGACAACATATCTGGCAAAATGCATTGTAAACCAAATGTAATTTTTAGCTGCAGTAAATTTTAGACAATCAAAATGATGTTAAAATGTGTGTGTTTCTTACAGTCTAGAGGCTGCTTATTCTGATGGAGGAAAACACTGACAGCATCCTTCATGATCACTGAAAGAACTGTTCTCCTTTCTCCTGCCCCACACTGATCTATCTGATCGGTGCAGTGCAGGGGAGAAAGTCACCAGGACTTGCACGGATGTTGCGCATCCTGTGTAGCTGAAAAAACTTCTGCAAGACTAGCCCTTGGACCTCTTTATGAAAAGAAGAACGACACTCCTGATATGTGAGGTGGCATGGATAGGGTCCCAATCAAACAAAGTTGTTGATTAGCCATTGAACCTTTCAGGTCATGTGATCAGTCACATTCCTGGAAGGAATTTCAAGATGTGGTAATGTATACGATGGATGAGTGTACATATATATATATATATATATATATATATATAAGTGTTTGTGTGTGTGGAGCTGCATGAGTATATAAGAGAGCTGTTGGTGTATGTAAGAAAGCTGTGTACAAGTATGTAGCAAAACAGTGCGTGTATGTAACAGAGGTGTGAGTGCATACTTCAAAGCTGTAGAAAAGCTATATGTGTTAGAACTGTGTTTGTGTATGGAGGAGAGTTGTGTGTGTATTTCGGAAAATTGCGTGTGTGATAGTAGTAGAGTTGTGTGTATGCAGGAGAGATGTGTGTATGTAGGAAAGAGGGTGGAAACTTATCAATGCTATAGGACCTATGCAAGAACCTAACATGATCAAATTTGACTCATGACAATACAGCTTTAAAAAATGCATTGGCAGCAATTGTACCGATCATCTACTTTCAATGAATTATCAGCAAATTGGTGAAAGTACACCTATTAAAAAAAAAATAACAGCCTCCTCCATATCCCCTCTAGCTGTCCTGTCCATCACCAAGATAGGTGCGTTTTCTGCCATTTTAGGTAGAAGTAATGTTCAACCAATTTGCTTCTAATTTAGACAAAGTAGTAGGAAAGTTTATCAAACAAACTCTACATATGAGCTCTATCTATTTTACAATACGTGTAATATGTATTCACAAAATGTCCATTTTCTATATGTGTGAACTTCACATCTTTTTTTTTTTTAGTAAGTTTTAGTGCAGAGGTGGTGTTTACCTATAGGATCCACCATCTCTTGGACTGGGCACCATTGATGGTATTTATTGGGCCCCACGTTCTTAAGTAAATCTCAATATTGCTTCAAAAAGGTAGCTATGCATATACAGTTTACAGACAGAATGTTAACATATTAAGCAAGAGTGTGACAACTTATCAGTGCTAAATGTGCCATAAAAAAACCCAGCATGTAAAATTCTTAGCTTTGACAAGTGACATCATATCTGGCAAAATGCATTGTAAACCAAATGTAATTTTTAGCTGCAGTAAATTTTAGACAATCAAAATGATGTTAAAATGTGTGTGTTTCTTACAGTCTAGAGGCTGCTTATTCTGATGGAGGAAAACACTGACAGCATCCTTCATGATCACTGAAAGAACTGTTCTCCTTTCTCCTGCCCCACACTGATCTATCTGATCGGTGCAGTGCAGGGGAGAAAGTCACCAGGACTTGCACGGATGTTGCGCATCCTGTGTAGCTGAAAAAACTTCTGCAAGACTAGCCCTTGGACCTCTTTATGAAAAGAAGAACGACACTCCTGATATGTGAGGTGGCATGGATAGGGTCCCAATCAAACAAAGTTGTTGATTAGCCATTGAACCTTTCAGGTCATGTGATCAGTCACATTCCTGGAAGGAATTTCAAGATGTGGTAATGTATACGATGGATGAGTGTACATATATATATATATATATATATATATATATATATAAGGGTTTGTGTGTGTGGAGCTGCATGAGTATATAAGAGAGCTGTTGGTGTATGTAAGAAAGCTGTGTACAAGTATGTAGCAAAACAGTGCGTGTATGTAACAGAGGTGTGAGTGCATACTTCAAAGCTGTAGAAAAGCTATATGTGTTAGAACTGTGTTTGTGTATGGAGGAGAGTTGTGTGTGTATTTCGGAAAATTGCGTGTGTGATAGTAGTAGAGTTGTGTGTATGCAGGAGAGATGTGTGTATGTAGGAAAGAGGGTGGAAACTTATCAATGCTATAGGACCTATGCAAGAACCTAACATGATCAAATTTGACTCATGACAATACAGCTTTAAAAAATGCATTGGCAGCAATTGTACCGATCATCTACTTTCAATGAATTATCAGCAAATTGGTGAAAGTACACCTATTAAAAAAAAAATAACAGCCTCCTCCATATCCCCTCTAGCTGTCCTGTCCATCACCAAGATAGGTGCGTTTTCTGCCATTTTAGGTAGAAGTAATGTTCAACCAATTTGCTTCTAATTTAGACAAAGTAGTAGGAAAGTTTATCAAACAAACTCTACATATGAGCTCTATCTATTTTACAATATGTGTAATATGTATTCACAAAATGTCCATTTTCTATATGTGTGAACTTCACATCTTTTTTTTTTTTAGTAAGTTTTAGTGCATGATGAGGTGGTGTTTACCTATAGGATCCACCATCTCTTGGACTGGGCACCATTGATGGTATTTATTGGGCCCCACGTTCTTAAGTAAATCTCAATATTGCTTCAAAAAGGTAGCTATGCATATACAGTTTACAGACAGAATGTTAACATATTAAGCAAGAGTGTGACAACTTATCAGTGCTAAATGTGCCATAAAAAAACCCAGCATGTAAAATTCTTAGCTTTGACAAGTGACAACATATCTGGCAAAATGCATTGTAAACCAAATGTAATTTTTAGCTGCAGTAAATTTTAGACAATCAAAATGATGTTAAAATGTGTGTGTTTCTTACAGTCTAGAGGCTGCTTATTCTGATGGAGGAAAACACTGACAGCATCCTTCATGATCACTGAAAGAACTGTTCTCCTTTCTCCTGCCCCACACTGATCTATCTGATCGGTGCAGTGCAGGGGAGAAAGTCACCAGGACTTGCACGGATGTTGCGCATCCTGTGTAGCTGAAAAAACTTCTGCAAGACTAGCCCTTGGACCTCTTTATGAAAAGAAGAACGACACTCCTGATATGTGAGGTGGCATGGATAGGGTCCCAATCAAACAAAGTTGTTGATTAGCCATTGAACCTTTCAGGTCATGTGATCAGTCACATTCCTGGAAGGAATTTCAAGATGTGGTAATGTATACGATGGATGAGTGTACATATATATATATATATATATATATATAAGTGTTTGTGTGTGTGGAGCTGCATGAGTATATAAGAGAGCTGTTGGTGTATGTAAGAAAGCTGTGTACAAGTATGTAGCAAAACAGTGCGTGTATGTAACAGAGGTGTGAGTGCATACTTCAAAGCTGTAGAAAAGCTATATGTGTTAGAACTGTGTTTGTGTATGGAGGAGAGTTGTGTGTGTATTTCGGAAAATTGCGTGTGTGATAGTAGTAGAGTTGTGTGTATGCAGGAGAGATGTGTGTATGTAGGAAAGAGGGTGGAAACTTATCAATGCTATAGGACCTATGCAAGAACCTAACATGATCAAATTTGACTCATGACAATACAGCTTTAAAAAATGCATTGGCAGCAATTGTACCGATCATCTACTTTCAATGAATTATCAGCAAATTGGTGAAAGTACACCTATTAAAAAAAAAATAACAGCCTCCTCCATATCCCCTCTAGCTGTCCTGTCCATCACCAAGATAGGTGCGTTTTCTGCCATTTTAGGTAGAAGTAATGTTCAACCAATTTGCTTCTAATTTAGACAAAGTAGTAGGAAAGTTTATCAAACAAACTCTACATATGAGCTCTATCTATTTTACAATACGTGTAATATGTATTCACAAAATGTCCATTTTCTATATGTGTGAACTTCACATCTTTTTTTTTTTTAGTAAGTTTTAGTGCATGATGAGGTGGTGTTTACCTATAGGATCCACCATCTCTTGGACTGGGCACCATTGATGGTATTTATTGGGCCCCACGTTCTTAAGTAAATCTCAATATTGCTTCAAAAAGGTAGCTATGCATATACAGTTTACAGACAGAATGTTAACATATTAAGCAAGAGTGTGACAACTTATCAGTGCTAAATGTGCCATAAAAAAACCCAGCATGTAAAATTCTTAGCTTTGACAAGTGACAACATATCTGGCAAAATGCATTGTAAACCAAATGTAATTTTTAGCTGCAGTAAATTTTAGACAATCAAAATGATGTTAAAATGTGTGTGTTTCTTACAGTCTAGAGGCTGCTTATTCTGATGGAGGAAAACACTGACAGCATCCTTCATGATCACTGAAAGAACTGTTCTCCTTTCTCCTGCCCCACACTGATCTATCTGATCGGTGCAGTGCAGGGGAGAAAGTCACCAGGACTTGCACGGATGTTGCGCATCCTGTGTAGCTGAAAAAACTTCTGCAAGACTAGCCCTTGGACCTCTTTATGAAAAGAAGAACGACACTCCTGATATGTGAGGTGGCATGGATAGGGTCCCAATCAAACAAAGTTGTTGATTAGCCATTGAACCTTTCAGGTCATGTGATCAGTCACATTCCTGGAAGGAATTTCAAGATGTGGTAATGTATACGATGGATGAGTGTACATATATATATATATATATATATATATATATATATATATAAGTGTTTGTGTGTGTGGAGCTGCATGAGTATATAAGAGAGCTGTTGGTGTATGTAAGAAAGCTGTGTACAAGTATGTAGCAAAACAGTGCGTGTATGTAACAGAGGTGTGAGTGCATACTTCAAAGCTGTAGAAAAGCTATATGTGTTAGAACTGTGTTTGTGTATGGAGGAGAGTTGTGTGTGTATTTCGGAAAATTGCGTGTGTGATAGTAGTAGAGTTGTGTGTATGCAGGAGAGATGTGTGTATGTAGGAAAGAGGGTGGAAACTTATCAATGCTATAGGACCTATGCAAGAACCTAACATGATCAAATTTGACTCATGACAATACAGCTTTAAAAAATGCATTGGCAGCAATTGTACCGATCATCTACTTTCAATGAATTATCAGCAAATTGGTGAAAGTACACCTATTAAAAAAAAAATAACAGCCTCCTCCATATCCCCTCTAGCTGTCCTGTCCATCACCAAGATAGGTGCGTTTTCTGCCATTTTAGGTAGAAGTAATGTTCAACCAATTTGCTTCTAATTTAGACAAAGTAGTAGGAAAGTTTATCAAACAAACTCTACATATGAGCTCTATCTATTTTACAATACGTGTAATATGTATTCACAAAATGTCCATTTTCTATATGTGTGAACTTCACATCTTTTTTTTTTTTAGTAAGTTTTAGTGCATGATGAGGTGGTGTTTACCTATAGGATCCACCATCTCTTGGACTGGGCACCATTGATGGTATTTATTGGGCCCCACGTTCTTAAGTAAATCTCAATATTGCTTCAAAAAGGTAGCTATGCAAATACAGTTTACAGACAGAATGTTAACATATTAAGCAAGAGTGTGACAACTTATCAGTGCTAAATGTGCCATAAAAAAACCCAGCATGTAAAATTCTTAGCTTTGACAAGTGACAACATATCTGGCAAAATGCATTGTAAACCAAATGTAATTTTTAGCTGCAGTAAATTTTAGACAATCAAAATGATGTTAAAATGTGTGTGTTTCTTACAGTCTAGAGGCTGCTTATTCTGATGGAGGAAAACACTGACAGCATCCTTCATGATCACTGAAAGAACTGTTCTCCTTTCTCCTGCCCCACACTGATCTATCTGATCGGTGCAGTGCAGGGGAGAAAGTCACCAGGACTTGCACGGATGTTGCGCATCCTGTGTAGCTGAAAAAACTTCTGCAAGACTAGCCCTTGGACCTCTTTATGAAAAGAAGAACGACACTCCTGATATGTGAGGTGGCATGGATAGGGTCCCAATCAAACAAAGTTGTTGATTAGCCATTGAACCTTTCAGGTCATGTGATCAGTCACATTCCTGGAAGGAATTTCAAGATGTGGTAATGTATACGATGGATGAGTGTACATATATATATATATATATATATATATATATATATATATATATAAGTGTTTGTGTGTGTGGAGCTGCATGAGTATATAAGAGAGCTGTTGGTGTATGTAAGAAAGCTGTGTACAAGTATGTAGCAAAACAGTGCGTGTATGTAACAGAGGTGTGAGTGCATACTTCAAAGCTGTAGAAAAGCTATATGTGTTAGAACTGTGTTTGTGTATGGAGGAGAGTTGTGTGTGTATTTCGGAAAATTGCGTGTGTGATAGTAGTAGAGTTGTGTGTATGCAGGAGAGATGTGTGTATGTAGGAAAGAGGGTGGAAACTTATCAATGCTATAGGACCTATGCAAGAACCTAACATGATCAAATTTGACTCATGACAATACAGCTTTAAAAAATGCATTGGCAGCAATTGTACCGATCATCTACTTTCAATGAATTATCAGCAAATTGGTGAAAGTACACCTATTAAAAAAAAAATAACAGCCTCCTCCATATCCCCTCTAGCTGTCCTGTCCATCACCAAGATAGGTGCGTTTTCTGCCATTTTAGGTAGAAGTAATGTTCAACCAATTTGCTTCTAATTTAGACAAAGTAGTAGGAAAGTTTATCAAACAAACTCTACATATGAGCTCTATCTATTTTACAATACGTGTAATATGTATTCACAAAATGTCCATTTTCTATATGTGTGAACTTCACATCTTTTTTTTTTTTAGTAAGTTTTAGTGCATGATGAGGTGGTGTTTACCTATAGGATCCACCATCTCTTGGACTGGGCACCATTGATGGTATTTATTGGGCCCCACGTTCTTAAGTAAATCTCAATATTGCTTCAAAAAGGTAGCTATGCATATACAGTTTACAGACAGAATGTTAACATATTAAGCAAGAGTGTGACAACTTATCAGTGCTAAATGTGCCATAAAAAAACCCAGCATGTAAAATTCTTAGCTTTGACAAGTGACAACATATCTGGCAAAATGCATTGTAAACCAAATGTAATTTTTAGCTGTAGTAAATTTTAGACAATCAAAATGATGTTAAAATGTGTGTGTTTCTTACAGTCTAGAGGCTGCTTATTCTGATGGAGGAAAACACTGACAGCATCCTTCATGATCACTGAAAGAACTGTTCTCCTTTCTCCTGCCCCACACTGATCTATCTGATCGGTGCAGTGCAGGGGAGAAAGTCACCAGGACTTGCACGGATGTTGCGCATCCTGTGTAGCTGAAAAAACTTCTGCAAGACTAGCCCTTGGACCTCTTTATGAAAAGAAGAACGACACTCCTGATATGTGAGGTGGCATGGATAGGGTCCCAATCAAACAAAGTTGTTGATTAGCCATTGAACCTTTCAGGTCATGTGATCAGTCACATTCCTGGAAGGAATTTCAAGATGTGGTAATGTATACGATGGATGAGTGTACATATATATATATATATATATATATATAAGTGTTTGTGTGTGTGGAGCTGCATGAGTATATAAGAGAGCTGTTGGTGTATGTAAGAAAGCTGTGTACAAGTATGTAGCAAAACAGTGCGTGTATGTAACAGAGGTGTGAGTGCATACTTCAAAGCTGTAGAAAAGCTATATGTGTTAGAACTGTGTTTGTGTATGGAGGAGAGTTGTGTGTGTATTTCGGAAAATTGCGTGTGTGATAGTAGTAGAGTTGTGTGTATGCAGGAGAGATGTGTGTATGTAGGAAAGAGGGTGGAAACTTATCAATGCTATAGGACCTATGCAAGAACCTAACATGATCAAATTTGACTCATGACAATACAGCTTTAAAAAATGCATTGGCAGCAATTGTACCGATCATCTACTTTCAATTAATTATCAGTAAATTGGTGAAAGTACAACTATTAAAAAAAAAATAACAGCCTCCTCCATATCCCCTCTAGCTGTCCTGTCCATCACCAAGATAGGTGCGTTTTCTGCCATTTTAGGTAGAAGTAATGTTCAACCAATTTGCTTCTAATTTAGACAAAGTAGTAGGAAAGTTTATCAAACAAACTCTACATATGAGCTCTATCTATTTTACAATACGTGTAATATGTATTCACAAAATGTCCATTTTCTATATGTGTGAACTTCACATCTTTTTTTTTTTTAGTAAGTTTTAGTGCATGATGAGGTGGTGTTTACCTATAGGATCCACCATCTCTTGGACTGGGCACCATTGATGGTATTTATTGGGCCCCACGTTCTTAAGTAAATCTCAATATTGCTTCAAAAAGGTAGCTATGCATATACAGTTTACAGACAGAATGTTAACATATTAAGCAAGAGTGTGACAACTTATCAGTGCTAAATGTGCCATAAAAAAACCCAGCATGTAAAATTCTTAGCTTTGACAAGTGACATCATATCTGGCAAAATGCATTGTAAACCAAATGTAATTTTTAGCTGCAGTAAATTTTAGACAATCAAAATGATGTTAAAATGTGTGTGTTTCTTACAGTCTAGAGGCTGCTTATTCTGATGGAGGAAAACACTGACAGCATCCTTCATGATCACTGAAAGAACTGTTCTCCTTTCTCCTGCCCCACACTGATCTATCTGATCGGTGCAGTGCAGGGGAGAAAGTCACCAGGACTTGCACGGATGTTGCGCATCCTGTGTAGCTGAAAAAACTTCTGCAAGACTAGCCCTTGGACCTCTTTATGAAAAGAAGAACGACACTCCTGATATGTGAGGTGGCATGGATAGGGTCCCAATCAAACAAAGTTGTTGATTAGCCATTGAACCTTTCAGGTCATGTGATCAGTCACATTCCTGGAAGGAATTTCAAGATGTGGTAATGTATACGATGGATGAGTGTACATATATATATATATATATATATATAAGTGTTTGTGTGTGTGGAGCTGCATGAGTATATAAGAGAGCTGTTGGTGTATGTAAGAAAGCTGTGTACAAGTATGTAGCAAAACAGTGCGTGTATGTAACAGAGGTGTGAGTGCATACTTCAAAGCTGTAGAAAAGCTATATGTGTTAGAACTGTGTTTGTGTATGGAGGAGAGTTGTGTGTGTATTTCGGAAAATTGCGTGTGTGATAGTAGTAGAGTTGTGTGTATGCAGGAGAGATGTGTGTATGTAGGAAAGAGGGTGGAAACTTATCAATGCTATAGGACCTATGCAAGAACCTAACATGATCAAATTTGACTCATGACAATACAGCTTTAAAAAATGCATTGGCAGCAATTGTACCGATCATCTACTTTCAATTAATTATCAGTAAATTGGTGAAAGTACACCTATTAAAAAAAAAATAACAGCCTCCTCCATATCCCCTCTAGCTGTCCTGTCCATCACCAAGATAGGTGCGTTTTCTGCCATTTTAGGTAGAAGTAATGTTCAACCAATTTGCTTCTAATTTAGACAAAGTAGTAGGAAAGTTTATCAAACAAACTCTACATATGAGCTCTATCTATTTTACAATACGTGTAATATGTATTCACAAAATGTCCATTTTCTATATGTGTGAACTTCACATCTTTTTTTTTTTTAGTAAGTTTTAGTGCATGATGAGGTGGTGTTTACCTATAGGATCCACCATCTCTTGGACTGGGCACCATTGATGGTATTTATTGGGCCCCACGTTCTTAAGTAAATCTCAATATTGCTTCAAAAAGGTAGCTATGCATATACAGTTTACAGACAGAATGTTAACATATTAAGCAAGAGTGTGACAACTTATCAGTGCTAAATGTGCCATAAAAAAACCCAGCATGTAAAATTCTTAGCTTTGACAAGTGACAACATATCTGGCAAAATGCATTGTAAACCAAATGTAATTTTTAGCTGCAGTAAATTTTAGACAATCAAAATGATGTTAAAATGTGTGTGTTTCTTACAGTCTAGAGGCTGCTTATTCTGATGGAGGAAAACACTGACAGCATCCTTCATGATCACTGAAAGAACTGTTCTCCTTTCTCCTGCCCCACACTGATCTATCTGATCGGTGCAGTGCAGGGGAGAAAGTCACCAGGACTTGCACGGATGTTGCGCATCCTGTGTAGCTGAAAAAACTTCTGCAAGACTAGCCCTTGGACCTCTTTATGAAAAGAAGAACGACACTCCTGATATGTGAGGTGGCATGGATAGGGTCCCAATCAAACAAAGTTGTTGATTAGCCATTGAACCTTTCAGGTCATGTGATCAGTCACATTCCTGGAAGGAATTTCAAGATGTGGTAATGTATACGATGGATGAGTGTACATATATATATATATATATATATATAAGTGTTTGTGTGTGTGGAGCTGCATGAGTATATAAGAGAGCTGTTGGTGTATGTAAGAAAGCTGTGTACAAGTATGTAGCAAAACAGTGCGTGTATGTAACAGAGGTGTGAGTGCATACTTCAAAGCTGTAGAAAAGCTATATGTGTTAGAACTGTGTTTGTGTATGGAGGAGAGTTGTGTGTGTATTTCGGAAAATTGCGTGTGTGATAGTAGTAGAGTTGTGTGTATGCAGGAGAGATGTGTGTATGTAGGAAAGAGGGTGGAAACTTATCAATGCTATAGGACCTATGCAAGAACCTAACATGATCAAATTTGACTCATGACAATACAGCTTTAAAAAATGCATTGGCAGCAATTGTACCGATCATCTACTTTCAATTAATTATCAGTAAATTGGTGAAAGTACACCTATTAAAAAAAAAATAACAGCCTCCTCCATATCCCCTCTAGCTGTCCTGTCCATCACCAAGATAGGTGCGTTTTCTGCCATTTTAGGTAGAAGTAATGTTCAACCAATTTGCTTCTAATTTAGACAAAGTAGTAGGAAAGTTTATCAAACAAACTCTACATATGAGCTCTATCTATTTTACAATACGTGTAATATGTATTCACAAAATGTCCATTTTCTATATGTGTGAACTTCACATCTTTTTTTTTTTTAGTAAGTTTTAGTGCATGATGAGGTGGTGTTTACCTATAGGATCCACCATCTCTTGGACTGGGCACCATTGATGGTATTTATTGGGCCCCACGTTCTTAAGTAAATCTCAATATTGCTTCAAAAAGGTAGCTATGCATATACAGTTTACAGACAGAATGTTAACATATTAAGCAAGAGTGTGACAACTTATCAGTGCTAAATGTGCCATAAAAAAACCCAGCATGTAAAATTCTTAGCTTTGACAAGTGACATCATATCTGGCAAAATGCATTGTAAACCAAATGTAATTTTTAGCTGCAGTAAATTTTAGACAATCAAAATGATGTTAAAATGTGTGTGTTTCTTACAGTCTAGAGGCTGCTTATTCTGATGGAGGAAAACACTGACAGCATCCTTCATGATCACTGAAAGAACTGTTCTCCTTTCTCCTGCCCCACACTGATCTATCTGATCGGTGCAGTGCAGGGGAGAAAGTCACCAGGACTTGCACGGATGTTGCGCATCCTGTGTAGCTGAAAAAACTTCTGCAAGACTAGCCCTTGGACCTCTTTATGAAAAGAAGAACGACACTCCTGATATGTGAGGTGGCATGGATAGGGTCCCAATCAAACAAAGTTGTTGATTAGCCATTGAACCTTTCAGGTCATGTGATCAGTCACATTCCTGGAAGGAATTTCAAGATGTGGTAATGTATACGATGGATGAGTGTACATATATATATATATATATATATATATATAAGTGTTTGTGTGTGTGGAGCTGCATGAGTATATAAGAGAGCTGTTGGTGTATGTAAGAAAGCTGTGTACAAGTATGTAGCAAAACAGTGCGTGTATGTAACAGAGGTGTGAGTGCATACTTCAAAGCTGTAGAAAAGCTATATGTGTTAGAACTGTGTTTGTGTATGGAGGAGAGTTGTGTGTGTATTTCGGAAAATTGCGTGTGTGATAGTAGTAGAGTTGTGTGTATGCAGGAGAGATGTGTGTATGTAGGAAAGAGGGTGGAAACTTATCAATGCTATAGGACCTATGCAAGAACCTAACATGATCAAATTTGACTCATGACAATACAGCTTTAAAAAATGCATTGGCAGCAATTGTACCGATCATCTACTTTCAATTAATTATCAGTAAATTGGTGAAAGTACACCTATTAAAAAAAAAATAACAGCCTCCTCCATATCCCCTCTAGCTGTCCTGTCCATCACCAAGATAGGTGCGTTTTCTGCCATTTTAGGTAGAAGTAATGTTCAACCAATTTGCTTCTAATTTAGACAAAGTAGTAGGAAAGTTTATCAAACAAACTCTACATATGAGCTCTATCTATTTTACAATACGTGTAATATGTATTCACAAAATGTCCATTTTCTATATGTGTGAACTTCACATCTTTTTTTTTTTTAGTAAGTTTTAGTGCATGATGAGGTGGTGTTTACCTATAGGATCCACCATCTCTTGGACTGGGCACCATTGATGGTATTTATTGGGCCCCACGTTCTTAAGTAAATCTCAATATTGCTTCAAAAAGGTAGCTATGCATATACAGTTTACAGACAGAATGTTAACATATTAAGCAAGAGTGTGACAACTTATCAGTGCTAAATGTGCCATAAAAAAACCCAGCATGTAAAATTCTTAGCTTTGACAAGTGACAACATATCTGGCAAAATGCATTGTAAACCAAATGTAATTTTTAGCTGCAGTAAATTTTAGACAATCAAAATGATGTTAAAATGTGTGTGTTTCTTACAGTCTAGAGGCTGCTTATTCTGATGGAGGAAAACACTGACAGCATCCTTCATGATCACTGAAAGAACTGTTCTCCTTTCTCCTGCCCCACACTGATCTATCTGATCGGTGCAGTGCAGGGGAGAAAGTCACCAGGACTTGCACGGATGTTGCGCATCCTGTGTAGCTGAAAAAACTTCTGCAAGACTAGCCCTTGGACCTCTTTATGAAAAGAAGAACGACACTCCTGATATGTGAGGTGGCATGGATAGGGTCCCAATCAAACAAAGTTGTTGATTAGCCATTGAACCTTTCAGGTCATGTGATCAGTCACATTCCTGGAAGGAATTTCAAGATGTGGTAATGTATACGATGGATGAGTGTACATATATATATATATATATATATATATAAGTGTTTGTGTGTGTGGAGCTGCATGAGTATATAAGAGAGCTGTTGGTGTATGTAAGAAAGCTGTGTACAAGTATGTAGCAAAACAGTGCGTGTATGTAACAGAGGTGTGAGTGCATACTTCAAAGCTGTAGAAAAGCTATATGTGTTAGAACTGTGTTTGTGTATGGAGGAGAGTTGTGTGTGTATTTCGGAAAATTGCGTGTGTGATAGTAGTAGAGTTGTGTGTATGCAGGAGAGATGTGTGTATGTAGGAAAGAGGGTGGAAACTTATCAATGCTATAGGACCTATGCAAGAACCTAACATGATCAAATTTGACTCATGACAATACAGCTTTAAAAAATGCATTGGCAGCAATTGTACCGATCATCTACTTTCAATTAATTATCAGTAAATTGGTGAAAGTACACCTATTAAAAAAAAAATAACAGCCTCCTCCATATCCCCTCTAGCTGTCCTGTCCATCACCAAGATAGGTGCGTTTTCTGCCATTTTAGGTAGAAGTAATGTTCAACCAATTTGCTTCTAATTTAGACAAAGTAGTAGGAAAGTTTATCAAACAAACTCTACATATGAGCTCTATCTATTTTACAATACGTGTAATATGTATTCACAAAATGTCCATTTTCTATATGTGTGAACTTCACATCTTTTTTTTTTTTAGTAAGTTTTAGTGCATGATGAGGTGGTGTTTACCTATAGGATCCACCATCTCTTGGACTGGGCACCATTGATGGTATTTATTGGGCCCCACGTTCTTAAGTAAATCTCAATATTGCTTCAAAAAGGTAGCTATGCATATACAGTTTACAGACAGAATGTTAACATATTAAGCAAGAGTGTGACAACTTATCAGTGCTAAATGTGCCATAAAAAAACCCAGCATGTAAAATTCTTAGCTTTGACAAGTGACATCATATCTGGCAAAATGCATTGTAAACCAAATGTAATTTTTAGCTGCAGTAAATTTTAGACAATCAAAATGATGTTAAAATGTGTGTGTTTCTTACAGTCTAGAGGCTGCTTATTCTGATGGAGGAAAACACTGACAGCATCCTTCATGATCACTGAAAGAACTGTTCTCCTTTCTCCTGCCCCACACTGATCTATCTGATCGGTGCAGTGCAGGGGAGAAAGTCACCAGGACTTGCACGGATGTTGCGCATCCTGTGTAGCTGAAAAAACTTCTGCAAGACTAGCCCTTGGACCTCTTTATGAAAAGAAGAACGACACTCCTGATATGTGAGGTGGCATGGATAGGGTCCCAATCAAACAAAGTTGTTGATTAGCCATTGAACCTTTCAGGTCATGTGATCAGTCACATTCCTGGAAGGAATTTCAAGATGTGGTAATGTATACGATGGATGAGTGTACATATATATATATATATATATATATATATATAAGTGTTTGTGTGTGTGGAGCTGCATGAGTATATAAGAGAGCTGTTGGTGTATGTAAGAAAGCTGTGTACAAGTATGTAGCAAAACAGTGCGTGTATGTAACAGAGGTGTGAGTGCATACTTCAAAGCTGTAGAAAAGCTATATGTGTTAGAACTGTGTTTGTGTATGGAGGAGAGTTGTGTGTGTATTTCGGAAAATTGCGTGTGTGATAGTAGTAGAGTTGTGTGTATGCAGGAGAGATGTGTGTATGTAGGAAAGAGGGTGGAAACTTATCAATGCTATAGGACCTATGCAAGAACCTAACATGATCAAATTTGACTCATGACAATACAGCTTTAAAAAATGCATTGGCAGCAATTGTACCGATCATCTACTTTCAATTAATTATCAGTAAATTGGTGAAAGTACACCTATTAAAAAAAAAATAACAGCCTCCTCCATATCCCCTCTAGCTGTCCTGTCCATCACCAAGATAGGTGCGTTTTCTGCCATTTTAGGTAGAAGTAATGTTCAACCAATTTGCTTCTAATTTAGACAAAGTAGTAGGAAAGTTTATCAAACAAACTCTACATATGAGCTCTATCTATTTTACAATACGTGTAATATGTATTCACAAAATGTCCATTTTCTATATGTGTGAACTTCACATCTTTTTTTTTTTTAGTAAGTTTTAGTGCATGATGAGGTGGTGTTTACCTATAGGATCCACCATCTCTTGGACTGGGCACCATTGATGGTATTTATTGGGCCCCACGTTCTTAAGTAAATCTCAATATTGCTTCAAAAAGGTAGCTATGCATATACAGTTTACAGACAGAATGTTAACATATTAAGCAAGAGTGTGACAACTTATCAGTGCTAAATGTGCCATAAAAAAACCCAGCATGTAAAATTCTTAGCTTTGACAAGTGACAACATATCTGGCAAAATGCATTGTAAACCAAATGTAATTTTTAGCTGCAGTAAATTTTAGACAATCAAAATGATGTTAAAATGTGTGTGTTTCTTACAGTCTAGAGGCTGCTTATTCTGATGGAGGAAAACACTGACAGCATCCTTCATGATCACTGAAAGAACTGTTCTCCTTTCTCCTGCCCCACACTGATCTATCTGATCGGTGCAGTGCAGGGGAGAAAGTCACCAGGACTTGCACGGATGTTGCGCATCCTGTGTAGCTGAAAAAACTTCTGCAAGACTAGCCCTTGGACCTCTTTATGAAAAGAAGAACGACACTCCTGATATGTGAGGTGGCATGGATAGGGTCCCAATCAAACAAAGTTGTTGATTAGCCATTGAACCTTTCAGGTCATGTGATCAGTCACATTCCTGGAAGGAATTTCAAGATGTGGTAATGTATACGATGGATGAGTGTACATATATATATATATATATATATATATAAGTGTTTGTGTGTGTGGAGCTGCATGAGTATATAAGAGAGCTGTTGGTGTATGTAAGAAAGCTGTGTACAAGTATGTAGCAAAACAGTGCGTGTATGTAACAGAGGTGTGAGTGCATACTTCAAAGCTGTAGAAAAGCTATATGTGTTAGAACTGTGTTTGTGTATGGAGGAGAGTTGTGTGTGTATTTCGGAAAATTGCGTGTGTGATAGTAGTAGAGTTGTGTGTATGCAGGAGAGATGTGTGTATGTAGGAAAGAGGGTGGAAACTTATCAATGCTATAGGACCTATGCAAGAACCTAACATGATCAAATTTGACTCATGACAATACAGCTTTAAAAAATGCATTGGCAGCAATTGTACCGATCATCTACTTTCAATTAATTATCAGTAAATTGGTGAAAGTACACCTATTAAAAAAAAAATAACAGCCTCCTCCATATCCCCTCTAGCTGTCCTGTCCATCACCAAGATAGGTGCGTTTTCTGCCATTTTAGGTAGAAGTAATGTTCAACCAATTTGCTTCTAATTTAGACAAAGTAGTAGGAAAGTTTATCAAACAAACTCTACATATGAGCTCTATCTATTTTACAATACGTGTAATATGTATTCACAAAATGTCCATTTTCTATATGTGTGAACTTCACATCTTTTTTTTTTTTAGTAAGTTTTAGTGCATGATGAGGTGGTGTTTACCTATAGGATCCACCATCTCTTGGACTGGGCACCATTGATGGTATTTATTGGGCCCCACGTTCTTAAGTAAATCTCAATATTGCTTCAAAAAGGTAGCTATGCATATACAGTTTACAGACAGAATGTTAACATATTAAGCAAGAGTGTGACAACTTATCAGTGCTAAATGTGCCATAAAAAAACCCAGCATGTAAAATTCTTAGCTTTGACAAGTGACATCATATCTGGCAAAATGCATTGTAAACCAAATGTAATTTTTAGCTGCAGTAAATTTTAGACAATCAAAATGATGTTAAAATGTGTGTGTTTCTTACAGTCTAGAGGCTGCTTATTCTGATGGAGGAAAACACTGACAGCATCCTTCATGATCACTGAAAGAACTGTTCTCCTTTCTCCTGCCCCACACTGATCTATCTGATCGGTGCAGTGCAGGGGAGAAAGTCACCAGGACTTGCACGGATGTTGCGCATCCTGTGTAGCTGAAAAAACTTCTGCAAGACTAGCCCTTGGACCTCTTTATGAAAAGAAGAACGACACTCCTGATATGTGAGGTGGCATGGATAGGGTCCCAATCAAACAAAGTTGTTGATTAGCCATTGAACCTTTCAGGTCATGTGATCAGTCACATTCCTGGAAGGAATTTCAAGATGTGGTAATGTATACGATGGATGAGTGTACATATATATATATATATATATATATATATAAGTGTTTGTGTGTGTGGAGCTGCATGAGTATATAAGAGAGCTGTTGGTGTATGTAAGAAAGCTGTGTACAAGTATGTAGCAAAACAGTGCGTGTATGTAACAGAGGTGTGAGTGCATACTTCAAAGCTGTAGAAAAGCTATATGTGTTAGAACTGTGTTTGTGTATGGAGGAGAGTTGTGTGTGTATTTCGGAAAATTGCGTGTGTGATAGTAGTAGAGTTGTGTGTATGCAGGAGAGATGTGTGTATGTAGGAAAGAGGGTGGAAACTTATCAATGCTATAGGACCTATGCAAGAACCTAACATGATCAAATTTGACTCATGACAATACAGCTTTAAAAAATGCATTGGCAGCAATTGTACCGATCATCTACTTTCAATTAATTATCAGTAAATTGGTGAAAGTACACCTATTAAAAAAAAAATAACAGCCTCCTCCATATCCCCTCTAGCTGTCCTGTCCATCACCAAGATAGGTGCGTTTTCTGCCATTTTAGGTAGAAGTAATGTTCAACCAATTTGCTTCTAATTTAGACAAAGTAGTAGGAAAGTTTATCAAACAAACTCTACATATGAGCTCTATCTATTTTACAATACGTGTAATATGTATTCACAAAATGTCCATTTTCTATATGTGTGAACTTCACATCTTTTTTTTTTTTAGTAAGTTTTAGTGCATGATGAGGTGGTGTTTACCTATAGGATCCACCATCTCTTGGACTGGGCACCATTGATGGTATTTATTGGGCCCCACGTTCTTAAGTAAATCTCAATATTGCAGGTAGCTATGCATATACAGTTTACAGACAGAATGTTAACATATTAAGCAAGAGTGTGACAACTTATCAGTGCTAAATGTGCCATAAAAAAACCCAGCATGTAAAATTCTTAGCTTTGACAAGTGACAACATATCTGGCAAAATGCATTGTAAACCAAATGTAATTTTTAGCTGCAGTAAATTTTAGACAATCAAAATGATGTTAAAATGTGTGTGTTTCTTACAGTCTAGAGGCTGCTTATTCTGATGGAGGAAAACACTGACAGCATCCTTCATGATCACTGAAAGAACTGTTCTCCTTTCTCCTGCCCCACACTGATCTATCTGATCGGTGCAGTGCAGGGGAGAAAGTCACCAGGACTTGCACGGATGTTGCGCATCCTGTGTAGCTGAAAAAACTTCTGCAAGACTAGCCCTTGGACCTCTTTATGAAAAGAAGAACGACACTCCTGATATGTGAGGTGGCATGGATAGGGTCCCAATCAAACAAAGTTGTTGATTAGCCATTGAACCTTTCAGGTCATGTGATCAGTCACATTCCTGGAAGGAATTTCAAGATGTGGTAATGTATACGATGGATGAGTGTACATATATATATATATATATATATATAAGTGTTTGTGTGTGTGGAGCTGCATGAGTATATAAGAGAGCTGTTGGTGTATGTAAGAAAGCTGTGTACAAGTATGTAGCAAAACAGTGCGTGTATGTAACAGAGGTGTGAGTGCATACTTCAAAGCTGTAGAAAAGCTATATGTGTTAGAACTGTGTTTGTGTATGGAGGAGAGTTGTGTGTGTATTTCGGAAAATTGCGTGTGTGATAGTAGTAGAGTTGTGTGTATGCAGGAGAGATGTGTGTATGTAGGAAAGAGGGTGGAAACTTATCAATGCTATAGGACCTATGCAAGAACCTAACATGATCAAATTTGACTCATGACAATACAGCTTTAAAAAATGCATTGGCAGCAATTGTACCGATCATCTACTTTCAATTAATTATCAGTAAATTGGTGAAAGTACACCTATTAAAAAAAAAATAACAGCCTCCTCCATATCCCCTCTAGCTGTCCTGTCCATCACCAAGATAGGTGCGTTTTCTGCCATTTTAGGTAGAAGTAATGTTCAACCAATTTGCTTCTAATTTAGACAAAGTAGTAGGAAAGTTTATCAAACAAACTCTACATATGAGCTCTATCTATTTTACAATACGTGTAATATGTATTCACAAAATGTCCATTTTCTATATGTGTGAACTTCACATCTTTTTTTTTTTTAGTAAGTTTTAGTGCATGATGAGGTGGTGTTTACCTATAGGATCCACCATCTCTTGGACTGGGCACCATTGATGGTATTTATTGGGCCCCACGTTCTTAAGTAAATCTCAATATTGCAGGTAGCTATGCATATACAGTTTACAGACAGAATGTTAACATATTAAGCAAGAGTGTGACAACTTATCAGTGCTAAATGTGCCATAAAAAAACCCAGCATGTAAAATTCTTAGCTTTGACAAGTGACAACATATCTGGCAAAATGCATTGTAAACCAAATGTAATTTTTAGCTGCAGTAAATTTTAGACAATCAAAATGATGTTAAAATGTGTGTGTTTCTTACAGTCTAGAGGCTGCTTATTCTGATGGAGGAAAACACTGACAGCATCCTTCATGATCACTGAAAGAACTGTTCTCCTTTCTCCTGCCCCACACTGATCTATCTGATCGGTGCAGTGCAGGGGAGAAAGTCACCAGGACTTGCACGGATGTTGCGCATCCTGTGTAGCTGAAAAAACTTCTGCAAGACTAGCCCTTGGACCTCTTTATGAAAAGAAGAACGACACTCCTGATATGTGAGGTGGCATGGATAGGGTCCCAATCAAACAAAGTTGTTGATTAGCCATTGAACCTTTCAGGTCATGTGATCAGTCACATTCCTGGAAGGAATTTCAAGATGTGGTAATGTATACGATGGATGAGTGTACATATATATATATATATATATATATATATAAGTGTTTGTGTGTGTGGAGCTGCATGAGTATATAAGAGAGCTGTTGGTGTATGTAAGAAAGCTGTGTACAAGTATGTAGCAAAACAGTGCGTGTATGTAACAGAGGTGTGAGTGCATACTTCAAAGCTGTAGAAAAGCTATATGTGTTAGAACTGTGTTTGTGTATGGAGGAGAGTTGTGTGTGTATTTCGGAAAATTGCGTGTGTGATAGTAGTAGAGTTGTGTGTATGCAGGAGAGATGTGTGTATGTAGGAAAGAGGGTGGAAACTTATCAATGCTATAGGACCTATGCAAGAACCTAACATGATCAAATTTGACTCATGACAATACAGCTTTAAAAAATGCATTGGCAGCAATTGTACCGATCATCTACTTTCAATTAATTATCAGTAAATTGGTGAAAGTACACCTATTAAAAAAAAAATAACAGCCTCCTCCATATCCCCTCTAGCTGTCCTGTCCATCACCAAGATAGGTGCGTTTTCTGCCATTTTAGGTAGAAGTAATGTTCAACCAATTTGCTTCTAATTTAGACAAAGTAGTAGGAAAGTTTATCAAACAAACTCTACATATGAGCTCTATCTATTTTACAATACGTGTAATATGTATTCACAAAATGTCCATTTTCTATATGTGTGAACTTCACATCTTTTTTTTTTTTAGTAAGTTTTAGTGCATGATGAGGTGGTGTTTACCTATAGGATCCACCATCTCTTGGACTGGGCACCATTGATGGTATTTATTGGGCCCCACGTTCTTAAGTAAATCTCAATATTGCTTCAAAAAGGTAGCTATGCATATACAGTTTACAGACAGAATGTTAACATATTAAGCAAGAGTGTGACAACTTATCAGTGCTAAATGTGCCATAAAAAAACCCAGCATGTAAAATTCTTAGCTTTGACAAGTGACAACATATCTGGCAAAATGCATTGTAAACCAAATGTAATTTTTAGCTGCAGTAAATTTTAGACAATCAAAATGATGTTAAAATGTGTGTGTTTCTTACAGTCTAGAGGCTGCTTATTCTGATGGAGGAAAACACTGACAGCATCCTTCATGATCACTGAAAGAACTGTTCTCCTTTCTCCTGCCCCACACTGATCTATCTGATCGGTGCAGTGCAGGGGAGAAAGTCACCAGGACTTGCACGGATGTTGCGCATCCTGTGTAGCTGAAAAAACTTCTGCAAGACTAGCCCTTGGACCTCTTTATGAAAAGAAGAACGACACTCCTGATATGTGAGGTGGCATGGATAGGGTCCCAATCAAACAAAGTTGTTGATTAGCCATTGAACCTTTCAGGTCATGTGATCAGTCACATTCCTGGAAGGAATTTCAAGATGTGGTAATGTATACGATGGATGAGTGTACATATATATATATATATATATATATATATAAGTGTTTGTGTGTGTGGAGCTGCATGAGTATATAAGAGAGCTGTTGGTGTATGTAAGAAAGCTGTGTACAAGTATGTAGCAAAACAGTGCGTGTATGTAACAGAGGTGTGAGTGCATACTTCAAAGCTGTAGAAAAGCTATATGTGTTAGAACTGTGTTTGTGTATGGAGGAGAGTTGTGTGTGTATTTCGGAAAATTGCGTGTGTGATAGTAGTAGAGTTGTGTGTATGCAGGAGAGATGTGTGTATGTAGGAAAGAGGGTGGAAACTTATCAATGCTATAGGACCTATGCAAGAACCTAACATGATCAAATTTGACTCATGACAATACAGCTTTAAAAAATGCATTGGCAGCAATTGTACCGATCATCTACTTTCAATTAATTATCAGTAAATTGGTGAAAGTACACCTATTAAAAAAAAAATAACAGCCTCCTCCATATCCCCTCTAGCTGTCCTGTCCATCACCAAGATAGGTGCGTTTTCTGCCATTTTAGGTAGAAGTAATGTTCAACCAATTTGCTTCTAATTTAGACAAAGTAGTAGGAAAGTTTATCAAACAAACTCTACATATGAGCTCTATCTATTTTACAATACGTGTAATATGTATTCACAAAATGTCCATTTTCTATATGTGTGAACTTCACATCTTTTTTTTTTTTAGTAAGTTTTAGTGCATGATGAGGTGGTGTTTACCTATAGGATCCACCATCTCTTGGACTGGGCACCATTGATGGTATTTATTGGGCCCCACGTTCTTAAGTAAATCTCAATATTGCTTCAAAAAGGTAGCTATGCATATACAGTTTACAGACAGAATGTTAACATATTAAGCAAGAGTGTGACAACTTATCAGTGCTAAATGTGCCATAAAAAAACCCAGCATGTAAAATTCTTAGCTTTGACAAGTGACATCATATCTGGCAAAATGCATTGTAAACCAAATGTAATTTTTAGCTGCAGTAAATTTTAGACAATCAAAATGATGTTAAAATGTGTGTGTTTCTTACAGTCTAGAGGCTGCTTATTCTGATGGAGGAAAACACTGACAGCATCCTTCATGATCACTGAAAGAACTGTTCTCCTTTCTCCTGCCCCACACTGATCTATCTGATCGGTGCAGTGCAGGGGAGAAAGTCACCAGGACTTGCACGGATGTTGCGCATCCTGTGTAGCTGAAAAAACTTCTGCAAGACTAGCCCTTGGACCTCTTTATGAAAAGAAGAACGACACTCCTGATATGTGAGGTGGCATGGATAGGGTCCCAATCAAACAAAGTTGTTGATTAGCCATTGAACCTTTCAGGTCATGTGATCAGTCACATTCCTGGAAGGAATTTCAAGATGTGGTAATGTATACGATGGATGAGTGTACATATATATATATATATATATATATATATAAGTGTTTGTGTGTGTGGAGCTGCATGAGTATATAAGAGAGCTGTTGGTGTATGTAAGAAAGCTGTGTACAAGTATGTAGCAAAACAGTGCGTGTATGTAACAGAGGTGTGAGTGCATACTTCAAAGCTGTAGAAAAGCTATATGTGTTAGAACTGTGTTTGTGTATGGAGGAGAGTTGTGTGTGTATTTCGGAAAATTGCGTGTGTGATAGTAGTAGAGTTGTGTGTATGCAGGAGAGATGTGTGTATGTCGGAAAGAGGGTGGAAACTTATCAATGCTATAGGACCTATGCAAGAACCTAACATGATCAAATTTGACTCATGACAATACAGCTTTAAAAAATGCATTGGCAGCAATTGTACCGATCATCTACTTTCAATTAATTATCAGTAAATTGGTGAAAGTACACCTATTAAAAAAAAAATAACAGCCTCCTCCATATCCCCTCTAGCTGTCCTGTCCATCACCAAGATAGGTGCGTTTTCTGCCATTTTAGGTAGAAGTAATGTTCAACCAATTTGCTTCTAATTTAGACAAAGTAGTAGGAAAGTTTATCAAACAAACTCTACATATGAGCTCTATCTATTTTACAATACGTGTAATATGTATTCACAAAATGTCCATTTTCTATATGTGTGAACTTCACATCTTTTTTTTTTTTAGTAAGTTTTAGTGCATGATGAGGTGGTGTTTACCTATAGGATCCACCATCTCTTGGACTGGGCACCATTGATGGTATTTATTGGGCCCCACGTTCTTAAGTAAATCTCAATATTGCAGGTAGCTATGCATATACAGTTTACAGACAGAATGTTAACATATTAAGCAAGAGTGTGACAACTTATCAGTGCTAAATGTGCCATAAAAAAACCCAGCATGTAAAATTCTTAGCTTTGACAAGTGACAACATATCTGGCAAAATGCATTGTAAACCAAATGTAATTTTTAGCTGCAGTAAATTTTAGACAATCAAAATGATGTTAAAATGTGTGTGTTTCTTACAGTCTAGAGGCTGCTTATTCTGATGGAGGAAAACACTGACAGCATCCTTCATGATCACTGAAAGAACTGTTCTCCTTTCTCCTGCCCCACACTGATCTATCTGATCGGTGCAGTGCAGGGGAGAAAGTCACCAGGACTTGCACGGATGTTGCGCATCCTGTGTAGCTGAAAAAACTTCTGCAAGACTAGCCCTTGGACCTCTTTATGAAAAGAAGAACGACACTCCTGATATGTGAGGTGGCATGGATAGGGTCCCAATCAAACAAAGTTGTTGATTAGCCATTGAACCTTTCAGGTCATGTGATCAGTCACATTCCTGGAAGGAATTTCAAGATGTGGTAATGTATACGATGGATGAGTGTACATATATATATATATATATATATATAAGTGTTTGTGTGTGTGGAGCTGCATGAGTATATAAGAGAGCTGTTGGTGTATGTAAGAAAGCTGTGTACAAGTATGTAGCAAAACAGTGCGTGTATGTAACAGAGGTGTGAGTGCATACTTCAAAGCTGTAGAAAAGCTATATGTGTTAGAACTGTGTTTGTGTATGGAGGAGAGTTGTGTGTGTATTTCGGAAAATTGCGTGTGTGATAGTAGTAGAGTTGTGTGTATGCAGGAGAGATGTGTGTATGTAGGAAAGAGGGTGGAAACTTATCAATGCTATAGGACCTATGCAAGAACCTAACATGATCAAATTTGACTCATGACAATACAGCTTTAAAAAATGCATTGGCAGCAATTGTACCGATCATCTACTTTCAATTAATTATCAGTAAATTGGTGAAAGTACACCTATTAAAAAAAAAATAACAGCCTCCTCCATATCCCCTCTAGCTGTCCTGTCCATCACCAAGATAGGTGCGTTTTCTGCCATTTTAGGTAGAAGTAATGTTCAACCAATTTGCTTCTAATTTAGACAAAGTAGTAGGAAAGTTTATCAAACAAACTCTACATATGAGCTCTATCTATTTTACAATACGTGTAATATGTATTCACAAAATGTCCATTTTCTATATGTGTGAACTTCACATCTTTTTTTTTTTTAGTAAGTTTTAGTGCATGATGAGGTGGTGTTTACCTATAGGATCCACCATCTCTTGGACTGGGCACCATTGATGGTATTTATTGGGCCCCACGTTCTTAAGTAAATCTCAATATTGCAGGTAGCTATGCATATACAGTTTACAGACAGAATGTTAACATATTAAGCAAGAGTGTGACAACTTATCAGTGCTAAATGTGCCATAAAAAAACCCAGCATGTAAAATTCTTAGCTTTGACAAGTGACAACATATCTGGCAAAATGCATTGTAAACCAAATGTAATTTTTAGCTGCAGTAAATTTTAGACAATCAAAATGATGTTAAAATGTGTGTGTTTCTTACAGTCTAGAGGCTGCTTATTCTGATGGAGGAAAACACTGACAGCATCCTTCATGATCACTGAAAGAACTGTTCTCCTTTCTCCTGCCCCACACTGATCTATCTGATCGGTGCAGTGCAGGGGAGAAAGTCACCAGGACTTGCACGGATGTTGCGCATCCTGTGTAGCTGAAAAAACTTCTGCAAGACTAGCCCTTGGACCTCTTTATGAAAAGAAGAACGACACTCCTGATATGTGAGGTGGCATGGATAGGGTCCCAATCAAACAAAGTTGTTGATTAGCCATTGAACCTTTCAGGTCATGTGATCAGTCACATTCCTGGAAGGAATTTCAAGATGTGGTAATGTATACGATGGATGAGTGTACATATATATATATATATATATATATAAGTGTTTGTGTGTGTGGAGCTGCATGAGTATATAAGAGAGCTGTTGGTGTATGTAAGAAAGCTGTGTACAAGTATGTAGCAAAACAGTGCGTGTATGTAACAGAGGTGTGAGTGCATACTTCAAAGCTGTAGAAAAGCTATATGTGTTAGAACTGTGTTTGTGTATGGAGGAGAGTTGTGTGTGTATTACGGAAAATTGCGTGTGTGATAGTAGTAGAGTTGTGTGTATGCAGGAGAGATGTGTGTATGTAGGAAAGAGGGTGGAAACTTATCAATGCTATAGGACCTATGCAAGAACCTAACATGATCAAATTTGACTCATGACAATACAGCTTTAAAAAATGCATTGGCAGCAATTGTACCGATCATCTACTTTCAATTAATTATCAGTAAATTGGTGAAAGTACACCTATTAAAAAAAAAATAACAGCCTCCTCCATATCCCCTCTAGCTGTCCTGTCCATCACCAAGATAGGTGCGTTTTCTGCCATTTTAGGTAGAAGTAATGTTCAACCAATTTGCTTCTCATTTAGACAAAGTAGTAGGAAAGTTTATCAAACAAACTCTACATATGAGCTCTATCTATTTTACAATACGTGTAATATGTATTCACAAAATGTCCATTTTCTATATGTGTGAACTTCACATCTTTTTTTTTTTTAGTAAGTTTTAGTGCATGATGAGGTGGTGTTTACCTATAGGATCCACCATCTCTTGGACTGGGCACCATTGATGGTATTTATTGGGCCCCACGTTCTTAAGTAAATCTCAATATTGCTTCAAAAAGGTAGCTATGCATATACAGTTTACAGACAGAATGTTAACATATTAAGCAAGAGTGTGACAACTTATCAGTGCTAAATGTGCCATAAAAAAACCCAGCATGTAAAATTCTTAGCTTTGACAAGTGACATCATATCTGGCAAAATGCATTGTAAACCAAATGTAATTTTTAGCTGCAGTAAATTTTAGACAATCAAAATGATGTTAAAATGTGTTTCTTACAGTCTAGAGGCTGCTTATTCTGATGGAGGAAAACACTGACAGCATCCTTCATGATCACTGAAAGAACTGTTCTCCTTTCTCCTGCCCCACACTGATCTATCTGATCGGTGCAGTGCAGGGGAGAAAGTCACCAGGACTTGCACGGATGTTGCGCATCCTGTGTAGCTGAAAAAACTTCTGCAAGACTAGCCCTTGGACCTCTTTATGAAAAGAAGAACGACACTCCTGATATGTGAGGTGGCATGGATAGGGTCCCAATCAAACAAAGTTGTTGATTAGCCATTGAACCTTTCAGGTCATGTGATCAGTCACATTCCTGGAAGGAATTTCAAGATGTGGTAATGTATACGATGGATGAGTGTACATATATATATATATATATATATATAAGTGTTTGTGTGTGTGGAGCTGCATGAGTATATAAGAGAGCTGTTGGTGTATGTAAGAAAGCTGTGTACAAGTATGTAGCAAAACAGTGCGTGTATGTAACAGAGGTGTGAGTGCATACTTCAAAGCTGTAGAAAAGCTATATGTGTTAGAACTGTGTTTGTGTATGGAGGAGAGTTGTGTGTGTATTTCGGAAAATTGCGTGTGTGATAGTAGTAGAGTTGTGTGTATGCAGGAGAGATGTGTGTATGTAGGAAAGAGGGTGGAAACTTATCAATGCTATAGGACCTATGCAAGAACCTAACATGATCAAATTTGACTCATGACAATACAGCTTTAAAAAATGCATTTGCAGCAATTGTACCGATCATCTACTTTCAATTAATTATCAGTAAATTGGTGAAAGTACAACTATTAAAAAAAAAATAACAGCCTCCTCCATATCCCCTCTAGCTGTCCTGTCCATCACCAAGATAGGTGCGTTTTCTGCCATTTTAGGTAGAAGTAATGTTCAACCAATTTGCTTCTAATTTAGACAAAGTAGTAGGAAAGTTTATCAAACAAACTCTACATATGAGCTCTATCTATTTTACAATACGTGTAATATGTATTCACAAAATGTCCATTTTCTATATGTGTGAACTTCACATCTTTTTTTTTTTTAGTAAGTTTTAGTGCATGATGAGGTGGTGTTTACCTATAGGATCCACCATCTCTTGGACTGGGCACCATTGATGGTATTTATTGGGCCCCACGTTCTTAAGTAAATCTCAATATTGCTTCAAAAAGGTAGCTATGCATATACAGTTTACAGACAGAATGTTAACATATTAAGCAAGAGTGTGACAACTTATCAGTGCTAAATGTGCCATAAAAAAACCCAGCATGTAAAATTCTTAGCTTTGACAAGTGACAACATATCTGGCAAAATGCATTGTAAACCAAATGTAATTTTTAGCTGCAGTAAATTTTAGACAATCAAAATGATGTTAAAATGTGTGTGTTTCTTACAGTCTAGAGGCTGCTTATTCTGATGGAGGAAAACACTGACAGCATCCTTCATGATCACTGAAAGAACTGTTCTCCTTTCTCCTGCCCCACACTGATCTATCTGATCGGTGCAGTGCAGGGGAGAAAGTCACCAGGACTTGCACGGATGTTGCGCATCCTGTGTAGCTGAAAAAACTTCTGCAAGACTAGCCCTTGGACCTCTTTATGAAAAGAAGAACGACACTCCTGATATGTGAGGTGGCATGGATAGGGTCCCAATCAAACAAAGTTGTTGATTAGCCATTGAACCTTTCAGGTCATGTGATCAGTCACATTCCTGGAAGGAATTTCAAGATGTGGTAATGTATACGATGGATGAGTGTACATATATATATATATATATAAGTGTTTGTGTGTGTGGAGCTGCATGAGTATATAAGAGAGCTGTTGGTGTATGTAAGAAAGCTGTGTACAAGTATGTAGCAAAACAGTGCGTGTATGTAACAGAGGTGTGAGTGCATACTTCAAAGCTGTAGAAAAGCTATATGTGTTAGAACTGTGTTTGTGTATGGAGGAGAGTTGTGTGTGTATTTCGGAAAATTGCGTGTGTGATAGTAGTAGAGTTGTGTGTATGCAGGAGAGATGTGTGTATGTAGGAAAGAGGGTGGAAACTTATCAATGCTATAGGACCTATGCAAGAACCTAACATGATCAAATTTGACTCATGACAATACAGCTTTAAAAAATGCATTGGCAGCAATTGTACCGATCATCTACTTTCAATTAATTATCAGTAAATTGGTGAAAGTACACCTATTAAAAAAAAAATAACAGCCTCCTCCATATCCCCTCTAGCTGTCCTGTCCATCACCAAGATAGGTGCGTTTTCTGCCATTTTAGGTAGAAGTAATGTTCAACCAATTTGCTTCTAATTTAGACAAAGTAGTAGGAAAGTTTATCAAACAAACTCTACATATGAGCTCTATCTATTTTACAATACGTGTAATATGTATTCACAAAATGTCCATTTTCTATATGTGTGAACTTCACATCTTTTTTTTTTTTAGTAAGTTTTAGTGCATGATGAGGTGGTGTTTACCTATAGGATCCACCATCTCTTGGACTGGGCACCATTGATGGTATTTATTGGGCCCCACGTTCTTAAGTAAATCTCAATATTGCTTCAAAAAGGTAGCTATGCATATACAGTTTACAGACAGAATGTTAACATATTAAGCAAGAGTGTGACAACTTATCAGTGCTAAATGTGCCATAAAAAAACCCAGCATGTAAAATTCTTAGCTTTGACAAGTGACAACATATCTGGCAAAATGCATTGTAAACCAAATGTAATTTTTAGCTGCAGTAAATTTTAGACAATCAAAATGATGTTAAAATGTGTGTGTTTCTTACAGTCTAGAGGCTGCTTATTCTGATGGAGGAAAACACTGACAGCATCCTTCATGATCACTGAAAGAACTGTTCTCCTTTCTCCTGCCCCACACTGATCTATCTGATCGGTGCAGTGCAGGGGAGAAAGTCACCAGGACTTGCACGGATGTTGCGCATCCTGTGTAGCTGAAAAAACTTCTGCAAGACTAGCCCTTGGACCTCTTTATGAAAAGAAGAACGACACTCCTGATATGTGAGGTGGCATGGATAGGGTCCCAATCAAACAAAGTTGTTGATTAGCCATTGAACCTTTCAGGTCATGTGATCAGTCACATTCCTGGAAGGAATTTCAAGATGTGGTAATGTATACGATGGATGAGTGTACATATATATATATATATTATATATATATATATATATATAAGTGTTTGTGTGTGTGGAGCTGCATGAGTATATAAGAGAGCTGTTGGTGTATGTAAGAAAGCTGTGTACAAGTATGTAGCAAAACAGTGCGTGTATGTAACAGAGGTGTGAGTGCATACTTCAAAGCTGTAGAAAAGCTATATGTGTTAGAACTGTGTTTGTGTATGGAGGAGAGTTGTGTGTGTATTTCGGAAAATTGCGTGTGTGATAGTAGTAGAGTTGTGTGTATGCAGGAGAGATGTGTGTATGTAGGAAAGAGGGTGGAAACTTATCAATGCTATAGGACCTATGCAAGAACCTAACATGATCAAATTTGACTCATGACAATACAGCTTTAAAAAATGCATTGGCAGCAATTGTACCGATCATCTACTTTCAATTAATTATCAGTAAATTGGTGAAAGTACACCTATTAAAAAAAAAATAACAGCCTCCTCCATATCCCCTCTAGCTGTCCTGTCCATCACCAAGATAGGTGCGTTTTCTGCCATTTTAGGTAGAAGTAATGTTCAACCAATTTGCTTCTAATTTAGACAAAGTAGTAGGAAAGTTTATCAAACAAACTCTACATATGAGCTCTATCTATTTTACAATACGTGTAATATGTATTCACAAAATGTCCATTTTCTATATGTGTGAACTTCACATCTTTTTTTTTTTTAGTAAGTTTTAGTGCATGATGAGGTGGTGTTTACCTATAGGATCCACCATCTCTTGGACTGGGCACCATTGATGGTATTTATTGGGCCCCACGTTCTTAAGTAAATCTCAATATTGCTTCAAAAAGGTAGCTATGCATATACAGTTTACAGACAGAATGTTAACATATTAAGCAAGAGTGTGACAACTTATCAGTGCTAAATGTGCCATAAAAAAACCCAGCATGTAAAATTCTTAGCTTTGACAAGTGACAACATATCTGGCAAAATGCATTGTAAACCAAATGTAATTTTTAGCTGCAGTAAATTTTAGACAATCAAAATGATGTTAAAATGTGTGTGTTTCTTACAGTCTAGAGGCTGCTTATTCTGATGGAGGAAAACACTGACAGCATCCTTCATGATCACTGAAAGAACTGTTCTCCTTTCTCCTGCCCCACACTGATCTATCTGATCGGTGCAGTGCAGGGGAGAAAGTCACCAGGACTTGCACGGATGTTGCGCATCCTGTGTAGCTGAAAAAACTTCTGCAAGACTAGCCCTTGGACCTCTTTATGAAAAGAAGAACGACACTCCTGATATGTGAGGTGGCATGGATAGGGTCCCAATCAAACAAAGTTGTTGATTAGCCATTGAACCTTTCAGGTCATGTGATCAGTCACATTCCTGGAAGGAATTTCAAGATGTGGTAATGTATACGATGGATGAGTGTACATATATATATATATATATATATATATAAGTGTTTGTGTGTGTGGAGCTGCATGAGTATATAAGAGAGCTGTTGGTGTATGTAAGAAAGCTGTGTACAAGTATGTAGCAAAACAGTGCGTGTATGTAACAGAGGTGTGAGTGCATACTTCAAAGCTGTAGAAAAGCTATATGTGTTAGAACTGTGTTTGTGTATGGAGGAGAGTTGTGTGTGTATTTCGGAAAATTGCGTGTGTGATAGTAGTAGAGTTGTGTGTATGCAGGAGAGATGTGTGTATGTAGGAAAGAGGGTGGAAACTTATCAATGCTATAGGACCTATGCAAGAACCTAACATGATCAAATTTGACTCATGACAATACAGCTTTAAAAAATGCATTGGCAGCAATTGTACCGATCATCTACTTTCAATTAATTATCAGTAAATTGGTGAAAGTACACCTATTAAAAAAAAAATAACAGCCTCCTCCATATCCCCTCTAGCTGTCCTGTCCATCACCAAGATAGGTGCGTTTTCTGCCATTTTAGGTAGAAGTAATGTTCAACCAATTTGCTTCTAATTTAGACAAAGTAGTAGGAAAGTTTATCAAACAAACTCTACATATGAGCTCTATCTATTTTACAATACGTGTAATATGTATTCACAAAATGTCCATTTTCTATATGTGTGAACTTCACATCTTTTTTTTTTTTAGTAAGTTTTAGTGCATGATGAGGTGGTGTTTACCTATAGGATCCACCATCTCTTGGACTGGGCACCATTGATGGTATTTATTGGGCCCCACGTTCTTAAGTAAATCTCAATATTGCTTCAAAAAGGTAGCTATGCATATACAGTTTACAGACAGAATGTTAACATATTAAGCAAGAGTGTGACAACTTATCAGTGCTAAATGTGCCATAAAAAAACCCAGCATGTAAAATTCTTAGCTTTGACAAGTGACAACATATCTGGCAAAATGCATTGTAAACCAAATGTAATTTTTAGCTGCAGTAAATTTTAGACAATCAAAATGATGTTAAAATGTGTGTGTTTCTTACAGTCTAGAGGCTGCTTATTCTGATGGAGGAAAACACTGACAGCATCCTTCATGATCACTGAAAGAACTGTTCTCCTTTCTCCTGCCCCACACTGATCTATCTGATCGGTGCAGTGCAGGGGAGAAAGTCACCAGGACTTGCACGGATGTTGCGCATCCTGTGTAGCTGAAAAAACTTCTGCAAGACTAGCCCTTGGACCTCTTTATGAAAAGAAGAACGACACTCCTGATATGTGAGGTGGCATGGATAGGGTCCCAATCAAACAAAGTTGTTGATTAGCCATTGAACCTTTCAGGTCATGTGATCAGTCACATTCCTGGAAGGAATTTCAAGATGTGGTAATGTATACGATGGATGAGTGTACATATATATATATATATATATATATATATAAGTGTTTGTGTGTGTGGAGCTGCATGAGTATATAAGAGAGCTGTTGGTGTATGTAAGAAAGCTGTGTACAAGTATGTAGCAAAACAGTGCGTGTATGTAACAGAGGTGTGAGTGCATACTTCAAAGCTGTAGAAAAGCTATATGTGTTAGAACTGTGTTTGTGTATGGAGGAGAGTTGTGTGTGTATTTCGGAAAATTGCGTGTGTGATAGTAGTAGAGTTGTGTGTATGCAGGAGAGATGTGTGTATGTAGGAAAGAGGGTGGAAACTTATCAATGCTATAGGACCTATGCAAGAACCTAACATGATCAAATTTGACTCATGACAATACAGCTTTAAAAAATGCATTGGCAGCAATTGTACCGATCATCTACTTTCAATTAATTATCAGTAAATTGGTGAAAGTACACCTATTAAAAAAAAAATAACAGCCTCCTCCATATCCCCTCTAGCTGTCCTGTCCATCACCAAGATAGGTGCGTTTTCTGCCATTTTAGGTAGAAGTAATGTTCAACCAATTTGCTTCTAATTTAGACAAAGTAGTAGGAAAGTTTATCAAACAAACTCTACATATGAGCTCTATCTATTTTACAATACGTGTAATATGTATTCACAAAATGTCCATTTTCTATATGTGTGAACTTCACATCTTTTTTTTTTTTAGTAAGTTTTAGTGCATGATGAGGTGGTGTTTACCTATAGGATCCACCATCTCTTGGACTGGGCACCATTGATGGTATTTATTGGGCCCCACGTTCTTAAGTAAATCTCAATATTGCTTCAAAAAGGTAGCTATGCATATACAGTTTACAGACAGAATGTTAACATATTAAGCAAGAGTGTGACAACTTATCAGTGCTAAATGTGCCATAAAAAAACCCAGCATGTAAAATTCTTAGCTTTGACAAGTGACAACATATCTGGCAAAATGCATTGTAAACCAAATGTAATTTTTAGCTGCAGTAAATTTTAGACAATCAAAATGATGTTAAAATGTGTGTGTTTCTTACAGTCTAGAGGCTGCTTATTCTGATGGAGGAAAACACTGACAGCATCCTTCATGATCACTGAAAGAACTGTTCTCCTTTCTCCTGCCCCACACTGATCTATCTGATCGGTGCAGTGCAGGGGAGAAAGTCACCAGGACTTGCACGGATGTTGCGCATCCTGTGTAGCTGAAAAAACTTCTGCAAGACTAGCCCTTGGACCTCTTTATGAAAAGAAGAACGACACTCCTGATATGTGAGGTGGCATGGATAGGGTCCCAATCAAACAAAGTTGTTGATTAGCCATTGAACCTTTCAGGTCATGTGATCAGTCACATTCCTGGAAGGAATTTCAAGATGTGGTAATGTATACGATGGATGAGTGTACATATATATATATATATATATATATAAGTGTTTGTGTGTGTGGAGCTGCATGAGTATATAAGAGAGCTGTTGGTGTATGTAAGAAAGCTGTGTACAAGTATGTAGCAAAACAGTGCGTGTATGTAACAGAGGTGTGAGTGCATACTTCAAAGCTGTAGAAAAGCTATATGTGTTAGAACTGTGTTTGTGTATGGAGGAGAGTTGTGTGTGTATTTCGGAAAATTGCGTGTGTGATAGTAGTAGAGTTGTGTGTATGCAGGAGAGATGTGTGTATGTAGGAAAGAGGGTGGAAACTTATCAATGCTATAGGACCTATGCAAGAACCTAACATGATCAAATTTGACTCATGACAATACAGCTTTAAAAAATGCATTGGCAGCAATTGTACCGATCATCTACTTTCAATTAATTATCAGTAAATTGGTGAAAGTACACCTATTAAAAAAAAAATAACAGCCTCCTCCATATCCCCTCTAGCTGTCCTGTCCATCACCAAGATAGGTGCGTTTTCTGCCATTTTAGGTAGAAGTAATGTTCAACCAATTTGCTTCTAATTTAGACAAAGTAGTAGGAAAGTTTATCAAACAAACTCTACATATGAGCTCTATCTATTTTACAATACGTGTAATATGTATTCACAAAATGTCCATTTTCTATATGTGTGAACTTCACATCTTTTTTTTTTTTAGTAAGTTTTAGTGCATGATGAGGTGGTGTTTACCTATAGGATCCACCATCTCTTGGACTGGGCACCATTGATGGTATTTATTGGGCCCCACGTTCTTAAGTAAATCTCAATATTGCTTCAAAAAGGTAGCTATGCATATACAGTTTACAGACAGAATGTTAACATATTAAGCAAGAGTGTGACAACTTATCAGTGCTAAATGTGCCATAAAAAAACCCAGCATGTAAAATTCTTAGCTTTGACAAGTGACAACATATCTGGCAAAATGCATTGTAAACCAAATGTAATTTTTAGCTGCAGTAAATTTTAGACAATCAAAATGATGTTAAAATGTGTGTGTTTCTTACAGTCTAGAGGCTGCTTATTCTGATGGAGGAAAACACTGACAGCATCCTTCATGATCACTGAAAGAACTGTTCTCCTTTCTCCTGCCCCACACTGATCTATCTGATCGGTGCAGTGCAGGGGAGAAAGTCACCAGGACTTGCACGGATGTTGCGCATCCTGTGTAGCTGAAAAAACTTCTGCAAGACTAGCCCTTGGACCTCTTTATGAAAAGAAGAACGACACTCCTGATATGTGAGGTGGCATGGATAGGGTCCCAATCAAAAAAAGTTGTTGATTAGCCATTGAACCTTTCAGGTCATGTGATCAGTCACATTCCTGGAAGGAATTTCAAGATGTGGTAATGTATACGATGGATGAGTGTACATATATATATATATATATATATATAAGTGTTTGTGTGTGTGGAGCTGCATGAGTATATAAGAGAGCTGTTGGTGTATGTAAGAAAGCTGTGTACAAGTATGTAGCAAAACAGTGCGTGTATGTAACAGAGGTGTGAGTGCATACTTCAAAGCTGTAGAAAAGCTATATGTGTTAGAACTGTGTTTGTGTATGGAGGAGAGTTGTGTGTGTATTTCGGAAAATTGCGTGTGTGATAGTAGTAGAGTTGTGTGTATGCAGGAGAGATGTGTGTATGTAGGAAAGAGGGTGGAAACTTATCAATGCTATAGGACCTATGCAAGAACCTAACATGATCAAATTTGACTCATGACAATACAGCTTTAAAAAATGCATTGGCAGCAATTGTACCGATCATCTACTTTCAATTAATTATCAGTAAATTGGTGAAAGTACACCTATTAAAAAAAAAATAACAGCCTCCTCCATATCCCCTCTAGCTGTCCTGTCCATCACCAAGATAGGTGCGTTTTCTGCCATTTTAGGTAGAAGTAATGTTCAACCAATTTGCTTCTAATTTAGACAAAGTAGTAGGAAAGTTTATCAAACAAACTCTACATATGAGCTCTATCTATTTTACAATACGTGTAATATGTATTCACAAAATGTCCATTTTCTATATGTGTGAACTTCACATCTTTTTTTTTTTTAGTAAGTTTTAGTGCATGATGAGGTGGTGTTTACCTATAGGATCCACCATCTCTTGGACTGGGCACCATTGATGGTATTTATTGGGCCCCACGTTCTTAAGTAAATCTCAATATTGCTTCAAAAAGGTAGCTATGCATATACAGTTTACAGACAGAATGTTAACATATTAAGCAAGAGTGTGACAACTTATCAGTGCTAAATGTGCCATAAAAAAACCCAGCATGTAAAATTCTTAGCTTTGACAAGTGACATCATATCTGGCAAAATGCATTGTAAACCAAATGTAATTTTTAGCTGCAGTAAATTTTAGACAATCAAAATGATGTTAAAATGTGTGTGTTTCTTACAGTCTAGAGGCTGCTTATTCTGATGGAGGAAAACACTGACAGCATCCTTCATGATCACTGAAAGAACTGTTCTCCTTTCTCCTGCCCCACACTGATCTATCTGATCGGTGCAGTGCAGGGGAGAAAGTCACCAGGACTTGCACGGATGTTGCGCATCCTGTGTAGCTGAAAAAACTTCTGCAAGACTAGCCCTTGGACCTCTTTATGAAAAGAAGAACGACACTCCTGATATGTGAGGTGGCATGGATAGGGTCCCAATCAAACAAAGTTGTTGATTAGCCATTGAACCTTTCAGGTCATGTGATCAGTCACATTCCTGGAAGGAATTTCAAGATGTGGTAATGTATACGATGGATGAGTGTACATATATATATATATATATATATATAAGTGTTTGTGTGTGTGGAGCTGCATGAGTATATAAGAGAGCTGTTGGTGTATGTAAGAAAGCTGTGTACAAGTATGTAGCAAAACAGTGCGTGTATGTAACAGAGGTGTGAGTGCATACTTCAAAGCTGTAGAAAAGCTATATGTGTTAGAACTGTGTTTGTGTATGGAGGAGAGTTGTGTGTGTATTTCGGAAAATTGCGTGTGTGATAGTAGTAGAGTTGTGTGTATGCAGGAGAGATGTGTGTATGTAGGAAAGAGGGTGGAAACTTATCAATGCTATAGGACCTATGCAAGAACCTAACATGATCAAATTTGACTCATGACAATACAGCTTTAAAAAATGCATTGGCAGCAATTGTACCGATCATCTACTTTCAATTAATTATCAGTAAATTGGTGAAAGTACACCTATTAAAAAAAAAATAACAGCCTCCTCCATATCCCCTCTAGCTGTCCTGTCCATCACCAAGATAGGTGCGTTTTCTGCCATTTTAGGTAGAAGTAATGTTCAACCAATTTGCTTCTAATTTAGACAAAGTAGTAGGAAAGTTTATCAAACAAACTCTACATATGAGCTCTATCTATTTTACAATACGTGTAATATGTATTCACAAAATGTCCATTTTCTATATGTGTGAACTTCACATCTTTTTTTTTTTTTAGTAAGTTTTAGTGCATGATGAGGTGGTGTTTACCTATAGGATCCACCATCTCTTGGACTGGGCACCATTGATGGTATTTATTGGGCCCCACGTTCTTAAGTAAATCTCAATATTGCTTCAAAAAGGTAGCTATGCATATACAGTTTACAGACAGAATGTTAACATATTAAGCAAGAGTGTGACAACTTATCAGTGCTAAATGTGCCATAAAAAAACCCAGCATGTAAAATTCTTAGCTTTGACAAGTGACATCATATCTGGCAAAATGCATTGTAAACCAAATGTAATTTTTAGCTGCAGTAAATTTTAGACAATCAAAATGATGTTAAAATGTGTGTGTTTCTTACAGTCTAGAGGCTGCTTATTCTGATGGAGGAAAACACTGACAGCATCCTTCATGATCACTGAAAGAACTGTTCTCCTTTCTCCTGCCCCACACTGATCTATCTGATCGGTGCAGTGCAGGGGAGAAAGTCACCAGGACTTGCACGGATGTTGCGCATCCTGTGTAGCTGAAAAAACTTCTGCAAGACTAGCCCTTGGACCTCTTTATGAAAAGAAGAACGACACTCCTGATATGTGAGGTGGCATGGATAGGGTCCCAATCAAACAAAGTTGTTGATTAGCCATTGAACCTTTCAGGTCATGTGATCAGTCACATTCCTGGAAGGAATTTCAAGATGTGGTAATGTATACGATGGATGAGTGTACATATATATATATATATATATATATATAAGTGTTTGTGTGTGTGGAGCTGCATGAGTATATAAGAGAGCTGTTGGTGTATGTAAGAAAGCTGTGTACAAGTATGTAGCAAAACAGTGCGTGTATGTAACAGAGGTGTGAGTGCATACTTCAAAGCTGTAGAAAAGCTATATGTGTTAGAACTGTGTTTGTGTATGGAGGAGAGTTGTGTGTGTATTTCGGAAAATTGCGTGTGTGATAGTAGTAGAGTTGTGTGTATGCAGGAGAGATATGTGTATGTAGGAAAGAGGGTGGAAACTTATCAATGCTATAGGACCTATGCAAGAACCTAACATGATCAAATTTGACTCATGACAATACAGCTTTAAAAAATGCATTGGCAGCAATTGTACCGATCATCTACTTTCAATTAATTATCAGTAAATTGGTGAAAGTACACCTATTAAAAAAAAAATAACAGCCTCCTCCATATCCCCTCTAGCTGTCCTGTCCATCACCAAGATAGGTGCGTTTTCTGCCATTTTAGGTAGAAGTAATGTTCAACCAATTTGCTTCTAATTTAGACAAAGTAGTAGGAAAGTTTATCAAACAAACTCTACATATGAGCTCTATCTATTTTACAATACGTGTAATATGTATTCACAAAATGTCCATTTTCTATATGTGTGAACTTCACATCTTTTTTTTTTTTTAGTAAGTTTTAGTGCATGATGAGGTGGTGTTTACCTATAGGATCCACCATCTCTTGGACTGGGCACCATTGATGGTATTTATTGGGCCCCACGTTCTTAAGTAAATCTCAATATTGCTTCAAAAAGGTAGCTATGCATATACAGTTTACAGACAGAATGTTAACATATTAAGCAAGAGTGTGACAACTTATCAGTGCTAAATGTGCCATAAAAAAACCCAGCATGTAAAATTCTTAGCTTTGACAAGTGACATCATATCTGGCAAAATGCATTGTAAACCAAATGTAATTTTTAGCTGCAGTAAATTTTAGACAATCAAAATGATGTTAAAATGTGTGTGTTTCTTACAGTCTAGAGGCTGCTTATTCTGATGGAGGAAAACACTGACAGCATCCTTCATGATCACTGAAAGAACTGTTCTCCTTTCTCCTGCCCCACACTGATCTATCTGATCGGTGCAGTGCAGGGGAGAAAGTCACCAGGACTTGCACGGATGTTGCGCATCCTGTGTAGCTGAAAAAACTTCTGCAAGACTAGCCCTTGGACCTCTTTATGAAAAGAAGAACGACACTCCTGATATGTGAGGTGGCATGGATAGGGTCCCAATCAAACAAAGTTGTTGATTAGCCATTGAACCTTTCAGGTCATGTGATCAGTCACATTCCTGGAAGGAATTTCAAGATGTGGTAATGTATACGATGGATGAGTGTACATATATATATATATATATATATATATAAGTGTTTGTGTGTGTGGAGCTGCATGAGTATATAAGAGAGCTGTTGGTGTATGTAAGAAAGCTGTGTACAAGTATGTAGCAAAACAGTGCGTGTATGTAACAGAGGTGTGAGTGCATACTTCAAAGCTGTAGAAAAGCTATATGTGTTAGAACTGTGTTTGTGTATGGAGGAGAGTTGTGTGTGTATTTCGGAAAATTGCGTGTGTGATAGTAGTAGAGTTGTGTGTATGCAGGAGAGATATGTGTATGTAGGAAAGAGGGTGGAAACTTATCAATGCTATAGGACCTATGCAAGAACCTAACATGATCAAATTTGACTCATGACAATACAGCTTTAAAAAATGCATTGGCAGCAATTGTACCGATCATCTACTTTCAATTAATTATCAGTAAATTGGTGAAAGTACACCTATTAAAAAAAAAATAACAGCCTCCTCCATATCCCCTCTAGCTGTCCTGTCCATCACCAAGATAGGTGCGTTTTCTGCCATTTTAGGTAGAAGTAATGTTCAACCAATTTGCTTCTAATTTAGACAAAGTAGTAGGAAAGTTTATCAAACAAACTCTACATATGAGCTCTATCTATTTTACAATACGTGTAATATGTATTCACAAAATGTCCATTTTCTATATGTGTGAACTTCACATCTTTTTTTTTTTTAGTAAGTTTTAGTGCATGATGAGGTGGTGTTTACCTATAGGATCCACCATCTCTTGGACTGGGCACCATTGATGGTATTTATTGGGCCCCACGTTCTTAAGTAAATCTCAATATTGCTTCAAAAAGGTAGCTATGCATATACAGTTTACAGACAGAATGTTAACATATTAAGCAAGAGTGTGACAACTTATCAGTGCTAAATGTGCCATAAAAAAACCCAGCATGTAAAATTCTTAGCTTTGACAAGTGACAACATATCTGGCAAAATGCATTGTAAACCAAATGTAATTTTTAGCTGCAGTAAATTTTAGACAATCAAAATGATGTTAAAATGTGTGTCTTTCTTACAGTCTAGAGGCTGCTTATTCTGATGGAGGAAAACACTGACAGCATCCTTCATGATCACTGAAAGAACTGTTCTCCTTTCTCCTGCCCCACACTGATCTATCTGATCGGTGCAGTGCAGGGGAGAAAGTCACCAGGACTTGCACGGATGTTGCGCATCCTGTGTAGCTGAAAAAACTTCTGCAAGACTAGCCCTTGGACCTCTTTATGAAAAGAAGAACGACACTCCTGATATGTGAGGTGGCATGGATAGGGTCCCAATCAAACAAAGTTGTTGATTAGCCATTGAACCTTTCAGGTCATGTGATCAGTCACATTCCTGGAAGGAATTTCAAGATGTGGTAATGTATACGATGGATGAGTGTACATATATATATATATATATATATATATATAAGTGTTTGTGTGTGTGGAGCTGCATGAGTATATAAGAGAGCTGTTGGTGTATGTAAGAAAGCTGTGTACAAGTATGTAGCAAAACAGTGCGTGTATGTAACAGAGGTGTGAGTGCATACTTCAAAGCTGTAGAAAAGCTATATGTGTTAGAACTGTGTTTGTGTATGGAGGAGAGTTGTGTGTGTATTTCGGAAAATTGCGTGTGTGATAGTAGTAGAGTTGTGTGTATGCAGGAGAGATGTGTGTATGTAGGAAAGAGGGTGGAAACTTATCAATGCTATAGGACCTATGCAAGAACCTAACATGATCAAATTTGACTCATGACAATACAGCTTTAAAAAATGCATTGGCAGCAATTGTACCGATCATCTACTTTCAATTAATTATCAGTAAATTGGTGAAAGTACACCTATTAAAAAAAAAATAACAGCCTCCTCCATATCCCCTCTAGCTGTCCTGTCCATCACCAAGATAGGTGCGTTTTCTGCCATTTTAGGTAGAAGTAATGTTCAACCAATTTGCTTCTAATTTAGACAAAGTAGTAGGAAAGTTTATCAAACAAACTCTACATATGAGCTCTATCTATTTTACAATACGTGTAATATGTATTCACAAAATGTCCATTTTCTATATGTGTGAACTTCACATCTTTTTTTTTTTTAGTAAGTTTTAGTGCATGATGAGGTGGTGTTTACCTATAGGATCCACCATCTCTTGGACTGGGCACCATTGATGGTATTTATTGGGCCCCACGTTCTTAAGTAAATCTCAATATTGCTTCAAAAAGGTAGATATGCATATACAGTTTACAGACAGAATGTTAACATATTAAGCAAGAGTGTGACAACTTATCAGTGCTAAATGTGCCATAAAAAAACCCAGCATGTAAAATTCTTAGCTTTGACAAGTGACAACATATCTGGCAAAATGCATTGTAAACCAAATGTAATTTTTAGCTGCAGTAAATTTTAGACAATCAAAATGATGTTAAAATGTGTGTGTTTCTTACAGTCTAGAGGCTGCTTATTCTGATGGAGGAAAACACTGACAGCATCCTTCATGATCACTGAAAGAACTGTTCTCCTTTCTCCTGCCCCACACTGATCTATCTGATCGGTGCAGTGCAGGGGAGAAAGTCACCAGGACTTGCACGGATGTTGCGCATCCTGTGTAGCTGAAAAAACTTCTGCAAGACTAGCCCTTGGACCTCTTTATGAAAAGAAGAACGACACTCCTGATATGTGAGGTGGCCTGGATAGGGTCCCAATCAAACAAAGTTGTTGATTAGCCATTGAACCTTTCAGGTCATGTGATCAGTCACATTCCTGGAAGGAATTTCAAGATGTGGTAATGTATACGATGGATGAGTGTACATATATATATATATATATATATATATAAGTGTTTGTGTGTGTGGAGCTGCATGAGTATATAAGAGAGCTGTTGGTGTATGTAAGAAAGCTGTGTACAAGTATGTAGCAAAACAGTGCGTGTATGTAACAGAGGTGTGAGTGCATACTTCAAAGCTGTAGAAAAGCTATATGTGTTAGAACTGTGTTTGTGTATGGAGGAGAGTTGTGTGTGTATTTCGGAAAATTGCGTGTGTGATAGTAGTAGAGTTGTGTGTATGCAGGAGAGATGTGTGTATGTAGGAAAGAGGGTGGAAACTTATCAATGCTATAGGACCTATGCAAGAACCTAACATGATCAAATTTGACTCATGACAATACAGCTTTAAAAAATGCATTGGCAGCAATTGTACCGATCATCTACTTTCAATTAATTATCAGTAAATTGGTGAAAGTACACCTATTAAAAAAAAAATAACAGCCTCCTCCATATCCCCTCTAGCTGTCCTGTCCATCACCAAGATAGGTGCGTTTTCTGCCATTTTAGGTAGAAGTAATGTTCAACCAATTTGCTTCTAATTTAGACAAAGTAGTAGGAAAGTTTATCAAACAAACTCTACATATGAGCTCTATCTATTTTACAATACGTGTAATATGTATTCACAAAATGTCCATTTTCTATATGTGTGAACTTCACATCTTTTTTTTTTTTAGTAAGTTTTAGTGCATGATGAGGTGGTGTTTACCTATAGGATCCACCATCTCTTGGACTGGGCACCATTGATGGTATTTATTGGGCCCCACGTTCTTAAGTAAATCTCAATATTGCTTCAAAAAGGTAGCTATGCATATACAGTTTACAGACAGAATGTTAACATATTAAGCAAGAGTGTGACAACTTATCAGTGCTAAATGTGCCATAAAAAAACCCAGCATGTAAAATTCTTAGCTTTGACAAGTGACATCATATCTGGCAAAATGCATTGTAAACCAAATGTAATTTTTAGCTGCAGTAAATTTTAGACAATCAAAATGATGTTAAAATGTGTGTGTTTCTTACAGTCTAGAGGCTGCTTATTCTGATGGAGGAAAACACTGACAGCATCCTTCATGATCACTGAAAGAACTGTTCTCCTTTCTCCTGCCCCACACTGATCTATCTGATCGGTGCAGTGCAGGGGAGAAAGTCACCAGGACTTGCACGGATGTTGCGCATCCTGTGTAGCTGAAAAAACTTCTGCAAGACTAGCCCTTGGACCTCTTTATGAAAAGAAGAACGACACTCCTGATATGTGAGGTGGCATGGATAGGGTCCCAATCAAACAAAGTTGTTGATTAGCCATTGAACCTTTCAGGTCATGTGATCAGTCACATTCCTGGAAGGAATTTCAAGATGTGGTAATGTATACGATGGATGAGTGTACATATATATATATATATATATAAGTGTTTGTGTGTGTGGAGCTGCATGAGTATATAAGAGAGCTGTTGGTGTATGTAAGAAAGCTGTGTACAAGTATGTAGCAAAACAGTGCGTGTATGTAACAGAGGTGTGAGTGCATACTTCAAAGCTGTAGAAAAGCTATATGTGTTAGAACTGTGTTTGTGTATGGAGGAGAGTTGTGTGTGTATTTCGGAAAATTGCGTGTGTGATAGTAGTAGAGTTGTGTGTATGCAGGAGAGATGTGTGTATGTAGGAAAGAGGGTGGAAACTTATCAATGCTATAGGACCTATGCAAGAACCTAACATGATCAAATTTGACTCATGACAATACAGCTTTAAAAAATGCATTGGCAGCAATTGTACCGATCATCTACTTTCAATTAATTATCAGTAAATTTGTGAAAGTACACCTATTAAAAAAAAAATAACAGCCTCCTCCATATCCCCTCTAGCTGTCCTGTCCATCACCAAGATAGGTGCGTTTTCTGCCATTTTAGGTAGAAGTAATGTTCAACCAATTTGCTTCTAATTTAGACAAAGTAGTAGGAAAGTTTATCAAACAAACTCTACATATGAGCTCTATCTATTTTACAATACGTGTAATATGTATTCACAAAATGTCCATTTTCTATATGTGTGAACTTCACATCTTTTTTTTTTTTAGTAAGTTTTAGTGCATGATGAGGTGGTGTTTACCTATAGGATCCACCATCTCTTGGACTGGGCACCATTGATGGTATTTATTGGGCCCCACGTTCTTAAGTAAATCTCAATATTGCTTCAAAAAGGTAGCTATGCATATACAGTTTACAGACAGAATGTTAACATATTAAGCAAGAGTGTGACAACTTATCAGTGCTAAATGTGCCATAAAAAAACCCAGCATGTAAAATTCTTAGCTTTGACAAGTGACAACATATCTGGCAAAATGCATTGTAAACCAAATGTAATTTTTAGCTGCAGTAAATTTTAGACAATCAAAATGATGTTAAAATGTGTGTGTTTCTTACAGTCTAGAGGCTGCTTATTCTGATGGAGGAAAACACTGACAGCATCCTTCATGATCACTGAAAGAACTGTTCTCCTTTCTCCTGCCCCACACTGATCTATCTGATCGGTGCAGTGCAGGGGAGAAAGTCACCAGGACTTGCACGGATGTTGCGCATCCTGTGTAGCTGAAAAAACTTCTGCAAGACTAGCCCTTGGACCTCTTTATGAAAAGAAGAACGACACTCCTGATATGTGAGGTGGCATGGATAGGGTCCCAATCAAACAAAGTTGTTGATTAGCCATTGAACCTTTCAGGTCATGTGATCAGTCACATTCCTGGAAGGAATTTCAAGATGTGGTAATGTATACGATGGATGAGTGTACATATATATATATATATATATATATATATAAGTGTTTGTGTGTGTGGAGCTGCATGAGTATATAAGAGAGCTGTTGGTGTATGTAAGAAAGCTGTGTACAAGTATGTAGCAAAACAGTGCGTGTATGTAACAGAGGTGTGAGTGCATACTTCAAAGCTGTAGAAAAGCTATATGTGTTAGAACTGTGTTTGTGTATGGAGGAGAGTTGTGTGTGTATTTCGGAAAATTGCGTGTGTGATAGTAGTAGAGTTGTGTGTATGCAGGAGAGATGTGTGTATGTAGGAAAGAGGGTGGAAACTTATCAATGCTATAGGACCTATGCAAGAACCTAACATGATCAAATTTGACTCATGACAATACAGCTTTAAAAAATGCATTGGCAGCAATTGTACCGATCATCTACTTTCAATGAATTATCAGCAAATTGGTGAAAGTACACCTATTAAAAAAAAAATAACAGCCTCCTCCATATCCCCTCTAGCTGTCCTGTCCATCACCAAGATAGGTGCGTTTTCTGCCATTTTAGGTAGAAGTAATGTTCAACCAATTTGCTTCTAATTTAGACAAAGTAGTAGGAAAGTTTATCAAACAAACTCTACATATGAGCTCTATCTATTTTACAATACGTGTAATATGTATTCACAAAATGTCCATTTTCTATATGTGTGAACTTCACATCTTTTTTTTTTTTTAGTAAGTTTTAGTGCATGATGAGGTGGTGTTTACCTATAGGATCCACCATCTCTTGGACTGGGCACCATTGATGGTATTTATTGGGCCCCACGTTCTTAAGTAAATCTCAATATTGCTTCAAAAAGGTAGCTATGCATATACAGTTTACAGACAGAATGTTAACATATTAAGCAAGAGTGTGACAACTTATCAGTGCTAAATGTGCCATAAAAAAACCCAGCATGTAAAATTCTTAGCTTTGACAAGTGACAACATATCTGGCAAAATGCATTGTAAACCAAATGTAATTTTTAGCTGCAGTAAATTTTAGACAATCAAAATGATGTTAAAATGTGTGTGTTTCTTACAGTCTAGAGGCTGCTTATTCTGATGGAGGAAAACACTGACAGCATCCTTCATGATCACTGAAAGAACTGTTCTCCTTTCTCCTGCCCCACACTGATCTATCTGATCGGTGCAGTGCAGGGGAGAAAGTCACCAGGACTTGCACGGATGTTGCGCATCCTGTGTAGCTGAAAAAACTTCTGCAAGACTAGCCCTTGGACCTCTTTATGAAAAGAAGAACGACACTCCTGATATGTGAGGTGGCATGGATAGGGTCCCAATCAAACAAAGTTGTTGATTAGCCATTGAACCTTTCAGGTCATGTGATCAGTCACATTCCTGGAAGGAATTTCAAGATGTGGTAATGTATACGATGGATGAGTGTACATATATATATATATATATATATAAGTGTTTGTGTGTGTGGAGCTGCATGAGTATATAAGAGAGCTGTTGGTGTATGTAAGAAAGCTGTGTACAAGTATGTAGCAAAACAGTGCGTGTATGTAACAGAGGTGTGAGTGCATACTTCAAAGCTGTAGAAAAGCTATATGTGTTAGAACTGTGTTTGTGTATGGAGGAGAGTTGTGTGTGTATTTCGGAAAATTGCGTGTGTGATAGTAGTAGAGTTGTGTGTATGCAGGAGAGATGTGTGTATGTAGGAAAGAGGGTGGAAACTTATCAATGCTATAGGACCTATGCAAGAACCTAACATGATCAAATTTGACTCATGACAATACAGCTTTAAAAAATGCATTGGCAGCAATTGTACCGATCATCTACTTTCAATTAATTATCAGTAAATTGGTGAAAGTACACCTATTAAAAAAAAAATAACAGCCTCCTCCATATCCCCTCTAGCTGTCCTGTCCATCACCAAGATAGGTGCGTTTTCTGCCATTTTAGGTAGAAGTAATGTTCAACCAATTTGCTTCTAATTTAGACAAAGTAGTAGGAAAGTTTATCAAACAAACTCTACATATGAGCTCTATCTATTTTACAATACGTGTAATATGTATTCACAAAATGTCCATTTTCTATATGTGTGAACTTCACATCTTTTTTTTTTTTTAGTAAGTTTTAGTGCATGATGAGGTGGTGTTTACCTATAGGATCCACCATCTCTTGGACTGGGCACCATTGATGGTATTTATTGGGCCCCACGTTCTTAAGTAAATCTCAATATTGCTTCAAAAAGGTAGCTATGCATATACAGTTTACAGACAGAATGTTAACATATTAAGCAAGAGTGTGACAACTTATCAGTGCTAAATGTGCCATAAAAAAACCCAGCATGTAAAATTCTTAGCTTTGACAAGTGACAACATATCTGGCAAAATGCATTGTAAACCAAATGTAATTTTTAGCTGCAGTAAATTTTAGACAATCAAAATGATGTTAAAATGTGTGTGTTTCTTACAGTCTAGAGGCTGCTTATTCTGATGGAGGAAAACACTGACAGCATCCTTCATGATCACTGAAAGAACTGTTCTCCTTTCTCCTGCCCCACACTGATCTATCTGATCGGTGCAGTGCAGGGGAGAAAGTCACCAGGACTTGCACGGATGTTGCGCATCCTGTGTAGCTGAAAAAACTTCTGCAAGACTAGCCCTTGGACCTCTTTATGAAAAGAAGAACGACACTCCTGATATGTGAGGTGGCATGGATAGGGTCCCAATCAAACAAAGTTGTTGATTAGCCATTGAACCTTTCAGGTCATGTGATCAGTCACATTCCTGGAAGGAATTTCAAGATGTGGTAATGTATACGATGGATGAGTGTACATATATATATATATATATATATATATAAGTGTTTGTGTGTGTGGAGCTGCATGAGTATATAAGAGAGCTGTTGGTGTATGTAAGAAAGCTGTGTACAAGTATGTAGCAAAACAGTGCGTGTATGTAACAGAGGTGTGAGTGCATACTTCAAAGCTGTAGAAAAGCTATATGTGTTAGAACTGTGTTTGTGTATGGAGGAGAGTTGTGTGTGTATTTCGGAAAATTGCGTGTGTGATAGTAGTAGAGTTGTGTGTATGCAGGAGAGATGTGTGTATGTAGGAAAGAGGGTGGAAACTTATCAATGCTATAGGACCTATGCAAGAACCTAACATGATCAAATTTGACTCATGACAATACAGCTTTAAAAAATGCATTGGCAGCAATTGTACCGATCATCTACTTTCAATTAATTATCAGTAAATTGGTGAAAGTACACCTATTAAAAAAAAAATAACAGCCTCCTCCATATCCCCTCTAGCTGTCCTGTCCATCACCAAGATAGGTGCGTTTTCTGCCATTTTAGGTAGAAGTAATGTTCAACCAATTTGCTTCTAATTTAGACAAAGTAGTAGGAAAGTTTATCAAACAAACTCTACATATGAGCTCTATCTATTTTACAATACGTGTAATATGTATTCACAAAATGTCCATTTTCTATATGTGTGAACTTCACATCTTTTTTTTTTTTAGTAAGTTTTAGTGCATGATGAGGTGGTGTTTACCTATAGGATCCACCATCTCTTGGACTGGGCACCATTGATGGTATTTATTGGGCCCCACGTTCTTAAGTAAATCTCAATATTGCTTCAAAAAGGTAGCTATGCATATACAGTTTACAGACAGAATGTTAACATATTAAGCAAGAGTGTGACAACTTATCAGTGCTAAATGTGCCATAAAAAAACCCAGCATGTAAAATTCTTAGCTTTGACAAGTGACAACATATCTGGCAAAATGCATTGTAAACCAAATGTAATTTTTAGCTGCAGTAAATTTTAGACAATCAAAATGATGTTAAAATGTGTGTGTTTCTTACAGTCTAGAGGCTGCTTATTCTGATGGAGGAAAACACTGACAGCATCCTTCATGATCACTGAAAGAACTGTTCTCCTTTCTCCTGCCCCACACTGATCTATCTGATCGGTGCAGTGCAGGGGAGAAAGTCACCAGGACTTGCACGGATGTTGCGCATCCTGTGTAGCTGAAAAAACTTCTGCAAGACTAGCCCTTGGATCTCTTTATGAAAAGAAGAACGACACTCCTGATATGTGAGGTGGCATGGATAGGGTCCCAATCAAACAAAGTTGTTGATTAGCCATTGAACCTTTCAGGTCATGTGATCAGTCACATTCCTGGAAGGAATTTCAAGATGTGGTAATGTATACGATGGATGAGTGTACATATATATATATATATATAAGTGTTTGTGTGTGTGGAGCTGCATGAGTATATAAGAGAGCTGTTGGTGTATGGTATGTAAGAAAGCTGTGTACAAGTATGTAGCAAAACAGTGCGTGTATGTAACAGAGGTGTGAGTGCATACTTCAAAGCTGTAGAAAAGCTATATGTGTTAGAACTGTGTTTGTGTATGGAGGAGAGTTGTGTGTGTATTTCGGAAAATTGCGTGTGTGATAGTAGTAGAGTTGTGTGTATGCAGGAGAGATGTGTGTATGTAGGAAAGAGGGTGGAAACTTATCAATGCTATAGGACCTATGCAAGAACCTAACATGATCAAATTTGACTCATGACAATACAGCTTTAAAAAATGCATTGGCAGCAATTGTACCGATCATCTACTTTCAATGAATTATCAGCAAATTGGTGAAAGTACACCTATTAAAAAAAAAATAACAGCCTCCTCCATATCCCCTCTAGCTGTCCTGTCCATCACCAAGATAGGTGCGTTTTCTGCCATTTTAGGTAGAAGTAATGTTCAACCAATTTGCTTCTAATTTAGACAAAGTAGTAGGAAAGTTTATCAAACAAACTCTACATATGAGCTCTATCTATTTTACAATACGTGTAATATGTATTCACAAAATGTCCATTTTCTATATGTGTGAACTTCACATCTTTTTTTTTTTTTAGTAAGTTTTAGTGCATGATGAGGTGGTGTTTACCTATAGGATCCACCATCTCTTGGACTGGGCACCATTGATGGTATTTATTGGGCCCCACGTTCTTAAGTAAATCTCAATATTGCTTCAAAAAGGTAGCTATGCATATACAGTTTACAGACAGAATGTTAACATATTAAGCAAGAGTGTGACAACTTATCAGTGCTAAATGTGCCATAAAAAAACCCAGCATGTAAAATTCTTAGCTTTGACAAGTGACAACATATCTGGCAAAATGCATTGTAAACCAAATGTAATTTTTAGCTGCAGTAAATTTTAGACAATCAAAATGATGTTAAAATGTGTGTGTTTCTTACAGTCTAGAGGCTGCTTATTCTGATGGAGGAAAACACTGACAGCATCCTTCATGATCACTGAAAGAACTGTTCTCCTTTCTCCTGCCCCACACTGATCTATCTGATCGGTGCAGTGCAGGGGAGAAAGTCACCAGGACTTGCACGGATGTTGCGCATCCTGTGTAGCTGAAAAAACTTCTGCAAGACTAGCCCTTGGACCTCTTTATGAAAAGAAGAACGACACTCCTGATATGTGAGGTGGCATGGATAGGGTCCCAATCAAACAAAGTTGTTGATTAGCCATTGAACCTTTCAGGTCATGTGATCAGTCACATTCCTGGAAGGAATTTCAAGATGTGGTAATGTATACGATGGATGAGTGTACATATATATATATATATATATATATATATATATAAGTGTTTGTGTGTGTGGAGCTGCATGAGTATATAAGAGAGCTGTTGGTGTATGTAAGAAAGCTGTGTACAAGTATGTAGCAAAACAGTGCGTGTATGTAACAGAGGTGTGAGTGCATACTTCAAAGCTGTAGAAAAGCTATATGTGTTAGAACTGTGTTTGTGTATGGAGGAGAGTTGTGTGTGTATTTCGGAAAATTGCCTGTGTGATAGTAGTAGAGTTGTGTGTATGCAGGAGAGATGTGTGTATGTAGGAAAGAGGGTGGAAACTTATCAATGCTATAGGACCTATGCAAGAACCTAACATGATCAAATTTGACTCATGACAATACAGCTTTAAAAAATGCATTGGCAGCAATTGTACCGATCATCTACTTTCAATTAATTATCAGTAAATTGGTGAAAGTACACCTATTAAAAAAAAAATAACAGCCTCCTCCATATCCCCTCTAGCTGTCCTGTCCATCACCAAGATAGGTGCGTTTTCTGCCATTTTAGGTAGAAGTAATGTTCAACCAATTTGCTTCTAATTTAGACAAAGTAGTAGGAAAGTTTATCAAACAAACTCTACATATGAGCTCTATCTATTTTACAATACGTGTAATATGTATTCACAAAATGTCCATTTTCTATATGTGTGAACTTCACATCTTTTTTTTTTTTAGTAAGTTTTAGTGCATGATGAGGTGGTGTTTACCTATAGGATCCACCATCTCTTGGACTGGGCACCATTGATGGTATTTATTGGGCCCCACGTTCTTAAGTAAATCTCAATATTGCTTCAAAAAGGTAGCTATGCATATACAGTTTACAGACAGAATGTTAACATATTAAGCAAGAGTGTGACAACTTATCAGTGCTAAATGTGCCATAAAAAAACCCAGCATGTAAAATTCTTAGCTTTGACAAGTGACAACATATCTGGCAAAATGCATTGTAAACCAAATGTAATTTTTAGCTGCAGTAAATTTTAGACAATCAAAATGATGTTAAAATGTGTGTGTTTCTTACAGTCTAGAGGCTGCTTATTCTGATGGAGGAAAACACTGACAGCATCCTTCATGATCACTGAAAGAACTGTTCTCCTTTCTCCTGCCCCACACTGATCTATCTGATCGGTGCAGTGCAGGGGAGAAAGTCACCAGGACTTGCACGGATGTTGCGCATCCTGTGTAGCTGAAAAAACTTCTGCAAGACTAGCCCTTGGACCTCTTTATGAAAAGAAGAACGACACTCCTGATATGTGAGGTGGCATGGATAGGGTCCCAATCAAACAAAGTTGTTGATTAGCCATTGAACCTTTCAGGTCATGTGATCAGTCACATTCCTGGAAGGAATTTCAAGATGTGGTAATGTATACGATGGATGAGTGTACATATATATATATATATATATATAAGTGTTTGTGTGTGTGGAGCTGCATGAGTATATAAGAGAGCTGTTGGTGTATGTAAGAAAGCTGTGTACAAGTATGTAGCAAAACAGTGCGTGTATGTAACAGAGGTGTGAGTGCATACTTCAAAGCTGTAGAAAAGCTATATGTGTTAGAACTGTGTTTGTGTATGGAGGAGAGTTGTGTGTGTATTTCGGAAAATTGCGTGTGTGATAGTAGTAGAGTTGTGTGTATGCAGGAGAGATGTGTGTATGTAGGAAAGAGGGTGGAAACTTATCAATGCTATAGGACCTATGCAAGAACCTAACATGATCAAATTTGACTCATGACAATACAGCTTTAAAAAATGCATTGGCAGCAATTGTACCGATCATCTACTTTCAATGAATTATCAGCAAATTGGTGAAAGTACACCTATTAAAAAAAAAATAACAGCCTCCTCCATATCCCCTCTAGCTGTCCTGTCCATCACCAAGATAGGTGCGTTTTCTGCCATTTTAGGTAGAAGTAATGTTCAACCAATTTGCTTCTAATTTAGACAAAATAGTAGGAAAGTTTATCAAACAAACTCTACATATGAGCTCTATCTATTTTACAATACGTGTAATATGTATTCACAAAATGTCCATTTTCTATATGTGTGAACTTCACATCTTTTTTTTTTTTTAGTAAGTTTTAGTGCATGATGAGGTGGTGTTTACCTATAGGATCCACCATCTCTTGGACTGGGCACCATTGATGGTATTTATTGGGCCCCACGTTCTTAAGTAAATCTCAATATTGCTTCAAAAAGGTAGCTATGCATATACAGTTTACAGACAGAATGTTAACATATTAAGCAAGAGTGTGACAACTTATCAGTGCTAAATGTGCCATAAAAAAACCCAGCATGTAAAATTCTTAGCTTTGACAAGTGACAACATATCTGGCAAAATGCATTGTAAACCAAATGTAATTTTTAGCTGCAGTAAATTTTAGACAATCAAAATGATGTTAAAATGTGTGTGTTTCTTACAGTCTAGAGGCTGCTTATTCTGATGGAGGAAAACACTGACAGCATCCTTCATGATCACTGAAAGAACTGTTCTCCTTTCTCCTGCCCCACACTGATCTATCTGATCGGTGCAGTGCAGGGGAGAAAGTCACCAGGACTTGCACGGATGTTGCGCATCCTGTGTAGCTGAAAAAACTTCTGCAAGACTAGCCCTTGGACCTCTTTATGAAAAGAAGAACGACACTCCTGATATGTGAGGTGGCATGGATAGGGTCCCAATCAAACAAAGTTGTTGATTAGCCATTGAACCTTTCAGGTCATGTGATCAGTCACATTCCTGGAAGGAATTTCAAGATGTGGTAATGTATACGATGGATGAGTGTACATATATATATATATATATATATATATAAGTGTTTGTGTGTGTGGAGCTGCATGAGTATATAAGAGAGCTGTTGGTGTATGTAAGAAAGCTGTGTACAAGTATGTAGCAAAACAGTGCGTGTATGTAACAGAGGTGTGAGTGCATACTTCAAAGCTGTAGAAAAGCTATATGTGTTAGAACTGTGTTTGTGTATGGAGGAGAGTTGTGTGTGTATTTCGGAAAATTGCGTGTGTGATAGTAGTAGAGTTGTGTGTATGCAGGAGAGATGTGTCTATGTAGGAAAGAGGGTGGAAACTTATCAATGCTATAGGACCTATGCAAGAACCTAACATGATCAAATTTGACTCATGACAATACAGCTTTAAAAAATGCATTGGCAGCAATTGTACCGATCATCTACTTTCAATTAATTATCAGTAAATTGGTGAAAGTACACCTATTAAAAAAAAAATAACAGCCTCCTCCATATCCCCTCTAGCTGTCCTGTCCATCACCAAGATAGGTGCGTTTTCTGCCATTTTAGGTAGAAGTAATGTTCAACCAATTTGCTTCTAATTTAGACAAAGTAGTAGGAAAGTTTATCAAACAAACTCTACATATGAGCTCTATCTATTTTACAATACGTGTAATATGTATTCACAAAATGTCCATTTTCTATATGTGTGAACTTCACATCTTTTTTTTTTTTTAGTAAGTTTTAGTGCATGATGAGGTGGTGTTTACCTATAGGATCCACCATCTCTTGGACTGGGCACCATTGATGGTATTTATTGGGCCCCACGTTCTTAAGTAAATCTCAATATTGCTTCAAAAAGGTAGCTATGCATATACAGTTTACAGACAGAATGTTAACATATTAAGCAAGAGTGTGACAACTTATCAGTGCTAAATGTGCCATAAAAAAACCCAGCATGTAAAATTCTTAGCTTTGACAAGTGACAACATATCTGGCAAAATGCATTGTAAACCAAAGGTAATTTTTAGCTGCAGTAAATTTTAGACAATCAAAATGATGTTAAAATGTGTGTGTTTCTTACAGTCTAGAGGCTGCTTATTCTGATGGAGGAAAACACTGACAGCATCCTTCATGATCACTGAAAGAACTGTTCTCCTTTCTCCTGCCCCACACTGATCTATCTGATCGGTGCAGTGCAGGGGAGAAAGTCACCAGGACTTGCACGGATGTTGCGCATCCTGTGTAGCTGAAAAAACTTCTGCAAGACTAGCCCTTGGACCTCTTTATGAAAAGAAGAACGACACTCCTGATATGTGAGGTGGCATGGATAGGGTCCCAATCAAACAAAGTTGTTGATTAGCCATTGAACCTTTCAGGTCATGTGATCAGTCACATTCCTGGAAGGAATTTCAAGATGTGGTAATGTTTACGATGGATGAGTGTACATATATATATATATATATATATAAGTGTTTGTGTGTGTAGAGCTGCATGAGTATATAAGAGAGCTGTTGGTGTATGTAAGAAAGCTGTGTACAAGTATGTAGCAAAACAGTGCGTGTATGTAACAGAGGTGTGAGTGCATACTTCAAAGCTGTAGAAAAGCTATATGTGTTAGAACTGTGTTTGTGTATGGAGGAGAGTTGTGTGTGTATTTCGGAAAATTGCGTGTGTGATAGTAGTAGAGTTGTGTGTATGCAGGAGAGATGTGTGTATGTAGGAAAGAGGGTGGAAACTTATCAATGCTATAGGACCTATGCAAGAACCTAACATGATCAAATTTGACTCATGACAATACAGCTTTAAAAAATGCATTGGCAGCAATTGTACCGATCATCTACTTTCAATTAATTATCAGTAAATTGGTGAAAGTACACCTATTAAAAAAAAAATAACAGCCTCCTCCATATCCCCTCTAGCTGTCCTGTCCATCACCAAGATAGGTGCGTTTTCTGCCATTTTAGGTAGAAGTAATGTTCAACCAATTTGCTTCTAATTTAGACAAAGTAGTAGGAAAGTTTATCAAACAAACTCTACATATGAGCTCTATCTATTTTACAATACGTGTAATATGTATTCACAAAATGTCCATTTTCTATATGTGTGAACTTCACATCTTTTTTTTTTTTAGTAAGTTTTAGTGCATGATGAGGTGGTGTTTACCTATAGGATCCACCATCTCTTGGACTGGGCACCATTGATGGTATTTATTGGGCCCCACGTTCTTAAGTAAATCTCAATATTGCTTCAAAAAGGTAGCTATGCATATACAGTTTACAGACAGAATGTTAACATATTAAGCAAGAGTGTGACAACTTATCAGTGCTAAATGTGCCATAAAAAAACCCAGCATGTAAAATTCTTAGCTTTGACAAGTGACAACATATCTGGCAAAATGCATTGTAAACCAAATGTAATTTTTAGCTGCAGTAAATTTTAGACAATCAAAATGATGTTAAAATGTGTGTGTTTCTTACAGTCTAGAGGCTGCTTATTCTGATGGAGGAAAACACTGACAGCATCCTTCATGATCACTGAAAGAACTGTTCTCCTTTCTCCTGCCCCACACTGATCTATCTGATCGGTGCAGTGCAGGGGAGAAAGTCACCAGGACTTGCACGGATGTTGCGCATCCTGTGTAGCTGAAAAAACTTCTGCAAGACTAGCCCTTGGACCTCTTTATGAAAAGAAGAACGACACTCCTGATATGTGAGGTGGCATGGATAGGGTCCCAATCAAACAAAGTTGTTGATTAGCCATTGAACCTTTCAGGTCATGTGATCAGTCACATTCCTGGAAGGAATTTCAAGATGTGGTAATGTATACGATGGATGAGTGTACATATATATATATATATATATATATAAGTGTTTGTGTGTGTGGAGCTGCATGAGTATATAAGAGAGCTGTTGGTGTATGTAAGAAAGCTGTGTACAAGTATGTAGCAAAACAGTGCGTGTATGTAACAGAGGTGTGAGTGCATACTTCAAAGCTGTAGAAAAGCTATATGTGTTAGAACTGTGTTTGTGTATGGAGGAGAGTTGTGTGTGTATTTCGGAAAATTGCGTGTGTGATAGTAGTAGAGTTGTGTGTATGCAGGAGAGATGTGTGTATGTAGGAAAGAGGGTGGAAACTTATCAATGCTATAGGACCTATGCAAGAACCTAACATGATCAAATTTGACTCATGACAATACAGCTTTAAAAAATGCATTGGCAGCAATTGTACCGATCATCTACTTTCAATTAATTATCAGTAAATTGGTGAAAGTACACCTATTAAAAAAAAAATAACAGCCTCCTCCATATCCCCTCTAGCTGTCCTGTCCATCACCAAGATAGGTGCGTTTTCTGCCATTTTAGGTAGAAGTAATGTTCAACCAATTTGCTTCTAATTTAGACAAAGTAGTAGGAAAGTTTATCAAACAAACTCTACATATGAGCTCTATCTATTTTACAATACGTGTAATATGTATTCACAAAATGTCCATTTTCTATATGTGTGAACTTCACATCTTTTTTTTTTTTAGTAAGTTTTAGTGCATGATGAGGTGGTGTTTACCTATAGGATCCACCATCTCTTGGACTGGGCACCATTGATGGTATTTATTGGGCCCCACGTTCTTAAGTAAATCTCAATATTGCTTCAAAAAGGTAGCTATGCATATACAGTTTACAGACAGAATGTTAACATATTAAGCAAGAGTGTGACAACTTATCAGTGCTAAATGTGCCATAAAAAAACCCAGCATGTAAAATTCTTAGCTTTGACAAGTGACAACATATCTGGCAAAATGCATTGTAAACCAAATGTAATTTTTAGCTGCAGTAAATTTTAGACAATCAAAATGATGTTAAAATGTGTGTGTTTCTTACAGTCTAGAGGCTGCTTATTCTGATGGAGGAAAACACTGACAGCATCCTTCATGATCACTGAAAGAACTGTTCTCCTTTCTCCTGCCCCACACTGATCTATCTGATCGGTGCAGTGCAGGGGAGAAAGTCACCAGGACTTGCACGGATGTTGCGCATCCTGTGTAGCTGAAAAAACTTCTGCAAGACTAGCCCTTGGACCTCTTTATGAAAAGAAGAACGACACTCCTGATATGTGAGGTGGCATGGATAGGGTCCCAATCAAACAAAGTTGTTGATTAGCCATTGAACCTTTCAGGTCATGTGATCAGTCACATTCCTGGAAGGAATTTCAAGATGTGGTAATGTATACGATGGATGAGTGTACATATATATATATATATATATATATAAGTGTTTGTGTGTGTGGAGCTGCATGAGTATATAAGAGAGCTGTTGGTGTATGTAAGAAAGCTGTGTACAAGTATGTAGCAAAACAGTGCGTGTATGTAACAGAGGTGTGAGTGCATACTTCAAAGCTGTAGAAAAGCTATATGTGTTAGAACTGTGTTTGTGTATGGAGGAGAGTTGTGTGTGTATTTCGGAAAATTGCGTGTGTGATAGTAGTAGAGTTGTGTGTATGCAGGAGAGATGTGTGTATGTAGGAAAGAGGGTGGAAACTTATCAATGCTATAGGACCTATGCAAGAACCTAACATGATCAAATTTGACTCATGACAATACAGCTTTAAAAAATGCATTGGCAGCAATTGTACCGATCATCTACTTTCAATTAATTATCAGTAAATTGGTGAAAGTACACCTATTAAAAAAAAAATAACAGCCTCCTCCATATCCCCTCTAGCTGTCCTGTCCATCACCAAGATAGGTGCGTTTTCTGCCATTTTAGGTAGAAGTAATGTTCAACCAATTTGCTTCTAATTTAGACAAAGTAGTAGGAAAGTTTATCAAACAAACTCTACATATGAGCTCTATCTATTTTACAATACGTGTAATATGTATTCACAAAATGTCCATTTTCTATATGTGTGAACTTCACATCTTTTTTTTTTTTAGTAAGTTTTAGTGCATGATGAGGTGGTGTTTACCTATAGGATCCACCATCTCTTGGACTGGGCACCATTGATGGTATTTATTGGGCCCCACGTTCTTAAGTAAATCTCAATATTGCTTCAAAAAGGTAGCTATGCATATACAGTTTACAGACAGAATGTTAACATATTAAGCAAGAGTGTGACAACTTATCAGTGCTAAATGTGCCATAAAAAAACCCAGCATGTAAAATTCTTAGCTTTGACAAGTGACAACATATCTGGCAAAATGCATTGTAAACCAAATGTAATTTTTAGCTGCAGTAAATTTTAGACAATCAAAATGATGTTAAAATGTGTGTGTTTCTTACAGTCTAGAGGCTGCTTATTCTGATGGAGGAAAACACTGACAGCATCCTTCATGATCACTGAAAGAACTGTTCTCCTTTCTCCTGCCCCACACTGATCTATCTGATCGGTGCAGTGCAGGGGAGAAAGTCACCAGGACTTGCACGGATGTTGCGCATCCTGTGTAGCTGAAAAAACTTCTGCAAGACTAGCCCTTGGACCTCTTTATGAAAAGAAGAACGACACTCCTGATATGTGAGGTGGCCTGGATAGGGTCCCAATCAAACAAAGTTGTTGATTAGCCATTGAACCTTTCAGGTCATGTGATCAGTCACATTCCTGGAAGGAATTTCAAGATGTGGTAATGTATACGATGGATGAGTGTACATATATATATATATATATATATATAAGTGTTTGTGTGTGTGGAGCTGCATGAGTATATAAGAGAGCTGTTGGTGTATGTAAGAAAGCTGTGTACAAGTATGTAGCAAAACAGTGCGTGTATGTAACAGAGGTGTGAGTGCATACTTCAAAGCTGTAGAAAAGCTATATGTGTTAGAACTGTGTTTGTGTATGGAGGAGAGTTGTGTGTGTATTTCGGAAAATTGCGTGTGTGATAGTAGTAGAGTTGTGTGTATGCAGGAGAGATGTGTGTATGTAGGAAAGAGGGTGGAAACTTATCAATGCTATAGGACCTATGCAAGAACCTAACATGATCAAATTTGACTCATGACAATACAGCTTTAAAAAATGCATTGGCAGCAATTGTACCGATCATCTACTTTCAATTAATTATCAGTAAATTGGTGAAAGTACACCTATTAAAAAAAAAATAACAGCCTCCTCCATATCCCCTCTAGCTGTCCTGTCCATCACCAAGATAGGTGCGTTTTCTGCCATTTTAGGTAGAAGTAATGTTCAACCAATTTGCTTCTAATTTAGACAAAGTAGTAGGAAAGTTTATCAAACAAACTCTACATATGAGCTCTATCTATTTTACAATACGTGTAATATGTATTCACAAAATGTCCATTTTCTATATGTGTGAACTTCACATCTTTTTTTTTTTTAGTAAGTTTTAGTGCATGATGAGGTGGTGTTTACCTATAGGATCCACCATCTCTTGGACTGGGCACCATTGATGGTATTTATTGGGCCCCACGTTCTTAAGTAAATCTCAATATTGCTTCAAAAAGGTAGCTATGCATATACAGTTTACAGACAGAATGTTAACATATTAAGCAAGAGTGTGACAACTTATCAGTGCTAAATGTGCCATAAAAAAACCCAGCATGTAAAATTCTTAGCTTTGACAAGTGACATCATATCTGGCAAAATGCATTGTAAACCAAATGTAATTTTTAGCTGCAGTAAATTTTAGACAATCAAAATGATGTTAAAATGTGTGTGTTTCTTACAGTCTAGAGGCTGCTTATTCTGATGGAGGAAAACACTGACAGCATCCTTCATGATCACTGAAAGAACTGTTCTCCTTTCTCCTGCCCCACACTGATCTATCTGATCGGTGCAGTGCAGGGGAGAAAGTCACCAGGACTTGCACGGATGTTGCGCATCCTGTGTAGCTGAAAAAACTTCTGCAAGACTAGCCCTTGGACCTCTTTATGAAAAGAAGAACGACACTCCTGATATGTGAGGTGGCATGGAGAGGGTCCCAATCAAACAAAGTTGTTGATTAGCCATTGAACCTTTCAGGTCATGTGATCAGTCACATTCCTGGAAGGAATTTCAAGATGTGGTAATGTATACGATGGATGAGTGTACATATATATATATATATATATATATAAGTGTTTGTGTGTGTGGAGCTGCATGAGTATATAAGAGAGCTGTTGGTGTATGTAAGAAAGCTGTGTACAAGTATGTAGCAAAACAGTGCGTGTATGTAACAGAGGTGTGAGTGCATACTTCAAAGCTGTAGAAAAGCTATATGTGTTAGAACTGTGTTTGTGTATGGAGGAGAGTTGTGTGTGTATTTCGGAAAATTGCGTGTGTGATAGTAGTAGAGTTGTGTGTATGCAGGAGAGATGTGTGTATGTAGGAAAGAGGGTGGAAACTTATCAATGCTATAGGACCTATGCAAGAACCTAACATGATCAAATTTGACTCATGACAATACAGCTTTAAAAAATGCATTGGCAGCAATTGTACCGATCATCTACTTTCAATTAATTATCAGTAAATTGGTGAAAGTACACCTATTAAAAAAAAAATAACAGCCTCCTCCATATCCCCTCTAGCTGTCCTGTCCATCACCAAGATAGGTGCGTTTTCTGCCATTTTAGGTAGAAGTAATGTTCAACCAATTTGCTTCTAATTTAGACAAAGTAGTAGGAAAGTTTATCAAACAAACTCTACATATGAGCTCTATCTATTTTACAATACGTGTAATATGTATTCACAAAATGTCCATTTTCTATATGTGTGAACTTCACATCTTTTTTTTTTTTAGTAAGTTTTAGTGCATGATGAGGTGGTGTTTACCTATAGGATCCACCATCTCTTGGACTGGGCACCATTGATGGTATTTATTGGGCCCCACGTTCTTAAGTAAATCTCAATATTGCTTCAAAAAGGTAGCTATGCATATACAGTTTACAGACAGAATGTTAACATATTAAGCAAGAGTGTGACAACTTATCAGTGCTAAATGTGCCATAAAAAAACCCAGCATGTAAAATTCTTAGCTTTGACAAGTGACAACATATCTGGCAAAATGCATTGTAAACCAAATGTAATTTTTAGCTGCAGTAAATTTTAGACAATCAAAATGATGTTAAAATGTGTGTGTTTCTTACAGTCTAGAGGCTGCTTATTCTGATGGAGGAAAACACTGACAGCATCCTTCATGATCACTGAAAGAACTGTTCTCCTTTCTCCTGCCCCACACTGATCTATCTGATCGGTGCAGTGCAGGGGAGAAAGTCACCAGGACTTGCACGGATGTTGCGCATCCTGTGTAGCTGAAAAAACTTCTGCAAGACTAGCCCTTGGACCTCTTTATGAAAAGAAGAACGACACTCCTGATATGTGAGGTGGCATGGATAGGGTCCCAATCAAACAAAGTTGTTGATTAGCCATTGAACCTTTCAGGTCATGTGATCAGTCACATTCCTGGAAGGAATTTCAAGATGTGGTAATGTATACGATGGATGAGTGTACATATATATATATATATATATATATAAGTGTTTGTGTGTGTGGAGCTGCATGAGTATATAAGAGAGCTGTTGGTGTATGTAAGAAAGCTGTGTACAAGTATGTAGCAAAACAGTGCGTGTATGTAACAGAGGTGTGAGTGCATACTTCAAAGCTGTAGAAAAGCTATATGTGTTAGAACTGTGTTTGTGTATGGAGGAGAGTTGTGTGTGTATTTCGGAAAATTGCGTGTGTGATAGTAGTAGAGTTGTGTGTATGCAGGAGAGATGTGTGTATGTAGGAAAGAGGGTGGAAACTTATCAATGCTATAGGACCTATGCAAGAACCTAACATGATCAAATTTGACTCATGACAATACAGCTTTAAAAAATGCATTGGCAGCAATTGTACCGATCATCTACTTTCAATGAATTATCAGCAAATTGGTGAAAGTACACCTATTAAAAAAAAAATAACAGCCTCCTCCATATCCCCTCTAGCTGTCCTGTCCATCACCAAGATAGGTGCGTTTTCTGCCATTTTAGGTAGAAGTAATGTTCAACCAATTTGCTTCTAATTTAGACAAAGTAGTAGGAAAGTTTATCAAACAAACTCTACATATGAGCTCTATCTATTTTACAATACGTGTAATATGTATTCACAAAATGTCCATTTTCTATATGTGTGAACTTCACATCTTTTTTTTTTTTTAGTAAGTTTTAGTGCATGATGAGGTGGTGTTTACCTATAGGATCCACCATCTCTTGGACTGGGCACCATTGATGGTATTTATTGGGCCCCACGTTCTTAAGTAAATCTCAATATTGCTTCAAAAAGGTAGCTATGCATATACAGTTTACAGACAGAATGTTAACATATTAAGCAAGAGTGTGACAACTTATCAGTGCTAAATGTGCCATAAAAAAAGCCAGCATGTAAAATTCTTAGCTTTGACAAGTGACAACATATCTGGCAAAATGCATTGTAAACCAAATGTAATTTTTAGCTGCAGTAAATTTTAGACAATCAAAATGATGTTAAAATGTGTGTGTTTCTTACAGTCTAGAGGCTGCTTATTCTGATGGAGGAAAACACTGACAGCATCCTTCATGATCACTGAAAGAACTGTTCTCCTTTCTCCTGCCCCACACTGATCTATCTGATCGGTACAGTGCAGGGGAGAAAGTCACCAGGACTTGCACGGATGTTGCGCATCCTGTGTAGCTGAAAAAACTTCTGCAAGACTAGCCCTTGGACCTCTTTATGAAAAGAAGAACGACACTCCTGATATGTGAGGTGGCATGGATAGGGTCCCAATCAAACAAAGTTGTTGATTAGCCATTGAACCTTTCAGGTCATGTGATCAGTCACATTCCTGGAAGGAATTTCAAGATGTGGTAATGTATACGATGGATGAGTGTACATATATATATATATATATATATATATATATATATAAGTGTTTGTGTGTGTGGAGCTGCATGAGTATATAAGAGAGCTGTTGGTGTATGTAAGAAAGCTGTGTACAAGTATGTAGCAAAACAGTGCGTGTATGTAACAGAGGTGTGAGTGCATACTTCAAAGCTGTAGAAAAGCTATATGTGTTAGAACTGTGTTTGTGTATGGAGGAGAGTTGTGTGTGTATTTCGGAAAATTGCGTGTGTGATAGTAGTAGAGTTGTGTGTATGCAGGAGAGATGTGTGTATGTAGGAAAGAGGGTGGAAACTTATCAATGCTATAGGACCTATGCAAGAACCTAACATGATCAAATTTGACTCATGACAATACAGCTTTAAAAAATGCATTGGCAGCAATTGTACCGATCATCTACTTTCAATTAATTATCAGTAAATTGGTGAAAGTACACCTATTAAAAAAAAAATAACAGCCTCCTCCATATCCCCTCTAGCTGTCCTGTCCATCACCAAGATAGGTGCGTTTTCTGCCATTTTAGGTAGAAGTAATGTTCAACCAATTTGCTTCTAATTTAGACAAAGTAGTAGGAAAGTTTATCAAACAAACTCTACATATGAGCTCTATCTATTTTACAATACGTGTAATATGTATTCACAAAATGTCCATTTTCTATATGTGTGAACTTCACATCTTTTTTTTTTTTTAGTAAGTTTTAGTGCATGATGAGGTGGTGTTTACCTATAGGATCCACCATCTCTTGGACTGGGCACCATTGATGGTATTTATTGGGCCCCACGTTCTTAAGTAAATCTCAATATTGCTTCAAAAAGGTAGCTATGCATATACAGTTTACAGACAGAATGTTAACATATTAAGCAAGAGTGTGACAACTTATCAGTGCTAAATGTGCCATAAAAAAACCCAGCATGTAAAATTCTTAGCTTTGACAAGTGACAACATATCTGGCAAAATGCATTGTAAACCAAATGTAATTTTTAGCTGCAGTAAATTTTAGACAATCAAAATGATGTTAAAATGTGTGTGTTTCTTACAGTCTAGAGGCTGCTTATTCTGATGGAGGAAAACACTGACAGCATCCTTCATGATCACTGAAAGAACTGTTCTCCTTTCTCCTGCCCCACACTGATCTATCTGATCGGTGCAGTGCAGGGGAGAAAGTCACCAGGACTTGCACGGATGTTGCGCATCCTGTGTAGCTGAAAAAACTTCTGCAAGACTAGCCCTTGGACCTCTTTATGAAAAGAAGAACGACACTCCTGATATGTGAGGTGGCATGGATAGGGTCCCAATCAAACAAAGTTGTTGATTAGCCATTGAACCTTTCAGGTCATGTGATCAGTCACATTCCTGGAAGGAATTTCAAGATGTGGTAATGTATACGATGGATGAGTGTACATATATATATATATATATATATATATATATATAAGTGTTTGTGTGTGTGGAGCTGCATGAGTATATAAGAGAGCTGTTGGTGTATGTAAGAAAGCTGTGTACAAGTATGTAGCAAAACAGTGCGTGTATGTAACAGAGGTGTGAGTGCATACTTCAAAGCTGTAGAAAAGCTATATGTGTTAGAACTGTGTTTGTGTATGGAGGAGAGTTGTGTGTGTATTTCGGAAAATTGCGTGTGTGATAGTAGTAGAGTTGTGTGTATGCAGGAGAGATGTGTGTATGTAGGAAAGAGGGTGGAAACTTATCAATGCTATAGGACCTATGCAAGAACCTAACATGATCAAATTTGACTCATGACAATACAGCTTTAAAAAATGCATTGGCAGCAATTGTACCGATCATCTACTTTCAATTAATTATCAGTAAATTGGTGAAAGTACACCTATTAAAAAAAAAATAACAGCCTCCTCCATATCCCCTCTAGCTGTCCTGTCCATCACCAAGATAGGTGCGTTTTCTGCCATTTTAGGTAGAAGTAATGTTCAACCAATTTGCTTCTAATTTAGACAAAGTAGTAGGAAAGTTTATCAAACAAACTCTACATATGAGCTCTATCTATTTTACAATACGTGTAATATGTATTCACAAAATGTCCATTTTCTATATGTGTGAACTTCACATCTTTTTTTTTTTTAGTAAGTTTTAGTGCATGATGAGGTGGTGTTTACCTATAGGATCCACCATCTCTTGGACTGGGCACCATTGATGGTATTTATTGGGCCCCACGTTCTTAAGTAAATCTCAATATTGCTTCAAAAAGGTAGCTATGCATATACAGTTTACAGACAGAATGTTAACATATTAAGCAAGAGTGTGACAACTTATCAGTGCTAAATGTGCCATAAAAAAACCCAGCATGTAAAATTCTTAGCTTTGACAAGTGACAACATATCTGGCAAAATGCATTGTAAACCAAATGTAATTTTTAGCTGCAGTAAATTTTAGACAATCAAAATGATGTTAAAATGTGTGTGTTTCTTACAGTCTAGAGGCTGCTTATTCTGATGGAGGAAAACACTGACAGCATCCTTCATGATCACTGAAAGAACTGTTCTCCTTTCTCCTGCCCCACACTGATCTATCTGATCGGTGCAGTGCAGGGGAGAAAGTCACCAGGACTTGCACGGATGTTGCGCATCCTGTGTAGCTGAAAAAACTTCTGCAAGACTAGCCCTTGGACCTCTTTATGAAAAGAAGAACGACACTCCTGATATGTGAGGTGGCATGGATAGGGTCCCAATCAAACAAAGTTGTTGATTAGCCATTGAACCTTTCAGGTCATGTGATCAGTCACATTCCTGGAAGGAATTTCAAGATGTGGTAATGTATACGATGGATGAGTGTACATATATATATATATATATATATATATAAGTGTTTGTGTGTGTGGAGCTGCATGAGTATATAAGAGAGCTGTTGGTGTATGTAAGAAAGCTGTGTACAAGTATGTAGCAAAACAGTGCGTGTATGTAACAGAGGTGTGAGTGCATACTTCAAAGCTGTAGAAAAGCTATATGTGTTAGAACTGTGTTTGTGTATGGAGGAGAGTTGTGTGTGTATTTCGGAAAATTGCGTGTGTGATAGTAGTAGAGTTGTGTGTATGCAGGAGAGATGTGTGTATGTAGGAAAGAGGGTGGAAACTTATCAATGCTATAGGACCTATGCAAGAACCTAACATGATCAAATTTGACTCATGACAATACAGCTTTAAAAAATGCATTGGCAGCAATTGTACCGATCATCTACTTTCAATTAATTATCAGTAAATTGGTGAAAGTACACCTATTAAAAAAAAAATAACAGCCTCCTCCATATCCCCTCTAGCTGTCCTGTCCATCACCAAGATAGGTGCGTTTTCTGCCATTTTAGGTAGAAGTAATGTTCAACCAATTTGCTTCTAATTTAGACAAAGTAGTAGGAAAGTTTATCAAACAAACTCTACATATGAGCTCTATCTATTTTACAATACGTGTAATATGTATTCACAAAATGTCCATTTTCTATATGTGTGAACTTCACATCTTTTTTTTTTTTAGTAAGTTTTAGTGCATGATGAGGTGGTGTTTACCTATAGGATCCACCATCTCTTGGACTGGGCACCATTGATGGTATTTATTGGGCCCCACGTTCTTAAGTAAATCTCAATATTGCTTCAAAAAGGTAGCTATGCATATACAGTTTACAGACAGAATGTTAACATATTAAGCAAGAGTGTGACAACTTATCAGTGCTAAATGTGCCATAAAAAAACCCAGCATGTAAAATTCTTAGCTTTGACAAGTGACAACATATCTGGCAAAATGCATTGTAAACCAAATGTAATTTTTAGCTGCAGTAAATTTTAGACAATCAAAATGATGTTAAAATGTGTGTGTTTCTTACAGTCTAGAGGCTGCTTATTCTGATGGAGGAAAACACTGACAGCATCCTTCATGATCACTGAAAGAACTGTTCTCCTTTCTCCTGCCCCACACTGATCTATCTGATCGGTGCAGTGCAGGGGAGAAAGTCACCAGGACTTGCACGGATGTTGCGCATCCTGTGTAGCTGAAAAAACTTCTGCAAGACTAGCCCTTGGACCTCTTTATGAAAAGAAGAACGACACTCCTGATATGTGAGGTGGCATGGATAGGGTCCCAATCAAACAAAGTTGTTGATTAGCCATTGAACCTTTCAGGTCATGTGATCAGTCACATTCCTGGAAGGAATTTCAAGATGTGGTAATGTATACGATGGATGAGTGTACATATATATATATATATATATATATATAAGTGTTTGTGTGTGTGGAGCTGCATGAGTATATAAGAGAGCTGTTGGTGTATGTAAGAAAGCTGTGTACAAGTATGTAGCAAAACAGTGCGTGTATGTAACAGAGGTGTGAGTGCATACTTCAAAGCTGTAGAAAAGCTATATGTGTTAGAACTGTGTTTGTGTATGGAGGAGAGTTGTGTGTGTATTTCGGAAAATTGCGTGTGTGATAGTAGTAGAGTTGTGTGTATGCAGGAGAGATGTGTGTATGTAGGAAAGAGGGTGGAAACTTATCAATGCTATAGGACCTATGCAAGAACCTAACATGATCAAATTTGACTCATGACAATACAGCTTTAAAAAATGCATTGGCAGCAATTGTACCGATCATCTACTTTCAATGAATTATCAGCAAATTGGTGAAAGTACACCTATTAAAAAAAAAATAACAGCCTCCTCCATATCCCCTCTAGCTGTCCTGTCCATCACCAAGATAGGTGCGTTTTCTGCCATTTTAGGTAGAAGTAATGTTCAACCAATTTGCTTCTAATTTAGACAAAGTAGTAGGAAAGTTTATCAAACAAACTCTACATATGAGCTCTATCTATTTTACAATACGTGTAATATGTATTCACAAAATGTCCATTTTCTATATGTGTGAACTTCACATCTTTTTTTTTTTTTAGTAAGTTTTAGTGCATGATGAGGTGGTGTTTACCTATAGGATCCACCATCTCTTGGACTGGGCACCATTGATGGTATTTATTGGGCCCCACGTTCTTAAGTAAATCTCAATATTGCTTCAAAAAGGTAGCTATGCATATACAGTTTACAGACAGAATGTTAACATATTAAGCAAGAGTGTGACAACTTATCAGTGCTAAATGTGCCATAAAAAAACCCAGCATGTAAAATTCTTAGCTTTGACAAGTGACAACATATCTGGCAAAATGCATTGTAAACCAAATGTAATTTTTAGCTGCAGTAAATTTTAGACAATCAAAATGATGTTAAAATGTGTGTGTTTCTTACAGTCTAGAGGCTGCTTATTCTGATGGAGGAAAACACTGACAGCATCCTTCATGATCACTGAAAGAACTGTTCTCCTTTCTCCTGCCCCACACTGATCTATCTGATCGGTGCAGTGCAGGGGAGAAAGTCACCAGGACTTGCACGGATGTTGCGCATCCTGTGTAGCTGAAAAAACTTCTGCAAGACTAGCCCTTGGACCTCTTTATGAAAAGAAGAACGACACTCCTGATATGTGAGGTGGCATGGATAGGGTCCCAATCAAACAAAGTTGTTGATTAGCCATTGAACCTTTCAGGTCATGTGATCAGTCACATTCCTGGAAGGAATTTCATGATGTTGTAGGAGAGCTGGGTGGTTATATTAGAAAACTGTGTGTATATATGTAGCAGAGCTGTGTATGCATATATAGCAGAGCTTGTTGTGCATGTCCTGTGGATGCAGAAGTGATGTGTTTTTGTGCATTGTAGTGAATGCATATAATTTGCCTGCTTTAAAGCTGTATGAGTATAATACACATGCTGCAGAGAAACATTAATATTAGATCTCTAACTACTCTATTGTACCCTAAAGCATTAAAATTAGTGTAATTGACTTCTCCACATATCTACACCTCCAGGAAATTTGTAATTAGTTGGAAAAGTGTTTTTCCTAATTTTTTACTATGTAGTCCTCCTGAGTTTTTTATAGAAAGCATTAAAGTGAAAAATATGATAATTTATGCTAAGTATTAGGAAAATGTTGAAATTACACCTATCAAAAAAACAGCCTCCTCAATTTCCCTTAAAGCTGCCCTATCCATCTCCATGAGTAGCGGGAGTATATATCATTCAAACTCTACATGTGAAGTTCACCTATTTTTCAATATTTGAAATTTGTATTCACAACACTTTAGTTTTTTATATGTCTGAAGTATACGGCTATGTGCCCACGATGTAGATATGCTCAGGATATTTTCCTGAGCGTTTCTGCATCTCCCTGGCAGAAAAAACGCATGTGGATTGTACATGCGGATTGTACATGCGTTTTTCCTGCCAGGGACATGCGGATGTGAAGCGTTCTTCACATGCATTTCCGCATGTGGGTTGACAAGCGCTTTCCAAGCGATTTTAGCATCACTTGGAAAGTGCTTGTCAACTTGGTCACACTATATAAATCCATGCAAACAGCATGGATTTATATAGTGTGACCCCCAAAGAATGTGAAAACATAAAAAAAATAAATCTATACTCACCTTCCGATGGCCCCCGCAGTCTTGCTACGCTCCGTCCTGGCTGCCGGCAACTCTCGGTGCACTGTACTGAAGGACCTGCTGTCACATGACTATGACGTCAGCGCAGATCCTACAGTTCACCGCGAGATGGCGGCAAAGGAGGACGAGCGCTGCGGGGGCCGCCAGAAGGTAAATATGATATTTATTTTTTATTTTATTTTTTTTTCACAGGTTCTATGGTACCTGGGTCCAGAGGAGAGTCTCCTGTCCTCCACACCCGGGTACCATCCACACATTTCATCTGTAGATGCGCCTTCCATGCGTTCCAGTGATGCGTAATCCATGCGTTCCAATGCAAGTCAATGGCGGCGAAAACGCAGCGTTTCCGCAAAATTAATGGACATGCTGCGTTTTTTTCCGCAATGATAATCCGCAGCGGAAATTTCCGCAGCATGTGCGCAGCACATGCGGATTATCATTGGGGAGCATGGCTGGCCTTCTACCATGCATTTTTTAAGCATTTCTGCAGCGTTTTTGCCGCTGCGGAAACGATTAAAAAACGTATCGTGGGCACATAGCCTACTACGTGTTTTGATAATCAGGTATTAGTACATAATGACGTGGTATTAGCTTATAGGACCCATCCATCTCTTGGATTGGGTGTCATTAACGGTACTTTTTAGGCCACAGGTACCTAATCATGTCTCAATATTATTTGGCCACAGGTACCTAGTCATGTCTTTATATCAGTGTTGTGAAACCAAAATCAAGAGTGAAACATAAACATAATCTATTATGAAAAGATCTGCACCTGTTTTGGGTTTTTCACCCACTCCTGATTTTGGCTTAGAAATACCGATGCCAAATCCAAGCCAAAATGTGTCTGTGTCCTTACAGTGTAAGTATCCAAAGCATGAAGAATGACAACTGTGTTTCAAAATGCGTGAGTTACAGCATCAGTTATCACAACCTCCCCCACCCCCTTGTCTCATAAATGTGTAACAGTGTTGGATGAAGCTTCGGGAGCTCTGCGATATTGATGTGAGCGCAGAAGATCAAGTCCTATGGAAAGGATTTATTCCTGTACCCACAGAATGGTGGCAGTAATATGGGATAGGGTTTACATGGTTTCTCCCACAGTTCCCACAGCTTCAGCCGTACAATAAACAGATATGATATGAGGCAACCTCTGCAATCCTGGTACTCAGCAGTACTTCGGTCATTGTTCTGGGGTCCTAGAAATTTATACTATAGGGAGCACAGTGGAGGGGAGAAACACTGACAGGAGAGACAAAGTCTGAATGTTGCTACCTACCTTTTGTAAACGTTTAGAACTTGATTATTGATACTTACCTGTGACTTTGTGATTGGCTTTTTGTGCAGAGTCTGAGATTATTCAATCATAATCTTCCATCTATGGCATGAAGAAAATGCTGGTCTTGTTTGGCATCTAAGGCGACACGTCTATTGGGAAGAAGACTTGTCTGCTCAAGTGATCGGCTGCAACTGGTGCATGTGGAGGATCCAGCTGTGTTATATAGGAGGAGGCTATGATGTCATAAGAGAAAAGAGAAGCCAATGAGGTCATAAGAGAGAAGCCGTTGATGTCATAAAATAGAATCTGATGATGTCATAAGAGAGAAAAGAGAAGCTGATGAGGTCATAAGAGAGAAGCCGATGATGTCATAAAATAGAATCTGATGATGTCATAAGAGAGAAGAGAATCCTACTACTAGCATGGCAATATTTCCTACAGCAATTCATTATATAATCTGGAATAAATATTTATTTAGAGATATCTCCTTGTTAAACTTTTTCACCCCAAAAAACTCACTATGGCAATTTACTCCATAACTACTATTATTATTATTGACATGATAAAATGTATAAATATTTAAAGTGCTCATCCTGGCACTATTAATCAGAGCTCATTTTACCTGATGCAGTTACACTATACAGATAAATGAACATACACTGTATACTCTATACCTATATACTATATATACACAAACCTACCATATATACTCTATATGCAAATGCATGTACACTGTATATTGGATACTGTATATCTATATATACAAACCTACCATATATACTCTATATGCAAATGCATGTACACTGTATATTGGATACTGTATATCTATATACACAAACCTACCATGTATACTCTATATGCAAATGCATGTACACTGTATATTGGATACTCTATATCTATATACACAAACCTACCATATATACTCTATATGCAAATGAATGTACACTGTATATTGGATACTGTATATCTATATATACAAACCTACCATATATACTCTATATGCAAATGCATGTACACTGTATATTGGATACTGTATATCTATATACACAAACCTACCATATATACACTACATACTAATGTACATAGACTTTATATATGCTACACCTACATATCTGCATATTTTCACATCCACCTTATATACATTACACGCATATATACTCACTCTCATACACTGTATAAACACATTCACCTTATATATAAGTAAAAACATAGAACTGGATTATTGATATTTACCTGTGACTTTGTGATGAACTTTTTCTGCCGAGTCTGAGATTAGTCAATCACAATCTTCCATCAATTTCACAAAGAAAATGCTGGTCTTGTTTGGCATCTAAGGGGAAACATCCGCTGGGAAGAAGACTGCTCTGCTCAAGTGATCGGCTGCAACTGGTGCATGTGGAGGATCCAGCTGTGTTATATAGGAGGAGGCTATGATGTCATAAGAGAGAAAAGAGAAGCCAATGAGGTCATAAGAGAGAAGCCGATGATGTCATAAAATAGAATCTGATGATGTCATAAGAGAGAAGAGAATCCTAGGACTAGCATGGCAATATTTCTTACAGCAATTCATTATATAATCTGGAATAAATATTTATTTAGAGATATCTCCTTGTTAACCACTTCGCGCCAGAGCCTGTTTTTGCCTTCGTGACCGGGCCAATTTTTTCAATTCTGACCACTGTCACTTTATGAGGTAATTACTCTGGAACGCTTCAACGTATTCCCCTGATTCTGAGATTGTTTTTTCATGACATATTGTACTTCATGATAGTGGTAAAATTTCTTCGATATCACTTGCGTTTATTTGTGAAAAAAATCGGAAATTTGGCGAAAATTTTGAAAATTTTGCAATTTTCAAACTTTGAATTTTCATGCCCTTAAATCAGAGAGATATGTCACACAAAATAGTTAATAAATAACATTTCCCACATGTCTACTTTACATCAGCACAATTTTGGAACCAACATTTTTTTTTGTTAGGGAGCTATAAGGGTTAAAAGTTGACCAGTGATTTCTCATTTTTCCAACAAAATTTACAAAAACATTTTTTTAGGGACCACATCATATTTGACGTCACTTTGAGGGGTCTTTATGACAGAAAATACCCAAAAGTGACACCATTCTAAAAACTGCACCCCTCAAGGTGCTCAAAACCACATTCAAGAACTTTATTAACCCTTCAGGTACTTCACCGGAATTTTTGGAATGTGGAAGAAAAAAATTAACATTTAACTTTTTTCACAAAAATGTTACTTTAGACCCAATTTTTTTTATTTTCACAGGGGTAACAGGAAAAAATAGACCCCAAATTTTTTTGTGCAATTTCTCTTGAGCGTGCTGATACCCCATATGTGAGGGAAAACCACTGTTTGGGCGCACTGCAGGGTTCGGAAGGGAAGGAGCGCCATTAGACTTTTTGAATGTAAAATTTGTCTGAATAATTAGCAGACGCCATATTGCGTTTGGAGAGCTCCTGATGTGCCTAAACAGTGGAAACCCCCCACAAGTGACACCATTTTGGAAACTAGACCCCTTAGGGAACTTATCTAGATGTGTGGTGAGCACCTTGAACCCCAAGGTGCTTCACAGAAGTTTATAATATTGAGCTGTAAAAATAAAATTTTCACATTTTTCCCACAAAACCGTTTTTCATCCCTTAATTTTGCATTATCTTAAGGGTAATAGGATAAATTGCACCATGAAATTTGTTGTTCAATTTCTCCTGAACACGCTGATACCCCATATGTGGAGGCAAATTACTGTTTGAGCACATGGCAGGGTTTGAAAGGGAAGGAGCGCCATTTGACTTTTTGAATGTAAAATTTGTTTGAATAATTAGCAGACGCCATGTCACATTTGGGGAGCCCCTAATGTGCCTAAACAGTGGAAACCCCCCACAAGTGCCACCATTTTGGAAACTAGACCTCTTAGGGAACTTATCTAGATGTGTGGTGAGCACCTTGCACCCCCAGCTGCTTCACAGAAGTTTATAATATTGAGCCGTAAAAATAAAATTTTCACATTTTTCCCATAAAAAATGTTTTTCATTCCCTAATTTTGCATTATCATAAGGGTAACAGGATAAATTGCACCATGAAATTTGTTGTACAATTTCTCCTGAGTACGCCGATACCCCATATGTGGGGGAAAACCACTGCTTTGGTGTACGGCAGGGTTCGGAAGAGAAAGGAGCGCTATGTTGGCTGGGATAGGCAGCAGACGCCATGTCACATTTGAAGAGTCGCTGACATGCCAAAACAGCAGAAACCCCCACAAGTGACCCCATTTTGTAAACTACACCTCTCAAGGAATTCATCTAGGGAAGTAGTGAGTATTTTTTAATTTTTAAATTTATACCATTGGGCAGTGAAAAAAGCATAATTATATTTTTACCACAAAAAAATGTTTTACCCTCAGATTTTACATTTTCACACAGGACAATGGGTAAAAATGGTGCCGAAATGTGTCACACAATTTCTTCTAAAAGTGGCAATACCCCATATGTGGCTGTATTGTACCGCTCAGCCGTACCGCGAGATCTGGGGGGGACGGAGCACTATTTGACAATTGGAGAACAAACTATTGTAGAATAGGCATTTGGATTTGGGAGCACAAAATTTTCTGAATTTCTTTTGGGGGGCAAGGGTCATTTTGCTTTTCCAGAGCCTTTCTGCTACCAGTAACTTGGAAGTCCCTTATATTTTTAACAGATGACGGACCTGAGTGGGGACTAGCTTTTTTTGAGGACTGAGTTGAAGCTTTTATTGGGAACATTTTACGTAACATTTATCCGGCGCTCTAGGCTGAGCACTTACATCGGGGTTTCCATCTAAATTTCCAAGTGATGTAATTCAGATGAAACCCCTGCAGGATCCATTCACTATAATGAGGCAGCAGAGTTACTCTGGACTCCGTCTGGCCTCTGTTTAGCGGTGTCCTTTTTTTCAGAAGTGCACAAAACTGTGGCCAACCGCACTTTTATGCACGCCTAAAACAAATGACACCGTGGGATCCCAGGCTAGACGGCGTCCACAGTGGCCTATATCTGCCTCATTACAGGGAATCTTCCATCATGGGTTCCGGCTGAATCACGTATTTCAGAGATTTACACAGAAACTCTGGTGTAAGTGCTCAGCGCAGAGCACAGGATAAATGTGAGCAGAGCCTTACTGGGATCTTTGGGAGACATAATAAACAAATCAGTAGCAGGTGAAGAATTGGTTTTATTTATTTTTTACGCCGTTCCTAGTGTGATATAACTGATTAGATTACTTTATTCTTCGGGTCGGTGCGATTACAGAGATACCAGATTTATATCGGGTTTTTATGACTGACAGCTGTCACACACTAAAATACGCTTTTTTTGCAAAATCTAGTTTTTGCATCACCATATTTTGAGAGCTATAATTTTTCCATATTTCGGCCGACAGAGTCATGTGATGGCTTGTTTTTTGCGAGACGAGTTGACATTTTTATTGGTACCATTTTTGGGAACGTGACATTTTTTGATCGCTTTCTATTCCGTTTTTTGGGAGGTAAAATTAACAAAAACAAACAATTCAGGAATTGTTTTTTGAGGTTTTTGTTTATGCCGTTCTGCGTGTGGTAAAAGTGATCAGGCAGCGTTATTCTTGGGGTCAGTACATTTACAGCGATACTACACTTACTGTATTTTTTTTATGTTTTGGCGCTTTTACACAATAAAACAATTTTATAGAAAAAAATATTTTTTTTGCATTGCTTTATTCTGAGCGCTATAACTTTTTTATTTTTCGGCTGATGGAGCTGTATGGCAGCTTTTTTTTTGCGGAACAAGGTGATGTTTTCAGCGGTACCATTTTTATTTCTATTTTGTTTTTTGATCGCATTTTTTTCCACTTTTTGTTTGGCGATATGATGAAAAAGCATATTTTTTTGTTCCGTTTTTTATTTATTTTTATTACGGTGTGCACAGAAGGAGTTAATTAGTGTGACAGTTTTATAGCTCGGGTTGTTTCGGACGCGGCGATACCAAATATGTGTACTTTTTTTGGTTTTGTAAAAATATACGGATTTATTGGTTTAATATTTTATTTATTTTTATTTATTTTGTGATTTTTTTTTTAATAGTTTAAAACTTTTTTTTTACTTTTTTTTACATTTTTACTTAGTCCCTGTATGGGACATTAATTTTTATTTTTCTGATCACTGATCTCATGTAATGTAATACACATATATTACATTACATGAGATCTTCCCTGACTGTTTCAGTCAGTCTCCTGTCTGGCTCAGCTTGCAGGCTGAGCCAGACAGGACACCGTATATGGCAGAGCTGGAGGCGGTCATGTGACCTCCAGCTGCCATAGCAACCCCAGGTCCTGGAAGGAAACGGAGGTCTTCGGAGAGGTAAGATGACCCCCTCTCCTCCTGCTGTCTCCTATATGCCGCGATCACTATAGATCGCAGCATATAGAAGACAGCAAGGGGTTAACATCACTGGGACCTGATCTAATCAGGTCCCGATGATGTTCCCTGTCAGAGCTAACGCTCTGCACTGGAATCGCAGCGCTTGCAGGACCCTGGGGGTCCTGAGCGCTGCGAGACCACCCACCGTTTTTAAACGTCGGCGCTGCACAGAGCCCGGCAAGCGCCGACGTTTATCTACAGTGGGCGGTCGGGAACCGGTTAAACTTTTTCACCCCAAAAAACTCACTATGGCAATTTACTCCATAACTACTATTATTATTATTGACATGATAAAATGTATAAATATTTAAAGTGCTCATCCTGGCACTATTAATCAGAGCTCATTTTACCTGATGCAGTTACACTATACAGATAAATGAACATACACTGTATACTCTATACCTATATACTATATATACACAAACCTACCATATATACTCTATATGCAAATGCATGTACACTGTATATTGGATACTCTATATCTATATACACAAACCTACCATATATACTCTATATGCAAATGCATGTACACTGTATATTGGATACTCTATATCTATGTACACAAACCTACCATATATACACTACATACTAATGCACATAGACTTTATATATGCTACACCTACATATCTTCATATTTTCACATCCACCTTATATACACTACACGCATATATACACATTCTTATACACTGTATAAACACATTCACCTTATATATAAGTAAATACATAGTAAAAACATAGAACTGGATTATTGATATTTACCTGTGACTTTGTGATGAACTTTTTCTGCTGAGTCTGAGATTAGTCAATCACAATCTTCCATCAGTTACACGGAGAAAATGCTGGTCTTGTTTGGCATCTAAGGGGAAACATCCGCTGGGAAGAAGACTGCTCTGCTCAAGTGATCGGCTGCAACTGGTGCATGTGGAGGATCCAGCTGTGTCATATAGGAGAAGGCTATGATGTCATAAGAGAGAAGCCGATGATGTCATAAGAGAAGAGAGAAGCCCAGGACTAGCATAGCAATATCTCCTACAGAAATTCATTATATAATTTGGAATAAATATTTATTTAGAGATATCTCTCTGTTAAACATGATAAAATGATGACATGTATAAATCTATAAAGGACTCATCTTGGTACTAATATTAATCAGAGCTCGTTTTGCCAGATGCAGATACACTATACAGATGCACATACACTGTATACTATATTACTATGTACTCTATACCTATACACTATATACAGTGGTGTGAAAAAGTTTTTGCCCCATCCCTGATTTCTTATTCTAACACTTAAATGTTTCAGATCACAAGACAAATGTAAATATTAGACAAAGATAACACAAGTAAAGACAAAATGCTATTTTAAATAAAGGTCTTTATTATTAAGGGAAAAAGAAATCCGAACTTACAGGGACCTGTGTGAAAAAGTGATTGCCCCCCTCCTTTAAACATAAATTAACTGTGAAAAACTACTGAATCTATCGCGCTACTTACAATATGGTAAGTTATATAGACCCAAAAAAAGGAATAAGTAAAATGATAACCTCAAAAAGAAGTAAAATGTGATATTAAGAACATAGTGATATTAATAGGCACAAGTTAACAGCACAATTTCACAAAATATCAGTTTTCCATAGGATAAATAAAGGTGCACAAGATTAAAAAGAGTCCATACAGACTTCCGGTTCCGGCTCTGACAGGGATGCGTCTGAGCTCCCAGCCCCCGTGGCGGTTAAACAGCAACATCGCACCACGCACCGACGCCACAACGCTCAAAATGAGCTCTAAGAAGGCAGCGTCACCGGCAGCAAAGGAGGGACGCATGGAGAGGTGACTCCGCAACACCGGGAGCGAGCACGGAACCTCGTCTCCTCAGCCCCAGCGGCAGAAGGTAACCGCCAAGATGGCGGCGGGCGGGAAGCAGAGGGACACAACGCGGGGACAACGACAGCAGAAGAAGCTGGAGGGTTCCGTAAGCGCAGACAGTAGCATAGATGTGGCAGCCAGTGGAGGGGAGTGTAGTGAAGGAGACGAAGAAGTACCCTCACCTGGTCACACTATGCCCCCACTAGATTATAAAAAGCTGGCACAGGAAGCATCACACTACCTAGCAGAAGATCTCAGGGAGACAATCAGAGAGGTGATGAAAGAGGCTCTGCTGGGCTTGCAAATCATATCTGACCAGCATGAATCCAGACTCCATACCTTAGAACAGAGGTTATCTGATTCGGAGGACAGGGTGTCACAACTGGAGAACCAAGTCTCTGATCTTCTCCAACAGTCAGCTTACACTAAAGACAAACTAGAGGATCTGGAGAACCGCTCGAGACGCATCAACCTGAAAATCATAGGGCTGCCTGAATCTATACCAAATGGGGCACTAAATGACATCTGAAAATTGAAATTTCTCGTGCCTTAGGGATTTCGCACAAATGCAAGGTAGAAAGAGCCCACAGAGTTGGCATGCCTCCAGCGACAAGACCAGATTCCAGCAAAATCAAAAATTCTGAGTCTCAGATGCGTGAAAAGAACCGCACCTCCCTCCAGTCAAGACCAAGACAAGTGATTGTGCGCTACCTTGATTATAAAGACAAAGAAAATATCTTGCGCACCTTTAAGGGTATGAGACGTCCAGTATTGATTGGAGAGCATAGGATCCTGATTTTTGGAGATTTTTCTGTGGCGGTTACCAAGTTGAGAAAAGCTTTTAGCCCGGCATGTAGCATCATGTACAAGAGGAACATCCGTCTCCAACTCCTGTACCCTGCAGTGCTTAAATATAGAGGCCCTGATGGCAGGCTTAGAGTGCAGCGTGATCCCCAGGAAGCGCTAAGACATCTCACGCAAAGAGAGCCTGCGGATAGAAGTAATCACATATCTCCCAGATCGGATGAAATTAGACCGTCGGGGTCTCCGGACCTTGCCGTGATGCAGACTCCCGATCGCCTGGGCCCCGGCATGGTGAAATCTTGCCCTAGTCATCGGGAGGAGGTGTCCAAACCTTGTCCCCGAAAGAAAAGGGGGGCACAAACTACAGTGGGCCCACATGAGGTCAGCACTCAATCGCTTCTGAACCTTTGCCTATTCAAGACAGTGAAGATTTGTGCTAAGTCTGTCTCTCACTGGTAACATTAAGCTGTTTTTCTTGGGGTTTCTTCCCCTTTTTTTTTAATCTTTTCCCTCTTTTCCTTCCTCCGTGGACTCTATTCTACACTATTGGATGACTTCTTGAGCATTTGGAGGATTGGAACAGGGGTTGAGGAGAGGCGCTATGTATATGCAAAGACGGTTGCTACACTTTAAACTTTGTTCATAAGCCGTTGGGCGGGAGAGAAAGGAGGTTACCTGTCAGTATATGGAAGTTCGTTTACGTCGAATATTTAGAGGGATAATTGTTGAGGGGAGGGGGAGGGTATTTTTACAAGGGGGGGAAATGGGAATGGTTTTTACTGTTGTTGTATAAAGAGTTTTCAGAGCGCGATCCACTTAATGCAACGTCGTCTCAAATTATAATGTGCTGTTATACCACAAATTATGCTTACCCAGTTAGAGAGTACCATCACCTAATCTCACTATATAACAAAGAACATGGTTAAGGTTATAACCTGGAACGTTAAAGGATTAAGATCCCCGGAATAAAGATCAATGATATTGCGACATCTGAAGAGACTTAACGCTGATATTGCCATGTTACAGGAAACTCATTTGTCCCAAAATGAAATGTTTAGAATGCATAGAATGTGGGTAGGGCAGTATATGGCTCTGGGGCGGAAGGGAGGAAAGCAGGCGTGCTAATTCTGGTCAACAGGGCCTTCCAACACAAAATCCTCTCTGAGGTCAGGGACGATGGGGGACGCCTGATACACCTGGTACTGGATAGTCCGTCAGGTAGACTAAGTCTCTATAATATTTATGCCCCTAACTCGGCCCAGAAAGACTTCTTTACATACATTCAAAAGTTGGTCCTGGAAGATGGAGAGGATACAAAAATTTTGGGGGTGACTTCAATACAGTAGTATCTAGCTTAGAAGATAGAAGAAGGGGAGGACGTCATGGACTCTGTGTTGCCCAAAACGAGGAGTTCCAGGAGGGGTCGGGACTACTCCACAATTTGATTTCCTGCTTATGCTTGGGGGATGTGTGGAGAATGTATCATCCCCTAGATCGTGGTGAATTCACACATTATTCTCACCCGCATGATTAGTGGTCACGTATAGACATGTTCTTACTGGGGGGGGGGTGCCGATAGATAGAGTAGAAGATGTGACCATAGAAGACATGGCTATTTCAGACCACAATCCAGTCACTCTACAATTGACAGATTCATCGCCAAGAGGGACAGATTATCTGTGGCGCTTCTCGTCATATCTTAGACGAGACGGGAATTTTGACAAATTATTAGGGGAATGGTGGACTGAATTCTCATTAGACAATGAAGCTCACAGGTCTGATCCACGGTTATTTTGGGAAACGAGTAAGGCCGTAATGAGAGGTAAAATCCTAGCCTACACAAAGACACAGAAATGTAAGGCCAATGAGCAGTTTAAAACTGCTAGCGAGGCCGTCAGGAAGGCGTACACTCAATTCAAAAATCTACAAACTTTGGACTTGAAATCCCAGTGGGTGACAGCTAAACAAAAATTTGACGCATGGGCCAAGAAAAAAGAGCTATTTTGGAAAGCCCAATGGGAGGTTGATTTATATAGATACGGGGATATAGCAGGAAAAATTTTAGCCAATTTAGCCAGAGGAAAGAGGCCGCATACGGCAATAACATCTTTGAAAAAGAAGGATGGTACTTTAGAATCCACTCCAAGGGGGATTAACAATCTACTCGGAAAATACTATTCAGAATTCTACAAAGACAATCTAGGGCCAAGAGAGGGAAGGGAGGACTGGTTGAAAAAAGTAAAATTACCAAACTTAGCAGAGGGAGAACTAGAGGGGTTAAATAGAGAAATAACCCAAGAAGAGGTCCTTGAGACGATAAAACACCTGGGTTCCCACAAGGCTCCGGGTCCTGACGGGTTCACTGGGGAATATTATAAAGCGCTTAATGATAAAGTTGCCACCTGCATGGTCCCTTACTTTAATAAGATCTTGAGGGGTGAGCGCCTGTCTGATCAAACCAATATGGCATATATTAAACTTTTCCCGAAAGGAGAAAGGGTAGCAACCGATCCCTCCAGTTATAGACCCATTTCACTAATCAATCAGAATCTCAAGATTCTGCCCAAGATTATGGCAGACTGTCTGGCACAAATTATGCCACGGCTTATCGGGAGCCAACAATCGGGGTTTATAAAGGGAAGGTCGGCAGTGGGTAATATTAGGAAGGCTATATTGATCCTGGATGAGGTGGGAAGGGGGAGGTTATGCAGGGATGATCCACCGGCATTACTATTGTTGGACGACGAAAAAGCGTTTGACAATGTAAGTTGGGCATGGCTTGATATGGTTTTGGATGCCTTTGGCTTTCTCGGGTCCTTTAGTACCTTTCTAAAAACACTATACTTTAACACAAGAGCGAAGGTGAACACCCCGGGCTTTCTGTCTGCAGCCTTCCCCTTGGAGAAGGGAAAACGCCAGGGATGTCCCTTGTCTCCTTTGCTTTTCAACCTGGCAACTGAACCTTTTTCTCGATTCCTCAATGATGGCGATGCATTTGAAGGAATACGAGTAGGGCAAAGAACTGTTGAATCAGCTTTATTTGCTGACAACGTAATATTATTTTTAAATAGACCGGGAAGAGATATGGGCAACCTGCTTGCACAGCTTGAAGTCTATGGCTCCTTTTCTGGCTTCAAACTAAACAAATCTAAATGTGAGCTGCTCAGACTGGGTGAGTCAGGTCGCAACATCCATCATGAGAGGTTGGTGGACCGGATAGGAGGTATTAAGGTTAGACGTGACCACATAAAATATCTAGGGGTTTATCTGGGGAGGTCTGCGAGCTCTGTGTATTCTCTGAACTTTGGCCCGTTAATTGCCAAGATAGAGAAAGAGTTGGAGGAGTGGAAAAACCTCCCATTGTCTCTATTGGGGAGGTGTCATCTGATAAAGATGATTAGTTTAGCGAGACTGCTGTACCCACTACAGACGATCCCTCTTCTCCTCCGATATACAGACATCAAACGACTCAATGTAGCATTCACGAGATTCTTATGGAGAGGAAAGAGAGCGAGAATAAGAACTGATACCCTGACGCTTCCCAAAGACAGGGGGTGGTTAGGACTCCCGGATATTAGGGGATATAATTTGGCTTGTCTTTCCCGACATGTGCTAGACTGGCTAAAGAAATCTAGCAAACACTCTAACTATGAAGATGAGGTGGAACCATGGGACCCGGTTAGTCTCCTTCATGCCTCTTGGTCTGACATTCCACAGTCTTTGAAACACTCATTGATATACAGAGACACAGCGATGTGCTGGAAGCGGTCCGAAAGAAATTTAAGTTGGCGTGGAGGGTTTCAAAATATTTGAATCCCTGGGCCCATATCGGCTTTAAAAATGGGAAGGGAGAACATTCTATTCAAGGAATGGAGAGTTAGGGGCATTCAGAGGATGGGTGACCTGTTACATGTGACTAAGAAAAGATGGTTACGTGGGTCGGAAGTGTTAGAGAAGTACGGTCTATCGGCCATGCAGTTGATGCAATATGGACAACTACAGTTCCATGTCTTAAACCAGCTGAAGGATGTCTCGATGGAATGCGTTACAATCTCTTACTTATACAAACGATTGAAAGACATAACCTCATTTGAGGGCGTTGATAAGAGATTTAAAGGTTGGGAGAGATTGATTTAAACTGAAGATCTGGAGGACAAAATACTTAAAGGCTGGGAATTGGTGAGAAAGTATATACCTAATGAAAAGTGGAGGAACATGCAATTCCGTATCATGTATAGAGCGATATTTGGCTTTACCATACCACCAACACCACAAGCACCTGATAGGTTACAAAGTTGCCCAAAATGTGACACCCCTAAGACAGATATGATTCATGGCCTGTGGACTTGTACAGCTATTCAGGGTTTTTGGAGACGGGTTATTACGGCAACACAAGATATTTATAATAATGACATAGGTCACGACCCCTTGACATGGCTGTTACACTTCCCGGCGGAAAAAATTTGGAGATGAAAAGAAGCTAGATTATTGCACATTATAGCTATAACAGCTAAGAAACTTATTTTAAGGGACTGGCTGAGTGGGGCATGCCCCAAGATCCCAGACTTAGTAACAATGCTGAAAGACAACATATTGACTGAGAGGATGGAAGCTGAGAGAAACAAGGATATCTTGACAGAAATTTTTTTTAATACGTGGAGAGCCTTCAAAATTTTGCATCTGACCCCGGACGAGTTGGTTCGTACGGTCCTTCCATTTAAAAATTCCAACTGGTATCTACTAGAAGACTTGAATGGTACTCTGGGGATCTTAAAGATATAGAAGTGGTTTTATTGTTTGTGGTGATAGCGGAGGAACCTTCATTCGATATCTTTCAGGACACTACTAGAGTCATTTGATATACATGATAGATGGCTGTACTGCATTTTGTGGATGTATCTATATTGGGGGCTTATGTTTGATTTTGATTTTGTGCTCTTATGATGTTATTTTGTTATTTTGCTATTTTGTACCATTGACAAACTGTAATAAAAATGATTTTGGAAAAAAAAAAAAAAAAAAGAGTCCATAATAATAATATCATAGAATCATAGAATGGTAGAGTTGGAAGGGACCTCCTGGGTCATCTGGTCCAACCCCCTGCTCAAAGCAGGATTCACTAGATCATCTCAGACAGATGTCTGTCCAGCCTCTGTTTGAAGACGTCCATTGAAGGGGAACTAACCACCTCTCGTGGCAGCATGTTCCACTCATTAATCACCCTAACTGTCAAAAAGTTTTTTCTAATATCTAATCTGTGTCTCCTCCCATTTAGTTTCATCCCATTGCTTCTAGTCTTTCCTTGTGCAAATGAGAATAAAGATGATCCTTCTACAATGTGACAGCCCTTGACATATTTGTAGACAGCTATTAAGTCTCCTCTCAGTCTTCTTTTTTGCAAGCTAAACATTCCCAAATCCTGCAACCGTTCCTCATAGGACATGGTTTGCAGACCAGTCACCATTCTGGTCGCTCTTCTCTGAACTTGCTCCAGTTTGTCTATGTCTTTTTTAAAATGTGGTGCCCAAAACTGTACACAGCATTCCAGATGAGGTCTGACCAAAGAGGAGTAAAGACCGATAATGACTTCACGTGATCTAGACTGTATGCTTCTGTTAATACATCCCAGAATTGTATTTGCCTTTTTTGCTGCTGCATCACACTGTTGACTCATGTTCAGTCTATGACCTATTAGTATACCTAAGTCTTTTTCACATGTACTGTTGCTTAGCTCTATTCCTCCCATTCTGTATATGCTTTTTTCATTTTTATTGCCCAGATGTAGTACTTTGCATTTTTCCCGGTTAAAAACCATTCTGTTGGTTGCTGCCCACTGCTCCAGTTTATTTAGGTCTTTTTGAATCCTCTCTCTCTCTTCTCTAGTATTAGCTATCCCTCCTAGCTTTGTGTCATCAGCAAATTTAATCAGTTTACCCTCAATTCCTTCATCTAAATCATTGATAAAGATGTTGAACAATACAGGTCCCAGGACGGAGCCCTGTGGTACCCCACTTGAGACATTCATCCAGCTGGATGTGAAGCCATTTACAACCACCCTTTGAGTCCGATCACTAAGCCAGTTATGAATCCACCTAACAGTTGCCTGGTCCATTGCATACTTGGTCATTTTTTCAATAAGGACGGTGTGAGATACTTTGTCAAATGCTTTGCTGAAGTCAAGATATACTATCATTGGACACCACTTTGTCCATCCACAGCGTGCAACCATTATATTTCGCCAGAAAAGAGTCCCAAACCTCCAGATCCGCCTTGATCTCCTGAGTAACGCGAAAAAATGATGCGACGATGATTTTCCTGCCAACGCCTCCGATAATCACCTGGAAAACACCCTGACCATCGGCATTATCCTGCAAGCAAAATTAAGCTTGCCCAACAATGACCGTACTACCTTCAACCTTATTTTCTTGACGCGTCGCACCGCCGCTTCCGCCAGCCGCAAATCCATCAACTTTCCTTTAGGAAGCCTACACTCCATCGCCACACTGTCAATTTCTATACCCAAAAAACACATCACCGTAGCAGGGCCCTCCGTCTTGTCTGCGGCTAATGGGATCCCAAACAACACCGTCACCTTCTTTAAAGTTACCCACAAAACTGAACACACTAACAAGCCAGAAGGCCCAACACAAAAGAAATCATTCAGGTAGTGAATTATTGAAGAGACCCCGGACATGTCCCGAACCACCCATTCAACAAATAAACTAAAAGCCTCAAAGTATGAGCATGATATAGAGCAGCCCATGGGCAAACAACGATCTACAAAAATGTTTTCATCCCACATGCAGCCTAACAGATGAAGAGTGTCCGGATGCACTGGAAGCAAGCGAAAAGCCGCCTCAATATCCGATTTTGCCATTGTGGCGCCCCTGCGGGGTCAGTCGCCACAGAGGTACTGCATCTCACCCAGAGGTGTGGTATCTCACTCTCAGGTAAGGATGGAGTACTGCCCGGGACCCACCCACTTGCATCCAACACTACACCCTTCCAGGCCAGCAGGCGGGGCAAGATGCACTGCCTTATGCTGAGCCCTGTCCCTGTTGGAAGTGCGGTGGAACCGACTGAGGGGGAACCAAGTATTGGGTGAGGGTGGAGGAAGCAGCTAGGGGAGCACTTCAGTAGGTGTATAAAAAGGGGAGCCATCTTGAGAGAGAGAGTCCAGTCAGTCAGTGTTCAGTCTGAGGAGAGAGTGGTGGAAGCAGGAGCTCTGCTCAGAGAAGAGAGCCTAGACAGAGAGGCCCAGGAGGACTGGCTGAAGAGGAAGGGAGCAGAGGAAGGCTCCAGGAGTAAGGGGATCCCAGGGGCACGGCAAGTGCGGAAGCCACCAATGCGCCCGAATCTGCAGGAACGTGGAGGTATCAGGCCGCAAAGAGGACCGGCCCCTAACTAGTGGAGAACTACAAGGCTCAGCTAGAAACCGGATGCTTCTGTACTTTCAGGGTGCAGCTGCTCACAACCACAACTACATCGCTAAAAAGGTAGCCACATAGGATTCAGGGGACTGCAGGTTACCCGCCAAAATCCGAGGTTACCGGCTTGGGACACTGGCGCAGGGCAGGAGGGTGAGAGCCAGCGCAGGAAGACGACCGAGTAAGGCACACAGACTGGGGTCCCGTTATGTACTCCTGAGGCACCTGGGAGATTGCTGAACCCCTGCCTTGGTAAACACAGGACGGTGTGGGAGGTTACCCTGGTCCTGGTAACCTGGAGTTCAACAACTGTGAGTAAACCTTGAAGACTACACCCCACTGTGTCCTAGAATTATTATCTGCGCCATCACCTGCACTACACCGCACCAACCACATCCGCCCTATAGTATCACTACTTACTGCCCTGGAGCTAAGCTCTCCCTGTGGAGAGCTGAACCAACTCTGCTGTGTCATCATCAGTTCCAGAGGATCTGCACCGCAGCGGCGGCCCCATATAGCAGCATATCACAGGTGTCGTCACGAACATTATATAAAAACTATATTCCCTTTTCTTTAATCCCTTTTATTAACCGCCCTGGGTCACGGACCGGGTCACTGCCACTGTGACACCCCCAGCACCGACCTGCCCCGCTACAGAGTACCCCACGGCCCAGGGGGCGAGTCACCACCAACGCAGCTTGCCCTGCTGCCCTTACCAACCCTAATGACTTATCAAACGATAACTCTACCGGGATGCCATTCACGGAGTCCTCTTCTAGAGAAGATAAGTGATGAATAAGCCAAAACTTATTTGGTACCAGCTTGGGTACAACATTCAAAGGGGAAATTCTCAATTCTGGCCAAGGCGGATCCAGAAACGGTCCCGCCGTGCTCCCCAAAGCCACTTCATTATACAGCGTTTCCATCACCACCTCCGGGTGTTCCCCTGCCGATTTCAAATTTCCCGGCCTAAATTTTGGCGCTCCAGGATCAAACGGAATCCTGAAACCCTCAGAAAAACCCAGCTCAATTAACCTAGCCGCCTCCATATCTGGATATCTATTTAAAAATGGAAGCATCGCCTCGACCTTCACGGGAGTCCTCCCTCTTTCCAGAACCCTCACCTCTTTTGCCTTTTGCTCGTTTAAAGCACTTACTGAGCCCCTGACTTCCCCTCCATCCAAAACACTCGTGCTTAAACTTGCATGTGCCCCCAAACTTACATTGCCCCTAGTTGAACTGCCAACAAAAACCTTTCTTTATAGACACTGAAGATCCGCTGGCTGTCTCCTGCCCTCCGGTTTCTGCTGCTGGGCTTTCAGTGCCCCACAACCTCGGACTCCGGTGTCCAGTTCTTCTGCGCTTCCTCTGGGGTGAACTGCCATGCAGCTCCACTCCCTAGGTCTTTCCTCATCGACGTCCTGACTTCAACTCCTTTCTTCTTTCCTCAAACTAACCCCGCCTCCAGATCCCAGTTGCTAAGGGGAGGAGCTCCCCTTGCTGGTCTGGAGCCAGGAAAGTGTTGCATGCTAGCAAAACCTGATTAGGGGACCCCTCCTTGCTTCGAGGCATGGCATCACCCCTTGTGAGGGAGGCAATGCCACTGTGGCACCCGGACTCCTGGGGTGCCACATACACTTCAATTATCCAACCGAACCACCTCATCCTCCTTTTCTTTCTCAGTATTACTCTTTTCCTGTGATAACACCGAGCCACCACCCTGCAGGCGCACTCCCGCCTGCCCAGATCCTGCTCCTGAACCTCCGGAAGCCACTCACGCCACTGCCGGCGACCTCACATCACTTGCCCCCTGTGACGCCAAGCCCTGCAATACACTTAATAATTGACCCCATAGATAATGCACCCACCAATTGCCCCTTGAATATTCCCTATAACACCCTCTGAATTACTAACCCCCAACACACCCCGAGCACCACCCACATCAGTTAAATTATGAACAAGGGTAGTCTCCTCATCAGGCTGCCTCAGAGAGATCCTCTGACCGGCCGCGACATCTCCTGACGGAACTTGCTCATGTTCTGACGGTCCCTATGAAATCTCGCCCTCCTCTCAGCTTTTCTCCATGTTTTCAACGTTGTCAGGTCTTGATAAAGGCGCAGAAGGAGCTGCCTGACGACGCTGCCGCTCCGGATCCAAAGATAGCTCCCTAAGGTCCCGCACATCTGCCGGCCGCTTCCTGCCCGATAATCTTAAAAGGGCCCCGCAGGACAGCCTGCCCCCGCAATCTCCCGTGGCACTCCTGGACCCCAGATCCTCCCATCCACAGACCCACCCTGCCGCCTGCAGGAGGGCCGCTCATCTCTCATCCGTCCCCTTTCTTGACCACCTGCTGCTGCGCCAGTGTTCCTCATGGCTCTGCTGCACCTCCGCCCTGCAAGCCGTGCTCCTCCCTGCCGACTGTGGGAAGGCCCTTCACGCTCCCTCCCCCGCCGGGGTCGACCCCAGCATGACATCGGGGCCACCGCTGCAGACAGCAACTCCTCCCCCGCCGTACACTGGACGCTGGTCCCGCCCTCATCCGCAGACCGTGGGAGGACTCCTCATCCCGCCATCTTGCCAGGTATAACCCACGGCTGGCTTGTCACCGGGGGTCACCGCCGCGCTGCTCGGGGGCCTTTTAGGCCGCAAACCGGAAGAGGGCCGCAGCGCAGGCACGCCCACTTCTGGTAGGCTGCGGCTCCGGCGAGGATTCCTCCTGGGGATCGGAGAAGGAGCCTCAGGCACGCGCTGCTCCCCTGGCTGCAGAGGTCCCCGAGGGGGCTCCTGGAGCTTCTCCTGCTCCGAACCTCACCTGCTGGTGAGTAACGCTCCGGCGGCCGTGACCGCTGCAGGCCTCCCTGAAGCTTCTTCTGCAGCCGACGACTGTGCACAGGTCACCCGCAGCTGCTGCTGCACCAAGTCTGCCCCATGGATTGCTGAGACAGGCCGCGCTAGGTCCAGCAAGGCCACAAGATCTGCCATGGCTCCACTGCAGGGTCTGGTCTGCTTCAGCTGCGATCCAGGAAGCAAGAGGAGGTAACTGACCCCTGCCCTTCCTTATATCATCTCTTGCTCCTCCCCCCACCTCTTCCCCTCCAATCAAAACTCCCCACACTACTCCTAATCCCTTATTCAAAATTTTAACTCCTTCACTCCCACCCTCCTATCTTGTCATGTGGCCTATACGCCCTATGGGGCTCCCTGGCCTTCCTTACTAATGGTAGAGGGAAACTTACCCTTGTATACTTCGCCTGCCCCAGCAAGAGATTTTCTAATGCCTGGATTGCTTGGAGTTCCCTGTCTGTGGTAAAAATAGAATTGGTGGAATTTATCATGAAACATTTCTTAACAGTTTTTGAATAAAAAGATTTATCTTTAATGGCTCAAAAATGGTTAAAATTTGCTGCGGGTCTCACACACACACAGTCTGGAAAACAACAAGGCTATGTGATCTGATCCATAGATTATAATGGGTGGGTGAACACCGCGGATATAACCCGTACGTGAAACACTGTCGTCTGAATGAGGCATTGACGCGCCCCCGGGGCAATGGGGTACTCGGCATCCGGGCCTGTGGATGCTGGTGGGGGATATCACGGTGGCTGGCCCGGTCCGTGGCCCAGAGTGGTCAACCAAAAAGGGGGATTTGTAACTTGGATAGGAAAAATATAATAAATAGTTTGTGACGCCACCTGTGGTACCTGGTAAGGATTACCAGCGCTGCTGCAGACCTCCGGGGGGTGATGGGATGGCAGCTGAGGTGGAGCGGCCCCCGGGGCCGTGTGGAGTTTGATGGTGGTGATGCTGGGACTTGTAGTGCAGGCGGATGGCGCAGCAGAAGTAACTGACAGAGTCAGGGGATTCGCTTCAATACCTTTACTGGTGCGGATGTCAGGTACGGTCCAGGGTACTCAGTAGGATGGGTGCACTTCAGAACTTCTCCCCAGTGAGTGGGTATAAGGCCTCCTGGTCCGTGTCTGCCTCTCTGTATGCTCCTGGCCAGCCTGCAACTGGGCCTAGCTTATGTGTCGTGTTGTTCCTTCACCTGTCGCTCGGTAGTAGGACCTTCTGCTGGCAACCACTATCCCTGGTAAAGCTGGGGCCTTCGTGGTACCTGATCCTGTAATGGGTCTAGCTTCAGGTCGTCGAGGGACTTGTAGTCCTGGAATGCCGGTGAACCCTACTGGGTATAAAGGGACCCTGTAGGCGCGGACCTGGTGTCCGGTTTGTATATCGGGGTGAGCCTATGAAGCTCCTCTGCCCCCTCAACTCCTCTCTCCTTTCTCCTCTCTGCCGTCGGCCACACTCGGGGCCCTCAGAACTTAGCAGCAGACGCGCTGCGTCTTCGCTGCTCTCAGCGTCAGCACGCTCTCTGACTCTGACTGAACTTCTCACTGACTGAGCTGCCTGGCTCCACCCTCCATATATATATCCCTAACAGGCTCCCTCTGGTGGTGTGAGGTGGAAGGGTGGAGGTGTTTGTATGTAATGAGGGCCTCTTGTGGAGAAGTCCATCCATGCACCCTGGGTCCTGTGGTACCTGTGAACAGCAGGGTGCCACAGCATGAGGGGAGTCTGATTAGGCATTATTTCAAAAGGAAGTCTGGGGTTTGTATTACAGAGGATTGTGGTCAGGAGTCTGCATTAAAGGGGTTGTTGGACAACCCCTTCTTGATCTAAATGTTTGGCCATAATAAAATTAAAACGCCTGAGTATAGGTGAGTATAAGCTTTTTTATTTTATTGGGGCCAAGCGTGGGGGTGAAGGAGTTGTCCAAGTAGTGGACAACTTCTTTAAGAGAGAGTCTGGTTTGGGTATGGATTTATGAACTCTGGTAACTGTATCTTTTAGGGCTCTGTTCCAATCCGAGTTCACAGAGCTGCAGTACTGAAAGGAGGGACGGAGCCACTGATTACACAGGAGGTCACTGACCATAAGTTTTTCCTAAGAAATCAAAGGTCAAAAGCAGCAGACACTGAAGAAATGATATAGCAGGTAGGCATCAAACATGTAGAAGAGACTTAAATGTTTATTTTTTGCCCAATTTATATAAACCCTCGTCATGATTCATATCGTCTAAATAATACTAACTGCATCACTAGGATAGGTTCATAATTAGTATTACGCTTCCTACTTCCATTATATCTACAAACTATTGCTCTTCTTATTTTCTGCACACATTGTTATACTTGGGGCTCACTGTATATTACATACTAGGGATTTTTTAGGCTGCAGGGGCCGTTGTTCTTTTCCCCATGGGAGATATTGCATGTGTTATGTTGCACTTATTGTGTGATAATGATTATTTGCTGGATATGTTATTGCAGATTTACATGGCTTTGAATGTGTTGTGAACATGGGTCAGAATGATTCTCGCTGTGGCATAACTTGAAGCTCATGGGCCCTGATGCAAAAGCTCCAACGGGGCCCCTAGTTATTGCAAATCTTCAATAGTAATGGTCTTTTCACATGGGCCAAAGGGACCTTTGAGGCCCCTCGGCTCCAGGGCCCGCGTGCTATTGCAACCCCTGCACCTATAGTTACTCCCCTGGATTGTAGATGTGACATCTATTTTGTCATCATATTGGGGAGAAATCAAGTATCATGGTCAAATTGGCATATTGCTATCACTTAGCCAGCGTAGGAATTCAGGAGAGGCAAAGACGGCTAGTCACCCATGTGGGAGTAGAGAAATAGGTAGAATAAATAGGTCATATTCCCTATTTAACCCCTTCATGGTGCGACCCTTTTCTGTTTTTGCACTTTTGTTTTTTACTCCTCTTCTTACCAGAGCCATAACTTTTTACATTTTCTGTCAATATGGCCGTGTAAGGGCTTGTTTTTGCGGGACAAGTTGTACTTTTGAACGACACCATTGGTTGTACTGGAAAACAGGAAAAAATTCCAAGTGTGGTGAAATTGCAAAAAAAATTAAATTCCACAGTTGTTTTCTGGGTTTTTCTTTTACCATGCTCACTAAATGCTGAAACTGACCTGCCTTTATGATTCTCCAGGTCATTATGAGTTTGTAGATACTAAACATGTATAGTTTTTTTTTTTTATTTAAATGGTAAAAAAATCTAAAGTTTGTTAAAAAAAAAAAAAAAAGTCACCATTTTCTGAGACCCGTAGCGTCTCCATTTTTCGGCTTCTGGGGCTGGGTGAGGGCTTATTTTTTGCTCACCGAGCTGATGTTTTTATTGATACCATTTTGGGGTAAACCTTGGGGAGACTAGAAGCTGCAATCATCCGATCGCCTGTGCTACACATAGCGCTGTATGTAGCAAAAATGTTCACTTGCATCCCTGCAATGACAACTGTAGGGGTCTCCTGCAGACACCGGGTTGTCATGCCAACCCATCGACGATGCGCAGTCATGTGACATGGGCGCCGATGGGCGGGTCTTGTGACGCTCTTCCAGCGGAGCCGTCTTAAATGCCGCTGTCAGAGATTGACAGCGGCATTTAACATGTTAATAATCACGAGAGAATCGCGATTCCACCCACGGCTGTTAGGAGCACATGACAGCTGATCAGATCCGCTGTCAAGTCCCCGGAAAGGTGCGGGCTCATCGTCGGAGCCTGCATCTAAGGCGAAGACACGTCATGCGCCGTATATGTACGGCGCATGTCATGAAAGGGTTAACAGGACAGGCTTAGCCTTTGGTGTGACCTACTGATAATATTATTTAGAATCTGATAACTGTGACCGAATTGTTGGCCAAATGATGCTTCAGTTGATCATTTGGCCGACAACCATCTTGGCCGTCTCTCCCATACACGGAAGCGCTCACTTGGCCGAGTGCTCCTGTGTTCTCTATGAGAGAAACTGACAAACATCTCTGTCAGCAGCTTATCTCAGAGAGAATGAAGTGATCGGCAGTCCAAAATTGTATATGCCCAAATAATATCTTCCCTGACCAGTTGATTGGCGCGCCAATATGACGCGCCACATGGGCCCTGGGGTACTTGGTGCCGGGCTGGTCGTTGCTAGGGGAGATGTCATAGTGGCGGTGACCTGGTCCGTGACCCAGGGTGGTCAATAAAAGGGGATATTTACAGGGGATTTATAGTTTTTATATAATGTTCGTGACGCCACCTGTGGTATGTGTCTAAAGGGAGCCGCCGCTGCGGAGCAGGTCCTCTGGAGCTGATGTTAGTGCAGCAGAGTTGGTTCAGCTCTCCACAGGCAGAGCTTAGCTCCAGGGTAGGAAATGGTGATGTTGTACACTGTGTTCCAAATTATTATGCAAATAATATTTTCTCAGATTTTCCCAAATTACCTATATGAATTGCAGTCATTGTAATTTTCCAGTCAAATAACTATTAGAGTACAATTGAAAGGTTTTTGTACAAACTGCCTATGATAACAGTATATTTAAAAAAAAATAAAACACTCAAACTGCACTCAAAATGCATGTTCCAAATTATTATGCACAGCAGCGTTTTCAACCTTTTCATTTTAATAAAGAACAAAAAAATGGTCATTTTTGAAATTATAAGCATTAGCAGGTTATTACAAACTGAAATCAAACAGTTTTCAACTCAAAACTTTATTCTAGGTGATGTTACATTTGCACATAGGACCCCTTGTTCGAAAGGAGCTTTTGAACTCTCTCGTCCATTGAATTTGTCAGGTTTTGGCTGGTTTCTGCTTCAATTGTTTTGTATGAGGACAGAATACCCTCCCAGAGCTGTTGCTTAGATGTGAACTGCCTCCCGCCATCATAGACACTCCTTTTGATGATGCTCCAGAGGTTCTCAATGGGGTTGAGGTCAGGGGAGCATGGGGGCCACACCATAAGTTTGTCCCCTTTTATGCCCATAGCAGCCAGAGATGCAGATGTGTTATGTGCAGCATGAGACGGGGCATTATCATGCATGAAAATGATCTTGCTGCGGAATGCACGGTTCTTCTTCTTGAACCATGGCAGGAAATGCTGTTTGAGAAACTCAACATACATTATGGAGTTCATCTTTACCCCTTCAGGGATCCTAAAGGGGCCGACAATCTCTCTTCCCATGATTCCCGCGCAAAACATTACTCCACCTCCTCCTTGTTGGCGCCATAGCCGTATTTGCATGGGGTGTCCATCAACCAGCCATCCTCCTCCTCCACTCCATCCATCTGGACCATTGAGCGTTGCACAGCACTCATCTTTGAACAAAACAGTTTTGAAGTCAGTCTTCATATATTGTTTGGCCCACTGGAGCCGTTTCTGCTTGTGTGCAGTGGATAGAGGAGGTCGACAGGTTGGCTTACGCACAGCTGCAAACCTCTGAAGGACCCTGCATCTTGTTGTTCGGGGGACGTTGGAGGCACCAGCTGCTTCAAAAACTTGTCTGCTGCTATGACAAGGCTTTTTTGCCACTGCTCTTTTAACCTGACGTAATTGCCTGTAGGAAAGTCCTCAATTTTCCCTTATCAGCACGCACACGTGTGTACTGTGAATCAGCTACATACTTCTTGATTGTGAGATGATCACGATGAAGTGTCTTGGCAATGTTGATTGTAGTCATGCCTTGACCTAAACGCTCCACAATTTGTTGCTTCTCAGCAGCCGACACATCCTTTTTCTTTCCCATTTTGGCAGAAAATGTAGGCTGCTTAATAATGTGGGACAGCCTTCTTAAGTAGTCTTGCCTTTCATTGGACACACCTGCCAAACTAATTAGCACAAGTGTCTGCTATTGCTTACAGTGATTTAAAGAGCCCCGACACACATCACCATCAATGAGTTTAACTGACAAACAAAAAAATTCTTACTTTATCACCCCTAAACACTTTTGCTGTGAAGTGTAGTGCAGGGAATGATGGCGCAGTAATAAGTCGCAGAGACAGTGGGGTGCCGTCTTCCGGATTTACTCACAGTTCTCACTTTGCTCCTGGTTACAACTGCAGATCATAACTTCCCACGTTGTCCTGTGCTTACTCAGGGAGGGGTACAGCAAACCCTCAGGTACCTCCTGAGTACATAACAGGACCCCCTTCTGTGTGTTCCTTCTGGCTGTCTTCCTACACCTCACACCCAGTGTCGCAATCCAGTGACCGCGGACCTTGTCGGGTGACGTTTTCTCTGTCCCCTGGGTCCTCTATGGCCACCTTTTCGGTGAAATAGATGTGGCTTTTGGCTGCAGCACTTGAAATGCTGCACCCTCCGGTTACCTAGTTGAATATTGCAATTCTCACTAGTTAGGGGCCGGTCCCCTCTGCGACCCGCTCTCTCCACCGCCTGGTAGATTTGGGTGTACGGGTGGCCTCCAGCACTGCTCATACCCCTGGGATCCTTTCTTCACTCCTGGAGCCTTCCCTCTGCTCCCGTTCCTTCCTCTTCTCCTTCTCCTGGGCCTCCTCACTAGGCCCTCCTCCTGAGCAGAGCTCCTGCTCTGACTCTCTCTCTGACTCAACCCCCTCAGAACTTCACTCACTCTAGAATGTTCCACCCTCTCTTTCATATTGCTCCTTACTGTGCTCCCCTGAACTGCTTCCTCTACCCACACCCACTACATGGTTCCCCCTACTTTGGTTCCCCCAACTCCAGCCAGGGACAGGGCTCAGCAGAGGAGCAGCGCATTTTGCCCCTCCTGCTGGTCTGTAGTAGTGTAGTGTTGAATGCAGGTGTTAGGATTCCGGGCTGTACTCCTTCCTTACCTGAGAGTGAGATACCACACCTCTGGGTGAGATGCAGTACCTCTGTGGCGACTGAACCCGCAGGGGCGCCACACATACATATGACGCTCCCACTGGGCCGTGGGGTACCCGGTGCCGGGCTGGTAGATGCTGGGGGATGTTACAGTGGCAGTGACCCGGTCCGTGACCCAGGGCGGTCAATAAAAAGGGTTATTGATTGGGGATTTATAGTGATTGTATAAAGTACGTGACGCCACCTGTGGTATGCGGCTAAGGGAGCCGCTGCTGCGGAGCAGGTCCTCTGGAGCTGATGTGAGTGCAGCAGGGATGGTGTAGCTCTCCACAGGTAGAACTCAGCTCCAGGGCAGTGTAGATGTTATAGGTTATGCTGGGCGTTGTAGTACAGGGGTTGATGGCGCAGCAATAATCACAGAGACAGTGGGGTGCAGTCTTCCGAGTTTACTTACAGTTGATAAGTTCCTCCGGTTACAGGGTCCGGACTACAACCTCCCACATCGTGCTGCGTTCACCAGGCAGGGGTTCAGCAATCCCTCAGGTGATTCAAGAGTGTCTGACAGGACCCCTTTCTATGTGCCTTCCTCAGTCGTCTTCCTGCGCTGGCTCTCGCCCTCCTGCCCTGTGCCTCGCAACCAGTGTCCCAATCCGGTAGCCTCGGGTCTTGTCGGGCGACCTGCTGTCCCCTGGACCCTCTGTGGCCACCTTTTCGGCGACATAGTTGCGGATGTGGCCACTGCACCTTGCAAGTACAGCAGCCTCCGGTCCCTAGCTGAGCCTTGTAGTTCTCCACTAGTTTAGGGGTCGGTCCCCTCTGCGGCTCGATCCCTCCACCGCCTGGCAGATTCGGGCGTACGGGTGGCCTCCAGCACTGCCCGTACCCCTGGGATCCCTTCTGTTCCTGGAGCCTTTCTCCTGCTCCCTCTCCTCTCTCAGTCCTGGGCCTCTCACTAGGCCCGCCTCCGAAGCAGAGCTCCTGCAGAGCCTCTGCTCCACACACTCTCCTCCTCTGACTGGCTTGTCTTTCTAAGATGGTTCCCTCTTTTATATCACTCCCTCACCAGTGCTCCCCTGATCTACGTCCTCCACTCACACCCACTACATGGTTCCCCCTCGCTAGGTTCCCCACCACTCCAGCCAGGGACTGTGCACTCCCGTAGGAGCAATCTCGCCCTGCCCTACTGAAGTGGATGTGTTGGATGCAGGTGTTAGGGTCCCGGGCTGTACTCCTTCCTTACCTGAGAGTGAGATACCACACCTCTGGGTGAGATGCAGTACCTCTGTGGCGACTGAACCCTCAGGGGCACCACACATATTAGAGTGTAAGGCATACTTATTGATATGAATGCGTCGACCGACTTTAGACTTATGTATGGGGGACTGAAAGCTGCATTTACACCTAAAATACAGCTTTCAGTCCCTTCTAAAGAGGCAGCCAATCACACACAATAAACAAGCTAAATGCTCATTTATCGGGTGAAATGATCTAGATGTAATGATGCAGATAGTGAGGATGCAGGGATAGTTAACCAAAGCTATTTATTTTCCTACCACAGAAAGAACGTTTAACTATAGGAACACATGGTGATGCAGGTATATGGAGACAACTAACACAATCTTAGCAGTAATGACAATAAAAGCAGTGTAATAAATGCAATATCTTACTCTATGTTCTATCTGCGTGCAGTCTCATTTCACAGTTAAACGACTATTAATGTCTTTAGCTCAAAGAGCGTCACTGCCAGCGCCAGGCTTGTAGCTGTAATATGCGCTTCAAGCGCCTTTGATTGTTATACTGGCACTAACGGGGGACACCGGTACTTTCCGCTAAGCCACAAGTGCCTCATATGTGAGTCACTTAGTGGGTTCTTCACACTGGCCACCCTCGTTCGTTTCTGAAGTGCAGCCCACACCCTGTACCGTTCGTCTACGCTTGAATTAAAGGCCTGGTTCACTTGGGTCTTCTCGTCAGCACGGCAGACGTCCTGCTTCATCCAATGACCACCGTCTGATCTTCGGTGCTTGACCTGCGGCATCTTGACTGGTGAAGACTGGGGTTTGGGTCTTGACCAACCGAATCTGGGCTTAAATCAGCCATTATCTGCTGTGAAAAATCCGAGCTCGGCATATGAGCCTGCATTAAAGTCAGGGACATGACCTTTGAAGTACATTAACGTCATAGGTCGTGAAGGGGTTAATGTCATTACCTAATCTCTTTTCTAATATACATTACTTAAAAAATCCCTATTGTTCACTAGACTATCTGACTCCTTTTTTTTATTTTTTTTTTTATCTTCTTCCTGTTTCACGTTGCTTCGTTTGAGAACCCCAAGTGCATACTGGGATTTACAAACAAACCATCATCAGGGAGCAGAGGCTGTCGTCATTGCAGTAGCGCCTGTCCTTTCCCTGAATTAAGAGCCGTCAGTGATGTCCTTTTCAGGGTCTGGGCTAGTTCCTCCTCTACTGAGCATGCGTCTGTTGTCAACATCATCCCACACTGATAACATCACCTCCACCTTCCTGATATAGGGCCACATGGCTCATGTGTTTCGCTGTGACCACTGCACCCTAGTTGCACTCTTGTGAAACAGTGTAAGGCTATGTGCCCATGATGCAGAAATGCTGTGGATTTTTCCTGAGCGTTTCTGCATCTCTCTGGCAGAAAAAACGCATGCGGATTTTACATGCGTTTTTTCTGCCAGGTAGAAGCGTAAGTGAAGCTTTTTTAACATGCGATTTCGCATGCGAGTTGTGAAGCACTTTTCTAAGCGATTTTAGCATCACTTGGAAAAGTGCTTGACAACTTGGTCACACTATAAATCCATGCAAACGGCATGGATTTATATAGTGTGACCAAGTTACGATACTGCAAATGCAGCATCAATAGTAAAAAAAAGAATACAAATGGTGAAAAATAAAAAAAAAACATATACTCACCTGGCCCCTGATCTCCTTCTCCGTTGCGTCCGGTGTCTTCAGCGGCTCGCGGTGGTGTAAAAGGACCTTCCATGACGTCATTTAGTCATGTGACAGGTCACATGACTAAATGACATCATGGAAGGTCCTTTTACCACCGCGAGCAGCCGAAGACACCGGAGAAGGAGACCGGGGGCCATCAGAAGGTGAGTATATGTTTATTTTTTATTTTAATTCTTTTTTAACTACAGGTAGTATGGTACCCGGGACTGAAAGGGAGTCTCCTCTTCTCCAGACACAGGTACCATCTGCGCATTGAACCGCATAATATCCGCATGTGCACATGTAGTCATGCGGATGTTATGCGGTCCAATACAAGTCAATGGTGGCTAAAACGCCGCGATTCCGCAAAATTAATGGTAGTGCTGCGGATTTTTCCGCAATGATAATCTGCAGCGGAAATTTCCCAGCATGTGCTCAGCAAATGCGGATTATCATTGGGGAACATTGCAGACCTTCTACCAAGCGTTTTTTAAGCGTTTCCACGGCGGAATTGCTGCTACGGAAGTGCTTAAAAAACATTGTGGGCATCGTGGGCACGCAGCCTAAGGGGGCTCTCTCTAGCTACCACCTCTCTAACATGCTGTAGCCTTGCTGACCATGCATTCGTTCACAGATAATCTCCAGGTCTGGCTGACACAACTGACACCTTTACAAAATCATCACTATCCCGGAGTCAGTATGAAAAAGGTCCTGAGCTCAATGCTCCCACACATTATTCACATCTTTAAATTTGCTATGACTGAGATAGCTGCTGCTAGTGCCCTTACTACAGTGCCTGACAGAGCCAACCAACAAAACTAGGCTTTTGTTACACGCACGACACTAGGTTCAAATAGGGCGAGACGGGTTTCATAAATTCATTGGAATCTTGGGGGAACCGTTACTCAGGGCAACCATAGGCTGCAGCTTCTCTCAGGCACATGATAGATTCAGTTGCTGACCAGACACATCTGACAAGAGTCTTGTTCAACAGTTTAACAGTGGAATTTAATCTGAAGCATGGCCAGTGCAGTTCAGGGATATTACAGCAACAATCTTCATTACAGCACAGTCTCATAAAGCAGGCACAGGAACCTCAGTCTCTTCAGTAGCATAATTCAGCACAAATTAGATCTCTTGGCAGCACACTTCTATACGTAAACAGCAGGCTTTTCCTTCACAAGGACTCACTAGTACACAACATTCTTTATTCTGCATGGAGATGGAGGGGGGAGGGTTTGATGAGGAAGATGATCTCTGTGACACAATTCCTTCCATTCCTTATCTTCCTGCCTGATGGTAGATTTCCTGAACTAACAGTGCAAGGTATCTGACCTGTGTTGAGTTTCACCCTAGACTTGAATCCTGTTCTCTTTCCTGCACTTCTGTGAGATACAGATCACATACCACTTCTCCCTTTGGCTGCAGCCAGAATAGTAAACAAGTTCCCCACAATCCCCCTGGGGCTCTGCTAACCACTCCCTGTCTCTTGTGACTGTGTTAACTCTTATAGTTGCTGGATCCTTTTGAAGCAACAGCACTATTTCTGCATGTCACACTTTCCCTTCTTTTTTAATGTCGTTCTCGATATTCGTTTTAATTGGTCAAGCTGACCAATTCTGAGACAGTGCTAAAAGTTGAATAACTTTATATACAAATTGGCATTGTCATATTGGCATAAAATTTACAAACATCAATAACAACCTGTTCTTACGACCTTTTGCTTGTAGAACTCCTGAAAGAAATACACAATTAAAACAATCAGCATCTCTTCCGCTGGAGGTTTTCATACGTCTTCAACCAGCTCTCTCTCTCACTAGGCCAAAACAAGTCTTTCCACCAGGTAACATTGTCCATAATGTCTCTCGGTGGTGAATACCACTCAAGTGAGCTTACCTGGTCCGTAGGCAGAAATACCTGTTTCCAATGGACAGTCCTTGGCACTTGACTCGGTTCACCGAGTGTCTCATATGTCAGCATCACAGGCCTCCTCACTTCTCGAGTCGACATCCTCCTGGTAGGTTGTTCCTCAGATACCACGGGTTCCTCGGTTGCAGGAGTTTCTTCTGCCACACTCATTTCTCGAACTTCCTCAAATGATCTTGGAACTGCCTCTGTAAGTTACTGTACTTCTCTTGAATCGTTCGTTTCCACCTGGTCTGGTAATTCTGCTACTCCTAAGTGTCGATCGGTCTCTTCAGTGAACGGTGTTAGATCATCAAATCTGAATTGGACTATATCTGTACTCCTTGGTACAAACTCTGGAGCCTGGGGACTTACTTCACTCTCCTGAGGATGGTACATCCCTCTCCTTGCCGGTCCGAGAAATACAACGGTGTGTTCTTCTTCATGTGAACTTTCAAGATCACTATCCATCTTCGGAGCTTCAGTCTGTGGTGGTCCCTTAGTCGATCTCGGACGATGTTGTTCTACTTCTGGAAAGTCTTGTTGTGGTGGGAGATAATCACAGGGTAGTAGTAAATTCCGATGGACTATTCTGGTTTCCAATCGGATTTCATACACTGGACTGTCATCGGCTTTCCTCCTTACGACCACATACACCTTGTCTTCCCAGTACAAACAAAGTTTTCCCGGACCGCCTTTTGTTCTTGACTAGCACACGGCTTCCCAGTGCCAATTCTGCTCCATAACATTTTCAGTCATAGTACTCCTTGCTCTTGCTCTGTCCTTGCGTAACCACTTTGGACGCTATGTTGTATCCCTCTGCCATCCGTTCCTTCCATTTCCGAACAAACTCTGGATATGTTCTGTAAGTCTCTGATACTGGAGTATCGAACATGATGTCGATTGACAGTCTTGGCGATTGACCGTACAATAGAAAGAAGGGTGAGTAACCCATTGCATTGCTCTTTGTACAGTTATAGGCATGTACCACTTTTGACAGAGAACTATTCCAGTCTTTCTTCTCGTCAGCTGTTAAAGTGCGCAACATCGACAATAATGTCCTACTAAAACGTTTCACTTGTCCATTACCCTCTGGGTGATAGGGCATTATGTGGGATCTCTGAATCCTACAGTACTTTCCTATCTTGGCAAAGATCTGGTTCTCAAATTCTCTTCCTTGGTCATGGTGTAACCTCGTAGGGAACCCAAACCTCAAAGCAAAATCATTGAAGATCTTCTCTGCTGCTGTTCGACCCGCTTTATTGGTGGTGACATATGCTTGAGCAAATCAAGTAAAATGGTCCATCACCACCAAGATGTATTCGTCACCACCCTTGCACGTCTCGAGATGTAGAAAGTCTATTGAGACCATCTCAAACGGATACGTAGTTTGGATGTTGCCCATAGGTGCCCGGGTTGATGTGTTGGGACGTTTATCTTTCAGACCCCCACACTCCCTGGTCACGTATCTCTCAATATCTCACTGCATGTACGGCCAGAAGAAACGTTCACGGATCAAGTTTGTTGTCCTTTCCACTCCCAGGTGTCCCATGTTTTCATGGAGTTCTTTTAAGACCAATCTACGAAATACTCTGGGTAGTACCAACTGCCGGTTTTGACCTCCTTTACGATACAGGATACCGTCTTCACTGAGGTAGAGCTTCATCCATTCTTTAACTAAAACAGATACTGCTGGTGACTCATTATCTCTCTCCCATTTACTTGGAAACCAATTTTGGTCCACATAAAGTAGTATTCTACCATTTATCTGATCTTCCCGTTGTGCTCTATGGATTTTTCCTTTTGGTAGTCGTTGAATAGACAGGGGGTAATCTTGTTCTCTCGCTTTTATGGTGGTTTCCACCGTCAACGGACACCACAATGGTGTGTTGTCCTTTTGATAAGCTTGTACTGCTTGGGCAGTGCTCTCAATTGCTTCCAAACTGACTTCCTCTGAGCTTTCTTGCATGAACTGATCAGGCTCTAGTGGGATTTTCCACAATCTGTCAGCATCCGCCTTGCATTTTCCTGGCCTGTACTTGATGCTGAAATTGAAGTCAGCTAGTTCAGCGACTCATCTCTGACCTGTTGCATTCAGTTTGGCTGTAGTGAGGACATAGGTCAAAGGGTTGTTGTCAGTGTATACCTCAAACTCTTTGCTGTAGTAGAGATAATCTCTAAATGGTTCACAGATAGTCCATTTCAACTCCAGGAACTTCAATTTTCCGGAATGTAGATGGTAATTCTTCTCGGCGTCTGTCAACGTTCTAGAACCTTAACCGATGACTCTCAATTTTCTATCTTGATGCTGATACAGGGCAGCTCCCAGTCCAACTTGAGAAACGTCACAATGAAGAACAAACGGTAAGTTGAAATCAGGATATCCCAAGATGGGTGGTTTTACCAGGTAGTCTACTAGTTCTTCCAATACCTCCTGGTGGTCTGCTGTCCAGAGAATGGGCTTTTGGGATGAAACGGCGTTGCTTCTTTTAAGCCCAGTTCTACCCGCATTCTTCTTTTTCTCCGTGGGTGTTGTTGACTCTGTCGCCCCCCCCCCACCAAGAGGAGGTATAGTGGGGCGGCAATCCTGGAGAAGTTCCGAACGTAAGTACGACAGTAGGAGGGGAATAATAATATCTACCTCAACTCCCCGACAGTTGAGGGCCGCTTGTCTTTTAAGGCCGGTACCAGAGCGATTTCTGCTGGGTCTATGGTATATTCTTCTCCGGACACAATTTTCCCTAGAAATCGGACTTGCCTTTTGAACAGTTCACACTTCTTTGGGGGTCAACTTAACTCCATATTGTTGACTTGATATCGTTGTAATACGGTCCTCACGTGTTCAACATGCTCCCAGAAAGTTTTTCTGTGTACCACATTGTCATCCAAGTACAGCTGGAAGATATTATCCCTCAATCCTTCTAAATATGTCTCCATGCTCCTCTGGAATTTTTCTGGAGCTGAACTGAGCCCAAACGGTATGCAGATCCACTCGTATATCCCGCATGGTGTGATGAATGCTGTCAAAGGTCTACTGGACTCTTCAACAAACCCTTGATGGTATGCTTTACCCTGATCGAGGACAGAGAACCAGGTACTTCCTGATAGGTTATCCAGCATATCTTGAATCTGTGGTATCGGGTGCTGATCAGGTACTGACTTTCGGTTTAGTTCCCGGTAATCACAGCAGAGTCTCAACGTACCGTCCTTCTTCCTAACACAAAGAATAGGAGAGGAATAAGACGGCTTTTACTTTTGGACCCAAACTCTGTTGATTAGATCTTGTAAATACTCTTTCACTTCACGGTGTAATGGTTTTGGCACAGACATGTAACTTCTGGTTACTGGGGTCATGTCTTTCAAATTGATTTCCAACTGCACCAACGGGATACCGCCTATATCAGAGTCATCTTTGGAGAATGCATGACACTCTTCTCTCAGCATCTGTTTTGCTACCGCTCTATCTTCAGCACACAAGTGTTCTAGGGGTACTGGGGGATCCCAGGACCCCGAGGTGGGTCGTGCAATTTCCTCCCCTGGTCAACTCCTGTTCCTTGGTGGGGAGACTGAATTCATGGTAGACCCGTGGGCGGGTCTCACACTGGCTGAATATACAGTTTTAACGGTTTCAATGTGACCTAACACAGTCTTTGGATCCCTTGTTTCGTAGTATTCATCACCGGTACTTTCACTCGAGTAAACCCACCAGTAGGAATGGTAAGCACAGTCTCACCTTGAACTAGGCCTTCCGGAAGTTCTGATGAGTCTTTTGGCATGAACAGTCTTTTCTGAACTTTTCTTACCAGTTCTACCTGGACTCCACACCTCACCCCCACCATTTGGTTTGCAGGAATGATGTTTGGGCGCCAGCCTACCTTGACTTCTTTTAGGTTCATTGTATTCTGTGCTTTCTTTACTCTATGAATCACATTTTCCACCACGACATTGGGTATGGCAAGCAATGTGACAGTTGCATCCACCACCAGCGTCACTGACTTGTGTTTCATGATGACCTCACTGATTACATTATAACCCAGGATAGGATCCTCTTCCACGTTCTGATCACTGGTCACGAGAAAAGGTACCAAAAGCTCAATGGTGTTGCTGTTGTTCGTGGCCCTCAGTTGGAAAGTCACTTCCACCCAGCCTATGAAAGGGACTTCGGTCAGGTTGACTGCTTTGCCGTGGAGTTCCACTGGTCCTAAGAGTTTGAAGGCACGTATATGGCAGGTAGCGCCTTCTCCATTCTTCATTTAAAAGGCTCGCTTGGGCTCCTGTGTCCCACAGTGCTGTTATCAGGAGTCCATCTAGCTGGCACTATATAAAGCATCTTTCGCTGATTAGGCCGATGATGCTATCTTTACTGACCGAGGAATCCTCCTCCCAGGAGTTCATCATTTGACCTCCACACTGGGCATTAAGTAACTGATGCCCCTGTCTCTCTTGCAGCTGTTGTAGACGGAAACACACTTGGGGATAGTAATAACGCAGCTGTTTTAGCTCATATGCCGTTCTGGGGTTTGGTGAGATTTGGATTTGCTTCTGGGACCTCCTCTGTGTCGTGGTTACCAGTCGCCCCTCTCTGGCAACCTCCTGTCTTTTAACCCAAAAGACCATGACCATTGGCATTCCTTGGCATAATGTCCTTCCTCACCACATCTTAGTCAGTGTACACATACCGTACTCTGATTTGATGAACGGCACGCTTCACAAGCCGGGTATCTTCTGTTTTGGAACCCACTCCTGGGTCTGAGGGATGCAGGTTCTGTTCTGGAATGAATCAACTTTTTCATCTCAATCAACTCAGCTCGCAGTTCTCCTATTACTTCTTCCCAGTCAGCGCTGGCGGTCCTCTCTTTTGTTGGTGCTTTAAGGTTCCCTCTCGGAGGTGGCACTGGAGGGTCTCCATGATTATCTTCAGACTGGCCACTGGGGGTCTCCAACCTCAGCTGACTCATTTTGGTGATTTAGAAGCTAATTTAAAAAAACATCACAGTATAAGATAATGCCTTATCAACACCAGGTCTGATTACCAAGGCATTGCAGGATGCAGCAAGCCTCCATGATAAAGGCCGGGGCAGCACATGTGCAAAATACTGAGGCAGACAGCCACTCACTAACCTACCAATTCATGGAGGGGGTGACTGTGTAGTATTATACATGCACACCGATGGAGTTTGCATAGGGCACCAATCACTCAGATATGTGTGATGCACAGTGTCTGGCTTGCAGCCTATTGATGACGCCCATACTATTAGATCAGGGGGGCTGCCCAGCACTATATACGTGCACCCCCACAGGACAGACGCCCCAATTTACCCAGCCAACACTAAAGAGGCCTGGCTGCATCCTGCACAAAAATGTGTAAAAAAGATGAAAAATAGTGTATAAGATAAATACACCACATGAGGTAAGGGTCGATATTTTGACCAAAATACGCAAGCTCGCAACCCAGCATCAAGGGTCCCCATACTTGCGAGTCCTAACATTAAACATTAAAAATACGCAAGCTCCATCGGTGTGCGTGTGCACGTATAATACTACACAGCCACCCCCTCCATGTAATCTGACCTGGTGTTGGTAAAGAATTTGTCTTTTACTGTGATATTTTTTGATTTAGGAGCAGAGCCTTTCTTTATCTTTTGTTCGCTCTCTGACTCCAAACTAGCTGCCTCATTCATTTGTTCAATTAGGATTTTGTCCAGAATGCCAGGATCTTCTAGGTACTGTTTCAGCTGCGACTTGATGTATGTACTGATTAACCCTGTTCCCAATGATCTCAAGAACTTCTTCTGGACTAGTCCAGCATCAAACCTCTCGTCCGCTTCTACATCTCTGGATGCAAACAACAGTCTATCCTTCAGTTCAATTTCTCTGCACAAGAAACTTTGGGGTGATTCATTATTTTTCTGTGAGAGGTTAATGAGTCGGTGGAACAATTCTGAAGTACTCTCTTCTTTATAGTGCCCTTTTAAAATCATCTTCAGTTGTTGCAAGGTCAATTGACTCTTCATTTCTAGCATACTACAGAGGTTCATTCCTGGGCTGATCACTTCACCACCCCCTCAACGATTTCATCTGGCTGGTAGCCTTTCTGTAAGCCTGCATCAATCTGGTGAAACAAGTTCATATAAGACAGTTTCTCTTTCTGTTCACACTCTCCAATCTTTCCCAGGATCTTGAATTCTTTACTTATGGTGATTTGTGGTGTTAGAGAGGACTGTCTTCCTGATTTATCTAACCCGAGCAGGTTAAAGGTTCTGTCTGAGTCTGTCACCCGTTAAGAGATTTTGGTCGATTCCTGCAGGGCTGTTGTTAGGGTTTTGAGTTGTTCTTTCAATTCCCGTAGTTCAGTCTGCGGACAGAGATTCCCGCTTTTGGTAATTGGTGCCGTCCCTCCATCCTCCAACTTCAACCTGGTTAGAAACTGTGTTAGCTCCTGGAGGCATGTCCCCATGACGTCTTCAGCTTCTTTCTCCCCCAGCTCATCCATTTTTGCATTAATGGCAGCTAACAGTTGCCTGCGGTTGTGTGCTTTAGAAATCTGTTCTTCTGACATCTTTATATGCTACTGTTCTTAATTCTTCGCAGGTTAACTGAAGAAACCGCTCACTAATTCTGTCTATTTGTATTTCAACATCCATTGCTGCTAGTGAGTTTTCTTTAGGGATGGTCCCCTTTAAGTGGTGTAGCAGAGTTAAGTTGAGGTGCTGTGCTGCTGTATTTTTCCAGACATTTTTCCTCTTCTCCCTCTAGACATTAATCCCCGCTCAGTCCTCCCCATATGGGCCACCAATGTTACGCGCACACCGCTAGGTTCAGATAGGGCGAGACGGGTTTCATAAATTCATTGGAATCCTGGAGGAACTGTTACTCAGGATGACCATAGGCTGCAGCTTCTCTCAGGCACATGATAGATTCAGTTGCTGACCAGACACATCTGACAAGAGTCTTTTTCAACAGTTTAACAGTGGGATTTAATCTTAAGCACGGCCAGTGCAGTTCAGGGATATTACAGCAACAATCTTCATTACAGCACAGTCTCATAAAGCAGGCACATGAGTTCATATCACAGCTACTGATGATGACTAAACAGCTCTGACTGTTTACTTATGTTAACCTATCTAGGGAATGCAGAGTGGAGGATAATTACCATGTCTTTCCTAGAGGCTCAGATGATCCTGGCTGTGGATGCTCATGTGATGCTGTGCTGATGCATCATGGTACTGATAGCAAAGTATACAAGAAAAACTTCTTTGTGAAATCCGAGGCTAAAGAGAAGCAAAGATGGGGCTTAACTGCAGGAAACTGAGTAAATTTTATATAAAAGAATTGCAGGGTGTAATAAACTTGGTGAGGGGTATAGTAGCTGGATTGCGTCTTTCATCATGAATTTTTTTTTTTAATTCCAGACATGCTTTATTATCAATACCAATTTAACACTTCTGAAGACATTACAGAAAGAAGACATCAGAAATCAATACAGAGATGGATTTCGTACAGATGGCGGCATTTGATGAGGCATGTTGGCCAATGAAGTTGATATGGGAAAGAATTAACCATGCATTTACATCAGATTCTCCCCGAAGTCATTTGGGTTCCAAAAAGGAGAATATATATGGGTTTTTAGCTCGAACAATGAAAAATATTCTGTGGTCTGGGACACTTTTTGCTCATACTGGAAAGTGAAAACTCCATTCGGCCCTGTTTTACATTTCATTGGACCTCTGTTTATTGATGGAACAAGTAAAGGATTATATGTACCACCATCACTTACTGTCATTGTATCAGATACACATATTTTAATGCCTGCTCGAGCTTCAATGGTGGATGAAAACATTTTAAAAATTTCCCGTTTTGTTATAAACTCTATATAATACAGTGATGTATATGATAAACACATTTGATTTATAAAGGTGTTTTACTTTATATATACTTTGTTGCAAATTTACATTTTCCCCTACAGGTGTTCATATCTCTTATGTAGGTATCTCATGTTAGAAAAAAAATAGTTAATAGGAGTTATATGCATTTACATGTTGTTATAAACATCAATTATGCAGTCATTTTCTTCATTTAAATATATAGTATGGCACCCTCTTGTGTTCAAAGTGTATATCAATGTGCAGGCGCAGTTAATGTGCTTAGTGCTGCTGGACATGCATGCTCGGTCTCTCTCCTCTGTTTACTGTAGACAAGCCAATAGCTGTCTGCAATGGTTCTCAGGTAAAAAGCCGAGCTTTAGCAATAGCCAGGGGCGTACATAGAAATCATGGGGCCCCATAGCAGAAATTCTAATTGGGTCCACCCTCCCAAAAAAAAAATAATTGTCAGCGTCACAGAAGACCATATCTCACAACTTTTCAGCCTTTGTATAGTCATTTTCCTCCTGCTGAAGTCTTAGATTCCTCTTTCAGTGCCCCCATAAAGTATAATGCCAACAAAAGTGCCCACCAAACACAATATGATACCCCCACAGTGAATTCCTCCACATTAGCCTCCACATGCACAGTATAATGACTCAACTGTACCCCACCTCAATTCCTAAGGTAAAGTATGGTGACCCTAACACAGTATAATCCCCCAACTGTGGCCCTCACACAGCCCTCCATGCAGGATAATGGGTCTACATACAGTTTAATTGCCCCATACTATATAATGGCCCTCCAAACAGTAAACAGTATAATGGCCCCCACACAGCCCTCCACACAGTATGATGGACCCCATACAAACCTTCATGCTGTATACTTTCTTGCATACAGTATAATGGCCCCCCACATAGCCCTCCAAATATTAAAATGGTCCCCCACATAGTCTTCCATATAATGTAATGCGACCCCTCATAATCCTCCATATAGTGGGATGTATTAACAGAAGCATACAGTCTAGATCACGTGAAGTCATTATCGGTCTTTACTCCTCTTTGGTCAGACCTCATCTGGAATACTGTGTACAGTTTTGGGCACCACATTTTAAAAAAGACATAGACAAACTGGAGCAAGTTCAGAGAAGAGCGACCAGAATGGTGACTGGTCTGCAAACCATGTCCTATGAGGAACGGTTGCAGGATTTGGGAATGTTTAGCTTGCAAAAAAGAAGACTGAGAGGAGACTTAATAGCTGTCTACAAATATCTCAAGGGCTGTCACATTGTAGAAGGATCATCTTTATTCTCATTTGCACAAGGAAAGACTGGAAGCAATGGGATGAAACTAAATGGGAGGAGACACAGATTAGATATTAGAAAAAACTTTTTGACAGTTAGTTTGATTAATGAGTGGAACAGGCTGATACAAGAGGTGGTGAGTTCCCCTTCAATGGACGTCTTCAAACAGAGGCTGGACAGACATCTGTCTGAGATGATTTAGTGAATCCTGCTTTGAGCAGGGGGTTGGACCAGATGACCCAGGAGGTCCCTTCCAACTCTACCATTCTATGATAATGCACCCCCTTAATCCTCTATATAGTATAATGCGCCCCATGATCCTCCATATAGCATAATGCACCCCCCATAATCCTCCATATAGTATAATGCATTCCCCATAGTCCTCCATACATTATAATGCACCCCCATGGTCCTTCATAGAATATAATGCACTCCCCATGGTCTTCCATACAATATAATGCACCCCCCATGGTCTACCATAAAATATAATGCACCCCCATGGTCCTCCATACAATATAATGCACCCCCCATGGTTCTCCATACAATATAATGAACCCCCATTTTCCTCTATACAATATAATGCACTTGCCCTGGTCCTCCATATAATATAATGCACCTGTCATGGTCCTCCATACAGCATCATTTTTGAAACACCATTTTTTTATTGTTAGGAATTTAGAAGGGTTAAAAGTTGACCAGCAATTTCTCAATTTTCAAACAAAATTTACAAAACTATTTTTTTGTAGGGAGCGCATCAGATCTGAAGTGACTATGAGGGGTCTATATGACAAATGACCCAAACGTGACACCATTTTAAAAACTGCACCCCTCAAAGTGCTCAAAGCCACATTCAATAAGTTTATTAACCCTGCAGGTGCTTCACAGGAATTAAAGCAATGTGCAAGGAAAAAAATTAAAATTGAACTTTTTCCCACAAAAATTTCGATTTAGCCCCAAATTTTGCATTTTCACAAGGGTAACAGGAGAAAATGGGCTATATAATTTGTTGTGCAATTTCTCTAACAGCAATCAGAGAGCGGGATCAATGAAATGGGTCCCTGCATTTCTGTCAGTGGAAGCTGTCTGCATGGAGCAGTCACTGTTTGATTTCACACAGTGACCGCTTAAATTCATGATGGACATAGCTCGTCATGATGCGGGAACTGACACTTGCTCATGAAGTGCTATGTTCATCATTCATCGTTAAGGGGTTAAAGGGAAACTGTAAGATCAAAAAACTGGATGAGTTGTAGTTTTTAATGACAACTTTTTACCATATAATGTTCTGTTAAATGGGAAAACAAATCCAAGTGGGGTGAAATGGTGACAAAAATGCAATTTCTTCACTGTTTTTTGGGGATTGTTTTTACAGAAGTCATTCTGCAGCAAAATTTACTTGGTAATATGATTCTCCCAGTCAGTATGATTACAATACCAAACTTTTTATATTTTAAGGGGAAACAGTCATGTAAAAAAAGCTATTAACCTGCAGATATGAGGTTAATCTGCAGGTTAATAGCGTTCTAAAGCTGCCTGGTTCACGCACTGAGAGCCCCGCTGCCAGAAGGGAATTACCTTTATTCTTTGCAGCAGCCTCAGGCTTTCAACCATAGGGGTATGGCTAGTGCAGCTTCAGTCGCTGCTCAGTGCATAATGAGCGATGGCTGTAGCTGCGCCCCGGCACTGTTTGACAGCCAGCTCTAAACCTGAGCTCTAATGTTGAGCCGGCTGTCAGTCAGTGCCAGGGCGTGGTTTCAGCCACCACTCACTATGACGGAAGCTACACCGGCCGCACCAGTATGACTGAAAGCCCGAGGCTGAAGAGAGGAATAAAGTTAATTTCCTCCCGGCTGCAGGGCTCTCAGTGTGGGCACCGGACAGCTTTAGAACGCTATTAACATGCAGAGTTACCCCATATCTGCAGGTTAATAGCATTTTTTTTTAACATGAGAGGTTTATTTTAATAGTTAAGAAAATTCAGAACCTTCTTTAACAAAAAAGGTTATTGTCACTATTTTCTGAGACTGGTAACCTTTTCTATTTATTTTTTTGTCCAAGGAACTGGGTGAAGGCTTATTTAATTGGTTTAATTGTTTTTTATTGTATGTTTGGGGAGAAGCGCAGAAACCAAGAGATGTTTCATTTTTTTGCCTTCCACCATTTAACGTACACTTTAAGTACTTTTATACGTTGAGCCTTTTAGCACAGAAATAATAAGTTTACTCTTGTACTGCAGTGCGTAAGACGTGCCAGTGACTCACTGACACAGCCTGTTAGGCCCTGCTTATAGCAGAATCAACAAACCACCGTACTGTGGGGTCATCAGATGACCTTGGGGTACCATGGCAATTATCACCATCAGCGATTAGGATCACGGGGGGGGCGATGGTATCAAATGGAATCTTTAAAACCCCTTTTAACAACTTAGGTGCTGTTGTCGCAATTGACAGTGGAAAGGGGTTAATTGGGCCCGATCGTTTCCAAAACCGGTAGGGGCCGAAGCTGCAGGGTGTCAGTTTTCGTATACAGCTGTCACTCATGAGAATTTTGCTCACTTGCAGGTGCTATACACTTATTCCTAATCGCCGATCAGGAATGAGGCCTCTTTATGACTGATGTTTTAATGTGTATTGGTGGTTTTTAAAGGGAATCTGTCACCACTTTGGAGTTACCAGACCTCTACTATGGGCATACAGAGTATAGAAAAGTAAATCTATACATACCTGTATGGCCCATGGTAGAGGTCTGAATGCAGAGAAATGTAGTTTTATCTCCTTGGTTTTTCACAGGCTTGGTGTCCCCCGGATGCCAAGCTATCTTCGCCCATCTGCTTGTTCTTCCACCAATTCCCCGCCTATGTACATGTTTACCATATTTCCCCCCCTCCCTGCACGTCACAGGGCCCTGTGACATGCGCTTTTTTCCCCCTCACCTCCCGGCGCATGCGCAAAGCGCAGCTCACGGGGAGCGAGCTTTGTTTCCTCCCAGGCCCGTTTGGCTGAGTACAGTGCAGCAGTGTTCTATTGCGCAGGTGCCGGGGAGTCACTGTGAAAGTCTCATTTATACTAACATAAGCCCATCTTTTTATAGGGGTGGCTTGGTTACATAAGAGATTGCATAATGGTTGCATAACTATTTGCATGAGTATTGGTAAGACAATGATTTGGCAGAAATACTGATTTTGTGAGATGATGGATTGTCTTTATGGCACCTGAACTACTGTACGTCTCAAATACCAGCGTAAATAGTTTGTCCTTGGCCGAATAGAAGCCTGGAGTTTCTCATTGTTCCATCTCAAAAGGGAAATTTTATCTTCACTTCAGAAGCCAAACTCCCATCCAGTCAAAGCCAAATATTGCACAATATAGTACAAACAAGGATGAAGTGCAGACATAAGATAACGCCACTAAAGAATATTCAGGAAACAAAAATCAAAATGAAAAGGAAATGTAGCAATTTCTTTCACAATTCCCCTTTTTTATCATCTTGCATACCTTTCTAAAATACCTTCCCTGCCTCACCATCACAGGTCTGCAAGACAACCCTACTACATAAGGTCCAAGGCTAAACCTATGTAAATTATGGGATGATAGTCCTGCACAGCATCTATTCAGATGAATCTTGTTAGTCAGACTTTCTATGCCTATCTACCATTACTCTAACAGTTTAAAACAATGTATCAATATTATAATAAAAGATATATAATTGATTTATAACTGCAAACATTATAGATGATATAGTCCATATGAATTAAAGATTAACCACTGAGTGACCACCAATATGACTTAAAACTGACCTGAGCTATAAGTGAATTTAGCATCCTCCTACGGGTGAAAATGCAGCAGCTGTCGGCTGTACACTATAGCTCACTTTAATTACAAATTCCCTAACGTATCCTCCCCAGTCTGACTTCTTGCCTCTTTTTTTTAAACTTCCAATGGAATTTTGTTTGAGAACTCCCAATGCATGCTGAGATACTCAAATGAGCCCTCATCAGGGGGCAGAGGCTGCAGTCACCTCCGTAGCCTCTGCTGCCTCCCAAAAACAAAGCGGCATCAGCGACGTCTGTTTCAGGGCTGGGCTAGTCCTTACTCTAATGATAATGTGTCGGTTGTAAATTCTGACGTATTCTCACTATGAGCTTCCTGTGCTATATTCTTTTGAATTCACAGTGCGCTCCCTTGCCAGCTTTAGAGAGAAATGACAAGCCAGAAGGAGAGAACAATATAGCAAAGAGAAGCCCAAAAAGGTTATATATAAAAATGCAAAAAGTTTATTTAGAACAATTTAAAAACTGTAGTAGCAGGTCACCAAGAAAATTCCAGGAGACAGTGCAGATAGACCAACGCATTTCAGCTTAGCGCCTTATTCTAGAGAGAAATGACAAGCCAGAAGGAGAGAGCACTCTCAGTAGAAATTGTAAGGAGACCACGAAGCAAGCAATGACTAGCCCATCCCCTGAAACACAGGTCACAGATGACGCTTTGTTAAAAGGTCCGCAGCCTCTGACTCCTGATGTTGTCCCGTGTGAGTATCCCAAAATTCACTGGAATTCTCAAATGAAACATCATTGGTGTTGCACAGCTTCTGGATACCCACAGTTGCGGTAGAAACTTCACAGAGCAGATTACATGGGATAACAAGCTTTTACTTCTCAGAACATGAGGTAAAGGAAAAAATGCGCAGTCACTCAGTACTGCACCAGGAAGTAAGAACAAAACTGAAAGTACAAGAGAGACTTTTTTTTCTTTTACAATACAGTAAACAAGGAAACTTTACACAACATCGCCATCTACTGTCAGATCAGCATAAAGTCCCCCTTCACACAAACAAAGAAGTCCACAACTGTTGCATATACCAACACCCTTTCTCAACAGTAAGGACTTATTCAGTCAAACCTAATTTCTTCATTATTCTCTGATGTTTTTCAGCATTCAATGCCTTTGTGAAAATGTCTGCTGTCATATCTTCAGTTGGACAATATTCTAATTTCAGGATTCCTTGTTCCTGATGGTCCCTCAAGAAATGATACTTCACATCAATGTGCTTGGTTCTTGGGTTAACTCTTTCCATCTGAGCAAGAACAAGACATCCCTGATTGTCCTCATTTATTTTTGTTGGTTCCAACTGTGCTTGTCCTAGGTCTGTTAGCAATTGTCTAAAACCATAGAACTTCTTGACGCGCATGTGCTGCTGCAACATATTCTGCTTCTGTTGATGACAGCATTACTATTGATTGTTTTTTACTAGTCCAACTAATTGGTCCACCTGAGAGAAAGAAAAGATAGCCACTGGTAGATTTTATGTCAGTTGGATCTCCAGCCCAATCCGCATCAACGTATACAGATAAAATGCATTCATCACTTGTAGGCAGTTTCAGTTTAACATTGCTGGTTCATTTCAAATAACTTATTACTCTCTTCACAGCATTCCAATCCGCTTTATTTCGCTTGGACACTTTTCTACTCAGAATTCCTACTTCTGCTGCAATGTCTAGCCTTGTAACAGTCGCTAGATACAGTAATTTTCCTATCGCCATTCTGTACTCTTCATTATTTGGTAACACATTTTTCTCACTACTCATCTCTTTAAGATAATTAGTTTCCATTAGAGACTTTGCTGGTTTTGCATCCTTCAATCCAAATGTTTCGGATATGTCTTGAATCATGTGATTTTGATTAAGTAGGAAACTTCCATCTTCTTCTCTTTCTATTTTCATTCCTAAGTACGGTTTCACATTTCCCAAGTCTTTGATCTCGAAATGTTGATTCAGGATTTTTAGTATGTCCTCTTTATCTCTTTTTCAAAACGAACTAAAATGTCATCAACATATATGAGTACATAGATCCATCTGACCATTAGTCTTTTTGTGTACAGGCAAGGATCAGCTTTGCTTCTTTTAAATTTTTCATTTGTGAGCACCTCTGTGATTTTATCATTCCACACTTTAACAGCTTGTTTTAAACCGTATATACTTTTCTGTAATTTGCACACCATGTTTGGGTTACTTTCATCTTTGAATCCTGGAGGTTGTTCCATGTAAATATCTTCTGTTAAGCTTCCATTCAAAAATGCTGTCTTTACATCCAGATGTTTCAGTTCCATTTGTTTCATTTCTGCAACTGCAAACAAAGTTCTTATTGTAGTATGTTTGACAACTGGAGCAAATGTTTCATCATAGTCTTCTCCATATTTTTGAGAATAACCTTTAGCTACGAGTCTTGCTCGGCATCGTTCAGCTGTGTCATCTGTTCGTTACTTTACTTTAAAAACCCATTTACATCCTATAGCTTTTCTTCCTTCTGGTAATTCTGTTAGTGTCCATGTTTTTGAGTCATGCATGGATTTTATTTCTATTTCTGTTGCCTCTATCCATTTATTGGCTTCTTCTTCAGGAAGTCGAGATATGTCTTCCCAAAGTGATGTGTGCACACCATGTATACGATGCGTGTATACGATATACGATGTGTGTACACCGTGTAAACGATGTGTGTGCATCGTGTATCCGATGTATGTGCACCGTGTATATCATATGTTTACACTGTGTAAATGATGTGTTTGAACTTTGTATACGATGTGTGTGCACCGAGTATCCAATGTGTGCTCACTGTGTATCCGATGTGTGTGCACCGTGTAAATGTTGTGTGTGCACTGTGTATCTGATGTGTGTGCACCATGTAAATGATGTGTGCGCACAGTGTAAATGGTGTGTGCACACCCTGTATCCAATGTGTGTGCTCTGTGTATCTGATGTGTGCACACCGTGTATGTGATGTGTGTGCACTGTGTAAATGATGTGTTCACACAGTGTAAATGATGTGTGCACACCCTGTATCCAATGTGTGTGCTCTGTGTATCTGATGTGTGTGCACCGTGTAAATGATGTGTGCGCACCGTGTATGTGATGTGTTCACACAGTGTAAATGATGTGTGCGCACCGTGTATCCAATGTGTGTGCTCTGTGTATCTGATGTGTGCACACCGTGTATGTGATGTGTGTGCACTGTGTAAATGATGTGTGCGCACCGTGTATGTGATGTGTTCACACAATGTAAATGATGTGTGCGCACAGTGTAAATGATGTGTGCACACTCTGTATCCAATGTGTGTGCTCTGTGTATCTGATGTGTGTGCTCTGTGTATCTGATGTGTGTGCACAGTGTAAATGATGTGTGCACACCCTGTATCCAATGTATGTGCTCTGTGTATCTGATGTGTGCGCACCGTGTAAATGATGTGTGCGCACCGTGTAAATGATGTGTGCGCACCGTGTATCTGATGTGTGCGCACCGTGTAAATTATGTGTGCGCACCGTGTAAATTATGTGTGCGCACCGTGTATCCAATGTGTGTGCTCTGTGTATCTGATGTGTGTGCTCTGTGTATCTGATGTGTGTGCACAGTGTAAATGATGTGTGCACACCCTGTATCCAATGTATGTGCTCTGTGTATCTGATGTGTGCGCACCGTGTAAATGATGTGTGCGCACCGTGTATCTGATGTGTGCGCACCGTGTAAATGATGTGTGCGCACCGTGTAAATTATGTGTGCGCACCGTGTATCCAATGTGTGTGCTCTGTATATCTGATGTGTGCGCACCGTGTAAATGATGTGTGCTCACCATGTATCCGATGTGTGTGTACAGTATATCTGATGTGTGTACCATGTATCTGATGTGTGTACCATGTATCCGATGTGTGTGTACAGTATATCTGATGTGTGTACCATGTATCTGATGTGTGTACCATGTATCCGATGTGTGTGTACAGTATATCTGATGTGTGTACCATGTATCTGATGTGTGTACCATGTATCCGATGTGTGTGTACAGTATATCTGATGTGTGTACCATGTATCTGATGTGTGTACCATGTATCTGATGTGTGTACCGTGTATCTGATGTGTGTACCATGTATCTGATGTGTGTACAGTGTATCTTATGTGTATCTGATATTTCTGCTGTACTGTCTGTCTAAAGATGAGAGCTCATCTAGAAAACTCAGGATGAACAATGTCATAGATCCCAACCAGATAAGCTAATGAAACACTACACAATGAAATTCATAATTGTACCCATAGACCGTGAATGGAATATAGATTTACCCTGATACAGAGCAATACACATGTTTTAGCCTATTTTATGTCTGGCATTCTGTACAAGAACCAGGAAGCTCAGGATGCACAATGCTTCTGTATACATGCATAAGTGAAATGTATTTTTCTGTCAGTATATTTCATTAATATGTCATTAGGTTATATGTATAGCATTGTTTATCCTGAGTTTTTTGATTCAGAAGTAATAAAACTGACACACGTATATTGTTATGTATTAGAGAAAATTTAAACTCCACTTAGGGTCTATGAGAATAACAATGAATTTCATTGTATACAGCAGGGGTCTCAAACTCAGCTGGGCATATGGGCCGCACACGGAAAAACATTTAATTTGGGGGGCCGCATTATTTGCATGACAAAGTGACATTTTTAGTGATACCATTTTATCTTCTATACACCTTTTGAACTGGTCCTCATCTTGCAGACATGGTCTCCCCTCCAGGTCCCCCATATTGCAGACATAGTCTCCCCTCCAGGTCCCCCATATTGCAGACATAGTCTCCCCTCCAGGTCCCCCATATTGCAGACATGGTCTCCCCTCCAGGTCCCCCATATTGCAGACATGGTCTCCCATCCAGGTCCCCCATATTGCAGACATGGTCCCCCATCCAGCAGACATGGTCTCCCATCATGGTCCCCCATATTGCAGACATGGTCCCCCATCCAGGTCCCCCGTATTGCAGACATGGTCTCCCATCCAGGTCCCCCATATTGCAGACATGGTCCCCCATTAAGCAGACATGGTCTCCCATTATGGTCCCCCATATTGCAGACTTGGTCCCCCATCCAGGTCCCCCATATTGCAGACATGGCCCCCATCCAGGTCCCCCATCCAGCAGACATGGTCCCCCATATTGCAGACATGGTCCCGCATCCAGGTCCCCCATATTGCAGACATGATCTTCATATTGCAGACATGGCCTCCCATCCAGGTCTCCCATATTGCAGACATGGTCCCCCCTCCAGGTCCCCCATATTGCAGACATGGTCCCCCATATTGCAGACATGGTCCCCCATCCAGGTCCCCCATATTGCAGACATGGTCCCCCCTCCAGGTCCCCCATATTGCAGACATGGTCCCCCATATTGCAGACATGGTCCCCCATCCAGGTCCCCCATATTGCAGACATGGTCCCCCATCCTGGTCCTTATGTTGCAGACATGTCCCCCATCCAGGTCCCCCCCCATACTGCGCACAGGGCCACCCTCCGCCCCATACTGCGCTCAGGGTCCCCGTCCCCCCATACAGCGCTCAGGGTTCTCGTCCCCCATACTGCCCACAGTGCTCCCCCTATACTGAGGACAGAGGAAAAAAAAAGTGCTCACCTGTCCTCCGTTCCCTCAGAGTCCTTCCTGCACCTGTGGCCCCCAGACACAGACCCCGTAATGATAGCGGCTCTCTCCAGCAGCCGCCGACATCAGCGCTGTAATGCAGTGTATTGCCGCGCAGAGACCGGCTCTCTGCACAGCAATACCAGTGTCAGCCGCCGGCCTATCAGAGGCCAGCAACTGACATCTGCGCATGGCAGTGACGTCATACGCTGCTGCGCTGGGACGCAGATGGCAGCTGCTGGCCTCTGATAGGCCGGCGGCTGACACTGGTATTGCTGTGCAGAGAGCCGGTCTCTGCGCGGCAATACCCTGCATTACAGCGCTGATGTCGACGGCTGCTGGAGAGAGCCGCGATCATTACGGGGTCTGTGCCTGTGGGCCGCAAGAAGCAGCCAGAGGGGCCGCGTGTTTGAGACCCCTGGTATAGAGTATCATCAGCTTATCTGTTCGGCATCTATAGCATTGCTCAGGCTGGACATGCTGGTTCATGAACTGTATGACAGAAGTATAATAAAGATTGACAAGCATGTTTTACTATGTATCAGTGCAAATTTATATTTCATTCCATATATTTTATTAATATTTCATTGAGTGGGATGTGTAGAGTAGCATTGTGCATCCTGAGACTCCTGATTCATGTACAGAATGCCAGACATAAAATACACTAACACACGTATATTCCTATGTAATAATAAGTATATATTTCATTGATGGTTTCTTGGGTACAAATTGGGTATGAATGGTATGAATGTGATTCATGTCAGTGTCCCATTCCCTGATGAAGCCGCACCTGAGGTGAAACATGTTGGGGAGACTTGTGATTTAATGTCTGCTTGTCCTATTCTGTTATAAAGTTGGTGACTTCCCGTGTTTCGTCCATATCAAATATAGGTGTATACCTTATAATATGAGATTGAACAGATTAGGGACAATATTTTAGTAATACCCTACAGCAAGTTTTCTACAATTAAAAATTAAAGTTATATTTTATGACTTATTAGTGAGGGATTCCAATATGGGGTCCGTTCCTTTGCACTTATGCTTAGGATTTCTATATGCAGATATATCCAATCTTACTATTTGGATCTGTAATATACTGTCTGTCTCCATCCTTTTTGGAGGCCTATTGCCCTTTCTTTTTAATTGGTTTCTTGTTTTTATGTATTAATAATAATAAAATTATATTTTAATTATCAAGCTGGAATCTCTTTATATCTGACAGCACTTCTACTTGTTGTAACAGATACGGATTATGAATGATTTAAATATCATATCATGTGACATATTTCTCCATACACAGTTTTACATGTGAAGCTCTGAATGATCAGATGCTTCTTCCTTGATTCTGTCATTTATATAAGTGACAGGTGGAATGAACCAATCAGCTGCTTGCTCTGTTTTCCATCATTTCAGAGTGACAGTAGAACCAACCAATCAGATGCTTTCTTTTTCTGCCCCTTGTGAGATGACAGTTGGAATGTGTCGGTTGGTTCCGGTGAGGAGCTTCTGGTTATATCTGACCCCAGCCCTGGTACTGTGCAGATATGGGACGTCACGTGCCGCCTCTTCTGGGATGTAAATGACAATATATCATGTCTTCTGTAGGGACAGTGTCATGTACAAGCTGATATATCAAAGTCATAGAAGTCCACGTTCCAGCAGAGATCTCAGCACAAAGACTCAGCGTCTTCCGCACAAGTCACCGTCCAATGATCTGCAAGTTACTTCCAGGTAACAGAATATATATGGAAAATTACTGGCAAGACGGTAAATTCAGAGGGTTAAACCTATGTACAATGTAACTTATTATTTTGACCCACTAAGAGCAGAATTGAAACCGAACAGAATAACTACCTGCCCTAAATGCCAGACACCTAAGACTGTATCTCATGGGTTTTGGTTATGTACTCATTCAGGTAATCAGTGGAGGATTGTCGGGGAGGGGGTGAAAGAAATTTGAGGTCTCAACTCATACTGTTTAATTCATGGTCTGAAGGCAATGATATAGAAAGGACCAGCCCCGGCACTCACGTGTTGATTAAATGCTTCTTTAATGGCAATCCACATAAAGCAAGACATTTCAGCCTCTCCCAGGCTTTTGTCAATTGTGGCACAACACATTCAACATGATTATATGTCACATATAGCCACGGAAATGACTTCATATAAATTAACATAAAAAGGAGGAAACAAAAAGAAAAAATATGCAAAACATTCTAGGTATATTGGTTCCTCCTTTTTATGTTAATTTATATGAAGTCATTTCCGTGGCTATATGTGATATACAATCATGTCGAATGTGTTGTTCCACTATTGACAAAAACCTAGGAGAGGCTGAAATGTCTTGCTTTATATGGATTGCCATTAAAGAAGCATTTAATCAACACGTGAGTGCCGGGCTGGTTCTTTCTATTTGTTCAAGTTGATTCCCCATGTTCACCAGCTTGTATACATAGTGTCGACTATTCATTGACTTTACTTGAAGGCAATGATGGCTCCAAACATTATATGTATCCATCTTGTTTATTACATGTGCTCCAACTTGAAACATTGGTTGTAAGATCAGTTACCACCTTGTCCGAACTAATCACAAAAATAAAACAAAAATATTACACACCGATAGGGTAGATGCCGAAAAAAGGAGGAACAAGCAAGTAAATTCCTAACAAAATGGAAGCTACTGTATCTATTTCTAGATATTGCTCAAAGAAAGAAATAACGTAGAAGTGACCTTCTAGAGTCTGAAAGCAAAATTGGCAATTTATTGAGATTTCAATGTCCCAGTTGAATGTAGATGAATATTGTTATGTGTATTTGTGTATTTATGGTAATGATTATAGATTTTGATTTTAGGTTTTGTTACATAGGGATCGCTTTTCTCTGCATTTGATAATGTAATATGTATTGTGATATTCTGAGGCCTGCGCGCCCAACACTCTGTAGATGAACCCCCTATGTGCGAGCGAGCTTTATATTTTGTGTTGTATTCATTGCATTGTAAAATCAAATAAAAATTACTTACAAAAATGAGTCATACCTAATGATCCTGATTGTAAAGCAACTATTGATTGTATAATTGATTGCGTCTTTGTCATAAAAAGCTACAAATGTTTTAATCTGAGAAAACGAAATAAAAATTCACTGAAAATAAAATAAAAATGAGTCAGTGGGTCCTACTCTATGGGGAAAGAGCGGACATATTGCCTGTGCTGCGGGGAATAAATATGGATGATACTCTAACATAAATAATGGAAGCCTATGAACATCACTGGGAAAAAAGAAAACTAGAAAAATGTTCAAAAACAAAATACACTTTGGTACATTGGTGAGCATTCATAGGAGCACAGGTCGCACCGCTTATTTTACAGCAGGTTACGAATACTCTTTTTTGCAATTTTGAGGAGTATTTTTATACAAGAAGTAATAATTTGCAGTAACTCACATTTATAGTAAACAGGTTTCCATAATGCTAAGACCTCGCTATATATGCAGGTACACACGCAGGACCGGTTTTAGACATATTGGGGCCCCCAATCCTGAAATATTCCACCAACAACACTGTTTGGCCTCGTGCCCATGTTGAGTATTTGGTCAGTATTTTATATCAGTATTTGTAAGCCAAAATCAGGAGAGGAACAATCAGAGGAAAAGTATAATAGAAACACGTCACCACTTCTGTATTTATCACCCACTCCTGTTTTTGGATTACAAATACTGATGTGAAATACTGACCAAATACTGAATGTGTGAACGTAGCCTTACACTGGTACCAGTGTAATCAATGTGCCATCAGTGTGTCATTCGTGTGCCGTGTGTGTGTCATCGTGTTTTTCCTGTATGGATACTGGAAATGAAATTACAATGCTTCCACTATGCTTTCAATGTTAAACACATACACACGGCACATGGACTGTACCCAGGTGCCATCCGTGTGCTGGATGTGTTTACACCCATAGACTTGTATTGGCCCCTGTCATCCGGCTGCAGGGAAAAAAATGGACATGTGAGCAGCACCATAGGTTGAAATGAGTACATTTGGAATCCCTAAAAAAAATGTCACACGTACTGTATGGATGCCACACGTGCCGGAAACAGTGACGTAGGAAGGGGGCCTCAGCGTAGGGTCACACGACCGTATAAAACATCTTTCAGAGTTTCATTCTGAAAAGTGGAGCAATTTTTTTCTCACTTGTCTTCCGTGTACAATCCGTGTTTTACAGCAGCAGTTATTAACCCTTTACAGGACCATTTACAGTTTCTTATGTTACAGAACTGCAATGTAAAATCGGATTCTACATTGTGGCATCTGATTTTTTATGACGCACCCATAGGCTTGAATGGGTGTCTCATCTGGTTTATGGTAGGAACTAGTGCATGCTGCAATTCGGTCAGTGAAAAAAAAATCCCTCATCTGCACTGCCCCATTGGATCACATTGGTCCGAGTGCTGTCTGGTTTTATCACGGTTAACACTCGGACTGAAAGTACAGTCATGTGAATGAAATCTAACAGTCAAATAGAAAACATTAGCAGAATTTCCATCTTTTTGTACATTCTACCTCACAAATGGCAGAATAAAAAGTGATAAAATAAAGTCCTATATGTCCCCCAAACTACCCTGCTAAATCCCCTCTGGCTTTAGTGCCGATGCTCCCGTGTCCCTGATAGTCATTATTCAATTTGCAGCTAGAGGTAGAGCCACAAGATCACTGCAGCCAAGTACCACGACTGCCATAGACTTCTAGAGCATCAGTGCTGGAGCCGCGGGGGAGTCATCATTTCATGAGAATTATTTTTACACTCGCAGAAAACCCCTGTAAGGTCTGTTCACTTGCACAGTTTTTCTGCGGATTGTTCTGCATCAAAAACCAGAGTGTTGGCAGGAAAAATTCTGCGTTTTTTCAGCCTTTTCGTTTCCCATTCATTTGAATAGGGAAAAAAAACACTGCAAAAATGCTGGAAGAATTGACATGCAACGGATTTATAAAAAAAAAGTGTCTTGTGGTCTGTGTCTGTCTGTCTGCTGTACTGGGAGAGTTTGGAGTTGTATAGTAGACTGCACTATTCCATACTATAGTATGTTCAACCCTTTTCACACTTTTTCTGCAGTGCGTCCGGGGGCTCTGCTTGAATCCCCCCAAAATAGGATTCACACAAATTCCCGATGGGGCCACAGACTACAATGACACAAGCGGACTTCAAATGAATTCCATTTGCTTTTTTTTCTGATATTGATCCTCTGATTTAGTTTCTTAAAGTCCCTGTTTGTGTTTTTTCTTCTAAGCGTCCATTTTTCTGTGGCTGTTGGAACAGACAGACATATACAGAAAAAAATCACACATGGAATTCATTTGAAGTTCATTCCTGTCATTGCAGTCTATGGCTCCATAGGAAATTCAGGCAGAAACCACCAGGCTCAGTAAAGAAAAACAGTGTGAACAGGCCCTAATGTAAAACGCTTACATAAGACATAAACTGTGCTTAGAGATGATCCCTATTATGGTGACACTACAATTACAGAACTATATATGCAGCACATAACAGATATACCCTATACATGTACACACATATTTTATATACACTGCTCAAAAAAATTAAGGGAACACTCAAATAACACATCCTAGATCTGAATGAATGAAATACTCTCATTGAATACTTTGTTCTTTACAAAGTTGAATGTGCTGAAAATAAAATCACACAAAAATCATCAATGGAAATCAAATTTATGAACCAATGGAGGCCTGGATTTGGAGTCACCCCCAAAATTAAAGTGGAAAAACACACTACAGGCTGATCCAACTTTGATGTAATGTCCTTAAAACAAGTCAAAATGAGGCTCAGTATTGTGTGTGGCCTCAACGTGCCTGTATGACCTCCCTACAACGCCTGGGCATGCTCCTGATGAGGTTGTGGATGGTCTCCTGTGGGATCTCCTCCCAGACCTGGACTAAAGAATCCGCCAACTCTTGGGCAGTCTGTGGTGCAACGTGACGTTGGTGGATGGAGCGAGACATGATGTCCCAGATGTGCTCAATCGGATTCAGGTCTGGGGAACGTGCGGGCCATTCCATAGCTTTAATGCCTTCATCTTGCAGGAACATCTGACACACTCCAGCCACATGAGGTCTAGCATTGTCCTGCATTAGGAGGAACCCAGGGCCAACCTCACCAGCATATGTTCTCACAAGGGGTCTGAGGATCTCATCTCGGTACCTAATGGCAGTCAGGCTACCTCTGGCAAGCACATGGAGGGCTGTGCAGCCCTCCAAAGAAATGCCACCCCACACCATTACTGACCCACAGCCAAACTGGTGATGCTGAAGGATGTTGCAGGCAGCAGATCGCTCTCCACGGCGTCTCCAGACTCTGTTACGTCTGTCACATGTGCTCAGTGTGAACCTGCTTTCATCTGTGAAGAGCACAGGGTGCCAGTGGTGACTTTGCCAATCCTGGTGTTCTGTGGCAAATGCCAAGCGTCCTGCACGGTGATGGGCTGTGAGCACAACCCCCATCTGTGGACGTCGGGCCCTCATACCACCCTCATGGAGTCTGTTTCTAACCGTTTGTGCAGACACATGCACATTTGTGGCCTGATGGAGGTAATTTTGAAGGGCTCTGGCAGTGCTCCTCCTGTTCCTCCTTGCACAAAGGCGGAAGTAGCAGTCCTGCTGCTGGATTGTTGCCCTCCTACGGCCCCCTCCACATCTCCTGGTGTACTGGCCTGTCTCCTGGTAGTGCCTCCAGCCTCTGGATATTACGCTGACAGACACAGCAAACCTTCTTGCCACAGCTCGCATTGATGTGCCATGCTGGATGAGTTGCAGTACCTGAGCAACTTCTGTGGGTTGTAGAGTCCGTCTCATGCTACCATGAGTGTGAAAGCACAACCAACATTCAAAAGTGACCAAAACATCAGCCAGAAAGCATTGGTACTGAGATGTGATCTGCGGTCCCCACCTGTAGAACCACTCCTTTATTGAGTGTGTCTTGATAATTGCCAATAATTTCCATCTATTTTCTATTCCATTTGCACAACAGCATGTGAAATTGATTGTCAATCAGTGTTGCTTCCTAAGTGGACAGTTTGATTTCACAGAAGTTTGATTTACTTGGAGTTATATTCTGTTGTTTAAGTGTTTCCTTTATTTTTTGAGCAGTGTATATACATTATACACATACTGTAATGCACACGCCCGGGCTGAGCGGCGTGTGCGTGTGATTGTAGTGATTCCACTGGACCGTGCCGGAGAGTGAATGCCTGGAGGGGCGTAACTAGGTATTCACCCGATCCGACCAGGGTCGCACGACGGCATACGACGCCAGTGCACCAAGGAGGAACCGAGCAGAGGGACCAGGTGCTACTCCAGGACAGACCCCAGACACGGCTGTTGACCCACACAGGGGAACACAGGAACAGACTGGTAGGCTGGCGCACAGACTGGTGGGTATAGGCAGGCACGACTGGTATGCAGGCAGGCGGGTATGCAGGCAGGGGGGTACAGGCAAGCACGGCTAGAGTGCAGACAGGGAGGCACTAGCAGGTAGGAACACAGGCGGGATAGGACCCAGTACACACTGGGACTCAGGAACAATACAGGCAGAGGGGTACAGGCAAGCACAGCTAGAGTGCAGACAGGGAGGCACTAGCAGGTAGGGACACTGGTGGGATAGGACCCAGTACACACTGGGACTCAGGAACAGAACCACAGATGTGGCGGACAAACACAGCAGAGTGAGGCCGCCCAGAGAGATGAGCGAGAGCAGGGCAGGGCAGGACGAGGCCGCCTGGAGCGGTGAGAATGAGTAGAGCAGGACAAGGCTGCCAGGAGCAGTGAGCAAAGGGTCAGAGCTGAGCGAGACTGCCGGAGCAGTGAGCAAGAGTAAAGCAGGACGAGGCCGCCTGGAGCGGTGAGCAAGAGTGGAGCAAGACTGCCGGAGCAGTGAGCAAAAGGATAAGAGCGGAGCGAGACTGCCGGAGCAGTGAGCAAAAGGGTCAGAGCGGAGCAAGGCTGCCGGAGCAGCGAGCAAAGGAGTCAGAACAGGCTAGAACCGCCGGAGCGGTGAGCAAAGGAGTCAGAGCAGGCTAGAACCGCCGGAGCGGTGAGCAAAGGAGTCAGAGCAGGCTAGAACTGCCGGAGCGGTGAGCAAAGGAGTCAGAGCAGGCTAGAACCGCCGGAGCGGTGAGCAAAGGAGTCAGAGCAGGCTAGAACCGCCGGAGCGGTGAGCAAAGGAGTCAGAGCAGGCTAGAACCGCCGGAGCGGTGAGCAAAGGAGTCAGAGCAGGCTAGAACCGCCGGAGCGGTGAGCAAGGCAGAGCAGGGGGGACAGGGCTCTGTTCACACAGAACAGACAGGAAGAGAAAGGCAGAGCCAGATACCCACAGGGTACTTGCAGTGAAGTAGCGAGTGGACCACAAACTCACAAACGGGAGTACAGAGACAACAAGCAGGAGTTAGGTACGAGTTCAGACTCTGCAGAAAAAGGAAGGGAACGGACATCGGACATAGAGGCAAAACAGGTAAAGGATAGGAGAGAGTTCAGACTGGAACTGAGTGTACGGAGGAGACCGACACTGCAGAGGGATACACGAGCGGGTCTGGGAATACGGCCCCCAGAGAGGCGGGACGAACAGGCAAGGAGCGTGTTCAGACAGGACAGACAAGATACAGGAGCGGGTCTAGGTAATCGGCCCCTAGAAGGCGGGAGGAACAGGCTAGGAGCGTGTTCAGACAGGACAGACAAGATACAGGAGCGGGTCTAGGTAATCGGCCCCTAGAAGGCGGGAGGAACAGGCTAGGAGCGTGTTCAGACAGGCCTGGAAATACAGCCTCCAGGAAAGGCAGACAAGAGAACACAGAACGGGACCTGGCACCTTCAGAGTGCAAGCACACACTGAATGAAACACTATGCTCAGGCAGGGATTGATTGGAGCAGCTGAGCTATATACCAGGTGACAGACAACAATAGGCTGAGGACGCACAAGGGGTGTGACCCACAGCAGGTACAAAAAGCAGGAAGTGATCGGGCGCCGCCCTTAAGCAGCAGAAACAGACACAAACAGACAGCATGGAGGGAAGCCAGAGAGACATTCTGGACTGGAGATCAAGTGCGCGCTCTTGCACAGTGGGAGATGGACCACCATGCAAGGACGCCGCCAGGTATGTTACAGTACCCCCCCCCCCCCCCTTACGCCCCCTCTTCTTCAGGCCTGCCAGAATCTTCCGCAGGGAAATCGAGGACCAGTCGTTCACTTCAAGGAGATCACTTCCACTGTCCACAGGAAAAACTGATCCCATCTGGTTAGCTAGGATGCTACCTCCTATCCAGCCATCCTCAGCAACAGACGAAACGGGTGGAGTACCAGGAACAGCACACGAGGAAGTCTCTCTCCACATATTTTCAGGTGGCACCCCAGAGGGTACAGGAGACAACTGGAAGTCCTTCACCGGGTTGGAGGGGGACAGAGACTTGGGGGTAATCTCTGCTTCGAGGTACATCTTGTCAAGCTCACAGGAAGAAATAGACGGGTTATCAGGTACATAATGAGGAAAAGTCACTGTCTCTTTGTTATCTGGTGGTACCCCGGAGAATTCAGGAAACAACTGGAGGTCCTCCGCCGGGTCAGAAGAGTGCAGAGGTTCAGAGAAAACATCTGCTTCAGAGTACACTAGGTTGGACTCACTGGAGGAAGCAGGCGAGGTATCGGGTACCGAGTATAGGAAAGTCTCTGTCCATTCACCACCAGGTGGCACCCCAAAGGGTTCTGGAGACAACTGGAGGTCCTCTGCCTGGTCAGAGGAGTGTAGAGACTCATGGGTAACCTCTGCTTCAGAGTACACTAGGTCGAACTCACTGAACGAAGCAAGCGAGGTATCAGATCCAGGATATAGGAAAGTCTCTGTCCATTCACCACCAGGTGGCACCCCGAAGGGTTCTGGAGACAACTGGAGGTCCTCCGCCTGGTCGGAGGGGTGTAGAGACTCGGGGGTAACTACCACTTTGGGGTACCCATTGTCAGGCTCACAGGACGAAGCGGACAAAGTATCGAGTACCGGGTGTAGAGAAGTCTCTCTCCATTTGTCATCGAGTGGTATCCCGGAGGATTCAGGAGACAACAGGGGGTCCTCCGCCAGGTAGTAGAGGTGCACAGACTCTGAGGTAACCACAGCTTTGGAGCATCCTTGGACATGCACACCAGTTAAAGTGGGTGAAGCATCTGATGCCGGGTGCAGGAAGTTCTCCTGTGTGGAGTCTGGATGGGCAGAAGTCTCTTCGGGCAGGAGAACCGGTGCACTACCCATGCACATTACCCGTTGGGGCTTCTCCGGGATACAGGGAGATGAAGCTTCATTAGGGACTTCAAGGTTGGGGTCAGGAGATCTCAGGGAGGACAGACCCTGGCGTGACGGCTTGCCTCTACGTCTAGCACGTCTGGACTGCCTCTTGAGGTTGGGAGAAGTATTCCGGAAAGCGTAATCACCCTGTGAGGATTCTGGGTGGGCAGTAGTCTCATTGGGCTGGAGGACTATTGCGCTACCCACACACATTACCCATCGGGGTTGCTCCGGGATATTGGGAAGTGAAGCTTCAGCAGGAGCCTCCGGGTTAGGATCATCAAAGACCATTAGAAAGGCCACCAGGAAGGCCATTAGGTCCAGGAGGATCGGATCCTGTGTTTCATATAGGGGGTTGATCCATTCCAAGGCATCACCCGCCAGGTAAGACATAATGAATGCCACCTTAACCCGATCGGTGGGAAAACATAGAGGGTAGAACTTGAAGTGTAGCATGCATTGCTCCACAAATGCACGACTTTGTCTTGGATCCCCATAGTAACGTAGCGGATCCGCAGGAACGAGAGCAGATAGATCCATCTGGACGGGTGCGTAATTCGCCTGGAACTCAGCTAAGAAAAAAAAAATTTTATTTATTTATTTTAATGCATGTATTCGCTGGAAAACTTCTCAGAGAGCGAAGGCCGTGGGGCTCAACGGGAACCATGGCCTGAGCATGCTGTAATGCACACGCCCGGGCTGAGCGGCGTGTGCGTGTGATTGTAGTGATTCCACTGGACCGTGCCGGAGAGTGAATGCCTGGAGGGGCGTAACTAGGTATTCACCCGATCCGACCAGGGTCGCACGACGGCATACGACGCCAGTGCACCAAGGAGGAACCGAGCAGAGGGACCAGGTGCTACTCCAGGACAGACCCCAGACACGGCTGTTGACCCACACAGGGGAACACAGGAACAGACTGGTAGGCTGGCGCACAGACTGGTGGGTATAGGCAGGCACGACTGGTATGCAGGCAGGCGGGTATGCAGGCAGGGGGGTACAGGCAAGCACGGCTAGAGTGCAGACAGGGAGGCACTAGCAGGTAGGAACACAGGCGGGATAGGACCCAGTACACACTGGGACTCAGGAACAATACAGGCAGAGGGGTACAGGCAAGCACAGCTAGAGTGCAGACAGGGAGGCACTAGCAGGTAGGGACACTGGTGGGATAGGACCCAGTACACACTGGGACTCAGGAACAGAACCACAGATGTGGCGGACAAACACAGCAGAGTGAGGCCGCCCAGAGAGGTGAGCGAGAGCAGGGCAGGGCAGGATGAGGCCGTCTGGAGCGGTGAGAATGAGTAGAGCAGGACAAGGCCGCCAGGAGCAGTGAGCAAAGGGTCAGAGCTGAGCGAGACTGCCGGAGCAGTGAGCAAGAGTAAAGCAGGACGAGGCCGCCTGGAGCGGTGAGCAAGAGTGGAGCAAGACTGCCGGAGCAGTGAGCAAAAGGATAAGAGCGGAGCGAGACTGCCGGAGCAGTGAGCAAAAGGGTCAGAGCGGAGCAAGGCTGCCGGAGCAGCGAGCAAAGGAGTCAGAACAGGCTAGAACCGCCGGAGCGGTGAGCAAAGGAGTCAGAGCAGGCTAGAACCGCCGGAGCGGTGAGCAAAGGAGTCAGAGCAGGCTAGAACTGCCGGAGCGGTGAGCAAAGGAGTCAGAGCAGGCTAGAACCGCCGGAGCGGTGAGCAAAGGAGTCAGAGCAGGCTAGAACCGCCGGAGCGGTGAGCAAAGGAGTCAGAGCAGGCTAGAACCGCCGGAGCGGTGAGCAAAGGAGTCAGAGCAGGCTAGAACCGCCAGAGTGGTGAGCAAAGGAGTCAGAGCAGGCTAGAACCGCCGGAGCGGTGAGCAAGGGCTCTGTTCACACAGAACAGACAGGAAGAGAAAGGCAGAGCCAGATACCCACAGGGTACTTGCAGTGAAGTAGCGAGTGGACCACAAACTTACAAACGGGAGTACAGAGACAACAAGCAGGAGTTAGGTACGAGTTCAGACTCTGCAAAAAAAGGAAGGGAACGGACATCGGACATAGAGGCAAAACAGGTAAAGGATAGGAGAGAGTTCAGACTGGAACTGAGTGTACGGAGGAGACCGACACTGCAGAGGGATACAGGAGCGGGTCTGGGAATACGGCCCCCAGAGAGGCGAGACGAACAGGCAAGGAGCGTGTTCAGACAGGACAGACAAGATACAGGAGCGGGTCTAGGTAATCGGCCCCTAGAAGGCGGGAGGAACAGGCTAGGAGCGTGTTCAGACAGGACAGACAAGATACAGGAGCGGGTCTAGGTAATCGGCCCCTAGAAGGCGGGAGGAACAGGCTAGGAGCGTGTTCAGACAGGCCTGGAAATACAGCCTCCAGGAAAGGCAGACAAGAGAACACAGAACGGGACCTGGCACCTTCAGAGTGCAAGCACACACTGAATGAAACACTATGCTCAGGCAGGGATTGATTGGAGCAGCTGAGCTATATACCAGGTGACAGACAACAATAGGCTGAGGACGCACAAGGGGTGTGACCCACAGCAGGTACAAAAAGCAGGAAGTGATCGGGCGCCGCCCTTAAGCAGCAGAAACAGACACAAACAGACAGCATGGAGGGAAGCCAGAGAGACATTCTGGACTGGAGATCAAGTGCGCGCTCTTGCACAGTGGGAGATGGACCACCATGCAAGGACGCCGCCAGGTATGTTACACATACAAACATACGCTATATGCTGCATATATATATACAGACACATACAGTATGTACAAACACATATGTAAAGTATATACATACAGCAACACATATATTCAGTTTATACATGCTTACACACATAAATATAGTGTATATATATATATATATATATATATATATATATATATATATACAGTACAGACAAAAAGTTTGGACACACCTTCTCATTTAAAGATTTTTCTGTTTTTTCATGACTTTGAAAATTGTACATTCACACTGAAGGCATCAAAACTATGAATTAACACATGTGGAATTATATAGTTAACAAAAAAGTGTGAAACAACTGAAAATATGTCTTATATTCTAGGTTCTTCAAAGTAGCCACCTTTTGCTTTGATGACTGCTTTGCATACTCTTGGCATTCTCTTGATGAACTTCAAGAGGTAGTCACTGGAAATGGTTTTCACTTCACAGGTGTGCCCTGTCAGGTTTAATAAGTGGGATTTCTTGCCTTATAAATGGGGTTGGGACCATCAGTAGTGTTGTGCAGAAGTCTGGTGTATACACAGCTGATAGTCCTACTGAATAGACTGTTAGAATTTGTATAATGGCAAGAAAAAAGCAGCTAAGTAAAGAAAAACGAGTGGCCATCATTACTTTAAGAAATGAAGGTAAGTCAGTGCGAAAAATTGGGAAAACTTTGAAAGTGTCCCCAACTGCAGTTGCAAAAACCATCAAGCGCTGCAAAGAAACTGGCTCACATGATAACCGCCCCAGGAAAGGAAGACCAAGAGTCACCTCTGCTTCTGAGGATAAGTTTATCCGAGTCACCAGCCTCAGAAATTGCAGGTTAACAGCAGCTCAGATTAGAGACCAGGTCAATGCCACACAGAGTTCTAGCAGCAGGCACATCTCTTCAACAACTGTTAAGAGGAGACTTTGTGCAGCAGGCCTTCATGGTAAAACAGCTGCTAGGAAACCACTGCTAAGGACAAGCAACAAGCAGAAGAGATTTGTTTGGGCTAAAGAACACAAGGAATGGACATTAGACCAGTGGAAATCTGTGCTTTGGTCTGATAAGTGCAAATTTGAGATCTTTGGTTCCAACCACCGTGTCTTTGTGCGACGCAGAAAAGGTGAATGGATGGAATCTACATGCCTGGTTCCCACCGTGAAGCATGGAGGAGGAGGTGTGATGGTGTGGGGGTGCTTTTCTGGTGACACTGTTGGGGATTTATTCAAAATTGAAGGCATACTGAACCTGCATGGCTACCACAGCATCTTGCAGCGCCATGCTATTCCATCCGGTTTGCGTTTAGTTGGACCATCATTTATTTTTCAATAGGACAATGACCCCAAACACACCTCCAGGCTGTGTAAGGGCTATTTGACCAAGAAGGAGAGTGATGGGGTGCTACGCCAGATGACCTGGCTCCCACAGTCACCAGACCTGAACCCAATCGAGATGGTTTGGGGTGAGCTGGACTGCAGAGTGAAGGCAAAAGGGCCAACAAGTGCTAAGCATCTCTGGGAACTCCTTCAAGATTGTTGGAAGACCATTTCCGGTGACTACCTCTTGAAGCTCATCAAGAGAATGCCAAGAGTGTGCAAAGCAGTCATCAAAGCAAAAGGTGGCTACTTTGAAGAACCTAGAATATAAGACATATTTTCAGTTGTTTCAGACTTTTTTGTTAAGTATATAATCCACATGTGTTAATTCATAGTTTTGATGCCTTCAGTGTGAATGTGCAATTTACATAGTCATGAAAATACAGAAATATCTTTAAATGAGAAGGTGTGTCCAAACTTTTGGTCTGTACTGTATATTTACACAATGTACTGCATACATGCACACATACAGTATACATATATATAAAAAATATTATGGAGCAGAGCCAAAAGGCTACTGAGTGGGTGCAAAGCACTAGTAACACATACCCTCTGGTCCAATATGATACATAAAGAAAGAATAAGCAGCATTCCAGGTTAAGATGCAAAAATAGAGGACTTTTTATTGGCCCATGTAGCTGTGACCTGGAATGCTGCTTATTTTTTCTTTATGCATCATATTGGACCAGGCGGTATGTGTTCAAAGAGCTTTGCACCCACTTAGTAGGCTTTTGGCGATACTCTATAATAGTAACATATATATTCAGTTTAAAAATGTATTTACACACAATATACTGCATACATGCACACATACAGTATACATATATATACAGACACACACTTACTATATACTGTGTGTATATAATATATACCGTATGTACACCCATATATATATATATATATATATATATATATATATATATATATATATACACAGTGCCTACAAGTAGTATTCAACTCCCTGCAGATTTAGCTGGTTTGATAAGATGCAAATAAGTTAGAGCCTTCAAACTGCAAACGAGAGTAGGTTTTATGAACAGAAGCATAAATCTTACAAACCAAAAAGTTATGTTGCTCAGTTGAATTTTATTAAATTTTAAACATAAAAGTGTGGGTCAATTATTATACAACCCCTATGTTTAATATTTTGTGGAATAACCCTTGTTTGCAATTACAGCTAATAATCGTCTTTTATAAGACCTGATCAGGCCGGCACAGGTCTGTGGAGTTATCTTGGCCCACTCCTCCATGCAGATCTTCTCCAAGTTATCTAGGTTCTTTGGGTGTCTCATGTGGACTTTATTCTTGAGCTCCTTCCACAAGTTTTCAATTGGTTTAAGGTCAGGAGACTGACTAGGCCACTCCAACACCTTGACTTTTTCCCTCTTGAACCAGGCCTTGGTTTTCTTGGCTGTGTGCTTTGGGTCGTTGTCTTGTTGGAAGATGAAATTACGACCCATCATAAGATCCTTGATGGAGGAGCGGAGGTTCTTGGCCAAAATCTCCAGGTAGGCCGTGCTATCCATCTTCCCATGGATGCGGACCAGATGGCCAGGCCCCTTGGCTGAGAAACAGCCCCACAGCATGATGCTGCCACCACCATGCTTGACTGTAGGGATGGTATTCTTGGGGTCGTATGCAGTGCCATCCAGTCTCCAAACATCACGTGTGTGGTTGGCACCAAAGATCTCGATCTTGGTCTCATCAGACCATAGAACCTTGAACCAGTCTGTCTCAGAGTCCTCCAAGTGATCATGAGCAAACTGTAGACGAGCCTTGACATGACGCTTTGAAAGTAAAGGTACCTTACGGGCTCGTCTGGAACGGAGACCATTGCGGTGGAGTACGTTACTTATGGTATTGACTGAAACCAATGTCCCCACTGCCATGAGATCTTCCCGGAGCTCCTTCCTTGTTGTCCTTGGGTTAGCCTTGACTCTTCGGACAAGCCTGGCCTCGGCACGGGAGGACACTTTCAAAGGCTGTCCAGGCCGTGGAAGGCTAACAGTAGTTCCATAAGCCTTCCACTTACGGATGATGCTCCCAACAGTGGAGACAGGTAGGCCCAACTCCTTGGAAAGGGTTTTGTACCCCTTGCCAGCCTTGTGACCCTCCACGATCTTGTCTCTGATGGCCTTGGAATGCTCCTTTGTCTTTCCCATGTTGACCATGTCTGAGTGCTGTTCACAAGTTTGGGGAGGGTCTTAAATAGTCAGAAAAGGCTGGCAAAAGAGATCTTTAATCCACACATGTGAAGCTCATTATTCTTGGTGCCTGAACTACTTCTTAATACTTTAGGGGGACCAAACAGAATTCTTGTGGTTTGAGGGGTTGAATAATAAATGACACTCTGAATTAACTTTTAACGTTTTCAAAAAAACAAAAACAAAATTTGCTGCAGTGCATTTCCCACTTCCAGGCTGATCTACAGTACAAATGTCACAATGCCAAGTTAATTCCGCATGTGTCAACCAGCTAAATCTGCAGGGGGTTGAATACTACTTGTAGGCACTGTATATATATATATACAGTGTATTGTGAAATTATTTGGCCCCCTTGAACTTTTCTACCTTTTGCCACATTTCTGGCTTCAAGCATAAAGATATAAAATTCACATTTTTTTGGGAAGAATCAACAACAAGTGGGACACAATCGTGAAGTGGAATGAAATTTATTGGATATTTTAAACTTTTTTAACAAATTAAAAACTGAAAAGTGGGGCGTGCAATATTATTCGGCCCCCTTGAGTTGAGTGACAAAACTTAAAAAAAGATATGAATGTGGTATTGCTGTAAACATACTGACCTGAAGAATAAAGCTGCCTTATCAATTATACCACACGCGGAATGGCCTTAAAAAAAAAACGAAAAACAATTCTTGAATTTTTGTTTATTCTGCCTCCCAAAAATCGGAATACAAAGAGATCAAAAAATGTCCTGTGCCCGAAAATGGTTCCAATAAAAACATCAACCCATCCCGCAAAAAAAAAAACCCTCTCACATGACTCTGTCAGCCGAAATATGTAAAAGTTATAGCTTTCAAAATATGGGAATACAAAAACTTGTTTTTTGCAATAATAAGCGTCTTTAAGGCATCCTTCACACGTCCTGGTGATTCAGGAAAAAACAGTACTAGTGAGATCCGTGGTCCGTGTCTGTGTGCCATCCGTGTGTCCGTATGTGACATCCGTGTGACATCCGTGTGCTGTCCGTGTGACTGTGTGCCATCCATGTGTCCGTATGCAGCAGCCATGTTTTGTCCAGGAAAAAAATGAATGATATTTAAAAATGTATTTATAAAGTTTAATTGCAAGAAATTTAACAACACAGGACTTGCAGGAGCGAGAACAGATGATAGATACAAAAATGTTGATATCTGTATAATCAGTGGTTTGCGTGTGTTGTTGTCTCTACTTTGATGTATCTACTAAATAAATAAAATACATTAAAAAGCGGCGTGAGCTCCGACATCATAACCAGCAGAGGGAAAGCCGACCACTGGGGGCTGACTTGGGAAGGGGCCATTAGCCAAAAATGTTATGTGGCTATTAATAACAGCCCACAGCTGTTTGATTAGCGTTTACTGGCTAAATTACAGGGGGACCCCAGAAAAAAAATGATGTAGGGTTCCCCTATAAATTCTAACCAGCAAAGGCTAACCAGACAGCTTTGGGCTGATATTAATAGCAGGGAAGGGGCCCTGGATACTGGCCCCCTCTGAAGCTAGTAACATCAGCCCTCAGCAGCCTCAGAAATAGCGCATCAATAAGATGCACCAAATCTCGTGCTTAGCCTCAGCTAATATCACTTGTTCTGGTGTAATGGCAAGTGTGGTAATAGTGCTAGGGTTCGTGTCAGCCTTGTATTGGCTGCTGACATGAAGCCCAGGGGTTAGTAATGGAGAGGCCTATAAGACACCCCCATTACTAACCGTATAGTAAAAGTTGGGAAAGAAACAAAGAGCTTGAATAAAATCTTTTATTTGAAATAAAAGTCTACACTGTTTTACACATTTATTTAAAAATAAAAAACACATTTGTGCTCACCTTACAAATTTTCCTCTGATGCACGAGTCCCCTGTAAAAGACAGAAAATAATAAACAACAAAAATGCTCACCTTACACCTAATCCATCAAAGTCCTTGTCCCCTGTAAAAAAACTAAAATAAAAAACAACCATAATACTCACGTATTCGACATACTGTCCCACGCTGTAATCCATCTCTGCAATACTTGGTTTACAAGCTCTGTGATATTTGATTTACAACAATCGCCAAATTTCCAACTTTTTCACAAATAAACGCAAGTCATATCTAAGACATGTTACCACTATCATGATGTACAATATGTCACAAAAAACAATTACAGTATCACTGGGATCCGTTGAAGCGTTTCAGAGTTATTACATCACAAAGTGACACTGGTCAGAATTGAAAAAAATGGCCAGGTCAGGAAGATGAAAACAGACTTCAGGGTGAAAGGGTTAAAGTTGTACTCTGGCGCCAATCTCTTTCAAATCTAATATGGGTACTGCCAACGAACTTACGACCCTATATATCTTCCAAAATAAGTGCACGATACCTGCTGATCTTGCATGCATCTCAGTAGGTATTCGCACCACTTGATACAACAGTTAGTGAAATACCCCTCTATCCCCTATCTGACATATGACATACAGTTATGTCATATGCTGGCTCCCTGACTTTGATGCGGACTCAGGGACTAGAATTGAGACTAATGAGCACGTAACCACCTATTCACACGGGGAATACAGGGGAATTGTGACCACATGCATAGGCGGATTATAATGAAGGCAATCTGGGCTACTGTTCACGGCCCATGGCTCCAAGGGGGTCCATTGCCAGATTGCCATCATTATAATGGGCTCATACTGTATGTAGGAGGCTATGTGTGGGCTCATATTGTATACAGGAGTCTATGTGCGGGCTCCAACTGTATATAGGGGCTATGTGCAGGCTCATACTGTACACAGGAGGTTATGTGCGTGCTCATACTGTATACAGGAGGCTATATGGGGGCTCACACTGTATACAGGAGGCTATGTATGGGCTCATACTGTATCCAGAAGGCTATGTGGGTGCTCATACTGTATATAGGAGGCTATATGAGGGCTTACACTGTATACAGGAGGTTATGTGTGGCTCATACTGTATACAGAAGGTTATGTGCGAGCTCATACTGTATCTAGGTAGCTATATGGGGGATCATACTTTATATAGGGAGCTATGTGGGGCTTATACTGTATAAAGGGAGCCATGTAGGGGCTCATACTGTATGTAAGGGTCTGTGTGTGGACTCATATCATATGTAGGGGGCTGTGTGAAGGCTTATTTTGTATGTAGGGGCTATGTGCGGGCTCATACTGTATATAGGAGGCTATGCGGGGGCTCACACTTTATATAGGAAGCTATGTGCGGGCTCATACTGTATCTAGGTAGCTATATGGGGGCTCATACTGTATATAGGTAGCTATGTGAGGCTTATACTGTATATAGGGAGCTATATGGGAGCTCATATTGTATGTATGGGGCTATGTGGGGGCTAATATTGTATATGGGGGGCTGTGTGGGGGCTCATATTGTATGTAGGGGCTATGTGGGGCATATTGCCTGGGCCTGTGAGCTGTTATCCTCATTGCAGTATATCTTATGGTCTCCTTTTCTTTTCCTATTTGAAGGAATTCCCTGATGAACCCCTGAATGACCGAAAGAGAGGGGAAATGCGTCCAAAGAAAATTCCATTAATCTAAGTACACAAGTGTTCAGGCCATTTAGGATCCATATACTGCATAATAGTACATGTCCATAGAAACGTGACTGTGAGGTATATGGATGGTTTGTGATTGACATCATATATGTTTCTTCCTGGACTTTGTTTTTTTTTTTCTGGTCAGATTGTTGAAAAATATTGATAAATATATATACTGTATACTGTATGCATGGCACCCCTCCATCCTGGTATGCATGGCACCCCTCCATCCTAGTATGCATGGCACCCCTCATTCTGGTATGCATGGCACCCCCTCCATCCTGGTATGCTTGGCACCCCTCCATCCTGGTATGCATGGCACCCCTGATCTCCATCCTGGAATGCAAGGCTCCCCTCATCCTGGTATGCATGGCATCCCTCATCCTTATCCTGGTATGCATGGCACACCTCATCCTTATCCTGGTATGCACTGCATCCCACATCCTTATCCTGGTATGCATGGCATCCCTTATCCTTATCCTAGTATGCATGGCACCCCTCATCCTTATCCTGGTATGCAAGGCACTCCTCATCCCTATCCTGGTATGCATGGCATCCCTCATCCTTATCCTGGTATGTATGGCACCCCTCATCCTTATCCTGGTATGCATGGCACAGCAATCCCCATCCTGGTATGCATGGCACCCCTAATCCCCATCAAGCTGCACATTAAAAAAATAAACACTTCTACTCACCTTTCTTCCCTGTGTTCCAGCACTGCATCCTGCTCTGCTGCCAGCACTGATCTCACCATGTGAGCCTCACTGCCATGCACCCTCAGCTGTGAGAATAGTCACTGCTCCCCACGCCGGGACTGTGTGCATGGAGAGCAGTGACTTCATTCTCCTTAATAGCCGGCACACAGTGTAGCCGCAGCGTGGCTCCTGCTGCAGCCAGGCGATCGCATGTGCCCGCTATTAAAGAGCATGAATATTCACCCCTCTCTACTCCCATGAGTGTGGAGAGGGGTGAATATTCATGCCCTTTAATAGCAGGCACACGTGATCGTCCGACAGCAGCAGGAGCCGCTCTGTGGATACACTGTGTGCCGGCTATTAAGGAGAAAGAATATTCAGTGCTCCCCACACCCATGGGCGTGGGGAGAACTGAATATTAATTGTCTTTAGCAGCAGGGACAATGTAGGCTGCAGCATGCGGCTGCTGCCTCCTGTGCCTCGCTCCTCCGCTGCTACTGCTCCCCCCACAACCCCACAGTATATATATATACCCCCCACATTCGGATTATAAGACGCACCTCCCACTTTCCTTTAAAATTTTGGAGGAAAAAGTGTGTCTTATAGTCCAAAAAATGCGGTATATATATACAGTATATCTATAATATAACGCTAAAAGTGTCCCTCTGTCTGAAGCCTCTATAGACTGCACAAGTTCGACACACCTGCTCAGTCTGGCTCCAGACAGAAGAACGCATGGAGCCGTTACAGGTAAGAGGAGTGTGTGGCGCCGGGGATCGCGGTATGCGTTCAGTGTCTACACATACAGCGATCTCCGGCGCCACAGTTACATACCTGACCGGGAGGAACGCTGCCACGGCGCCTCTCTTCTCATCGGAGACCGGGGCAGGAGTGAAGGCATCGGAATCAGCGCATGCGCATAGTGCTATCCTGCGCCATTTTACTGAAGACACATTTGCAGTGTGTCTTCAGCAAAATGGCACCGGAAAGCGCAGTATGGGCATGCTTGTACTCTGGCGCCACACTCCTCTCCCGGCCTCCGGCAGAACAGGGCACCACAGCGCTGGAGCACAGGGAAGAAAGGTGAGTATATGTGTTTTTTTGTATGTGTGCAGCGTGAAAGGGATGAGGGGGTCACACATACCAGGATTGTTGGGTGAGGGGGCCACACATACCAGGATTGGGGGATGAGGGGGTCACACATACCAAGATTGAGGGGGTGAGGGGGCCACACACACCAGGATTGGGGGATGAGGGGGCCACACATACTAGTATTAGGAGATGAGGGGGCCACACATACCAAGATTGGGGGATAAGGGGTCCACACTTACCAGAATTGGGGGATGAGGGGGTCACACATATCAGGATTGGGGGATGAGGGGGCCACACATACTAGGATTAGGGGATGAGGGGTACCATACATACCAGGATTGAGGGGTGAGGGGACCATGCATACCAGGATTGAGGGGGTGAGGGGACCATGCATACCAGGATTGAGGGGTGAGGGGACCAGGCATACCAGGATTGGGGGTGAGGGGACCATGCATACCAGGATTGGGGATGAGGGGACCATGCTTACCAGGATTGGGGGATGAGGGGTACCATGCATACCAGGATTGGGGGGTGAGGGGTACCGTGCATACCAGGATTGGGGGGGTGAGAGGACCATGCATACCAGGATTGGGAGGTGAGGGGAGCCATGCATACCTACCAGGATTGGGGATGAGGGGTGCCACGCATACCAGGATTGGGAGGTGAGGGGTACCATGCAAACCAGATTTGGGGGTGAGGGGACCATGCATACCAGGATTGGTGATGAGACGTGCCATGCATACCAGCATTGGGGATGAGGAGTACCAAGCATACCAGGATGATGGATGGGGTGCCATGCATACCAGGATGTGGGGAACCATGCATACCAGAATAGGAATGAGGGATACCGTGCATACCGGAATAGGAATATGTGGTGCCGTGCATAACAGGATTGGGGGGTGAGGGGTACCGTGCATACCAGGATTGGGGGGGTGAGAGGACCATGCATACCAGGATTGGGAGGTGAGGGGAGCCATGCATACCTACCAGGATTGGGGATGAGGGGTGCCACGCATACCAGGATTGGGAGGTGAGGGGTACCATGCAAACCAGATTTGGGGGTGAGGGGACCATGCATACCAGGATTGGTGATGAGACGTGCCATGCATACCAGCATTGGGGATGAGGAGTACCAAGCATACCAGGATGATGGATGGGGTGCCATGCATACCAGGATGTGGGGAACCATGCATACCAGAATAGGAATGAGGGATACCGTGCATACCGGAATAGGAATATGTGGTGCCATGCATAACAGGATTGGGGGATGAGGAGTGCCACACATACCAGGATTGGGGGAAGAGGTGGCCACACATACAAGGATTGGGGGATGAGGGGGCCACACATACCAGGATTGGGGGATGAGGGGGCCACACATACCAGGATTGGGGGAAGAGGTGGCCACACATACCAGGATTGGGGGATGAGGGGTACCATACATAACAGGATTGAGGTGTGATGGGACCATGCATACCAGGATTGAGGGGTGAGGGGACCATGCATACCAGGATTGGGGGTGAGGGGACCATGCTTACCAGGATTGGGGGATGAGGGATATCATGGATACCAGGATTGGGGGATGAGGGGTACCATGCATACCAGAATTGTGGGGTGAGGGATACTATGCACACCAGGATTGGGGGGTGATGGGACCATGCATTCCAGGATTGGGAGGTGAGGGGCACCATGCATACCAGGATTGGGGCTGAGGGGTGCCTTGCATACCAGGATTGGGAGATGAGGGGCACCATGCATACCAGGATTGGGGGGTGAGGGGACCATGCATACCAGGATTGGGAGGTGAGGGGGGCCATGCATATCAGGATTGGGGGTGATGGGTACCATGCTTACAAGTATTGGGGGTGAGGGTACCATGCCTACCAGGATTGGGAGGTGAGGTGGACCATGCATACCAGCATTGGGGATGGGGGGTGCCATACATACCAGCATTGGGGATGAGGAGAACCATGCATACCAGGATGATGGATGGGGTGCCATGCATAAGAGGATGAGGGGTACCATGCATACAAGAATAGGGATGAGGGGTACCATGCATACTAGAATAGGAATATGTGGTGCCATGCACACCAGGATTGGGGGATGAGGAGTGCCATGCATACCAGGATAGGGATGAGGGGGCCATACATACCAGGATTGGGGATGAGGGAGCCATGCATACCAGGATGAGGGGTTGGGTGTCATGCATATCAGGATTGGGGGATGAGGAGGGCATACTTACTAGGATTGGTTGATGAGGGATGCCATACATACCAGAATTGGGATGAGGAGTGCCATGTATACCAGGATGAGAGGTACCATACATACCAGAATAGGGGTGTGTGGTACAATGCATACCAGGATGAGGGATTGGGTACCATGCATACCAGGATGAGGGATGGGGTGCCATGCATACCAGGATGAGGGGTACCATGCATACGAGAGTAGGGTTGAGGGGTACCATGCATACCAGGATAGGAATGCAGGGTTCCATGCATACTAGGATGAGGGATGGAGTGCCATGCATACAAGGATTGAGGGATGAGGAGGCCATACATACCAGAATTGGGATGAGGGGTGCCATGTATACCAGCATGAGGGATACCATACATACCAGAATAGGGATGCGGGGTATCATGCATAGCAGGATGAGGGATGGGGTGCCATGTATACCAGGATGAGGGGTACCATACATACCATGAAAGGGATGAGGAGTACCATGCATACCAGGATTGGGGATGAGAAGTACCATGCATACCAGGATTGGGGATGAGGAAGCCAGGCATATCAGTATGAGGGATTAGGCACCATACATACCAGGATTGGGGGATGAGGGGTGCCATACATACCAGGATTGAGGGATGAGGGGGTCACACATACCAGGATTGGGGGATGAGGGGGCCATGCATACCAGGATGAGAGATGGGGTGCCATGCATACCAGGATTGGGGATGAGGGGAGCCATGCAAACCAGGATTGGGGATGAGGAATGTCATGCATACCAAGATTGGGGATGAGGGGTGCCATGCATACCAAAATTGGGGTTGAGGGGTGCCATGCATACTAAGATTGGGGAAGAGGGGTGCCATGCATACCAAAATTGGGGTTGAGGGGTGCCATGCATACTAAGATTGGGGAAGAGGGGTGCCATGCATACCAGGATTGGGGATGAGGGGTGCCATGCATACCAGGATTGGGGATGATGGGTGCCATGCATACCAGGATTGGGGATGAGGAGTGCCATACATACCAGGATTGGGAATGAGGGGTGCCATGCATACCAGGATTGGGGATGAGGGGTGCCATGCACACCAGGATTGAGGATGAGGGGTGCCATGCATACCAGGATATGAATCTGGGGGGCCAATGCATACCAGGATTCGGATGAGGGGTCATGTATACCAGGAAAGGGCTGAGGGTGGCATGTATATCTGGATGAGGGATTGGGTGCCATGCATACCAAGATTGGGGATGAGGGGTGCCATGAATACTAGGATTGGGGATGATGGATGCCATGCATGCCAGGATTGGGGATGAGAGGTGCCATGCATACCAGGATTGGGATGAGGGGTGCCATGCATACCAGGATTGGGGATGAGTGGTGCCATGCTTACCAGGATTGGTGATGAGGGGTGCCATGCATACCAGGATTGGGGATGAGGGGTGCCATGCATACCAGGATTGTGTATTAGGGGTGACATGCATAACAGGATTTTGGATAAGGGGTACCATGCATACCAGGATAGGGATGAGGGGTACCATGCATACCAGGATAGGGCTCTGAGGGGTCCATACATGCCTGGATTCGGATGAGTGGTACCATGCATACCAGTATGAGGGGTGCCATGCATGCCAGGATTGCGAATGAGGGGTGCCTTGCAAACCAGGATTGGGGATGAGGGGTGCCATGCATACCAGCATTGGGATGAGTGGTGCCATGCATACCAGGATTGGGGATGAGGGGTGCCTTGCATACCAAGATTGCGGTTGAGGGGTGCCATGCATGCCAGGATTGGGGATGAGCGGTGCCATGCATACCTGGATTGGGTATGAGGGGTGCCATGCATACCAAGATTGCGGTTGAGGGGTGCCATGCATACCAGGATTTTGGATAAGGGGTGCCATGCATACCAGGATAGGGATGAGATGTACCATGCATACCAGGATAGGGATCTGGGGGGGGCCATGCATACCAGGATTCGGATGAGGAGTACCATGTATACGAGGATGAGAGGTACCATACATACCAGAATAGGAATGAGGGAGCCATATATACCAGGATGTGGGGTGCCATGCATGCCAGGATTGGGGTTGAGGGGTGCCATGCATACCAGGATTGGGGATGATGGGTGCTATGCATACCAGGATTGGGGATGAGGAGTGCCATACATACCAGGATTGGGGATGAGGGGAGTTAGGCATACCAGGATTGGGGATGAGGAGTGCCATGCATACCAGGATTGGGGATGAGAGGTGCCATGCATACCAAGATTGGGGTTGAGGGGTGCCATGCATACCTGGATTGGAGATGAGGAGTGCCATGCATACCAGGATTGGGGATGAGGGGTGCCATGCATACCAAGATTGGGGTTGAGGGGTGCCATGCATACCAAGATTGAGGATGAGGGGTGCCAGGCATACCAGGATTGGGGATGAGGAGTGCTATGCATACTAGGATTGGGGATGATGGCTGCAATGCATACCAGGATTGGGGATGAGGAGTGCCACACATACCAGGATTGGGGATGAGGGATGCCATAAATACCAGGATTGGGGATGAGGAGTGCCATGCATACCAGGATGGGGGATGAGGGGTGCCATGCATACCAAGATTGGGGCTGAGGGGTACCATGCATACCAAGATTGGGGTTGAGGGGTGCCATGCATACCAAGATTGGGGATGAGGGGTGCCATTCATACCAGGATTGGGGATGAGGAGTGCCATGCATACCAGGATTGGGGATGATGGGTGCAATGCATGCCAGGATTGGGGATGAGGAGTGCCATACATACCAGGATTGGCGATGAGGGGTGCCATGCATACCAAGATTGGGGCTGAGGGGTACCATGCATACCAAGATTGGGGTTGACGGGTGCCATGCATACCAAGATTGGGGATGAGGGGTGCCAGGCATACCAGGATTGGTGATGAGGAGTGCCATGCATACCAGGATTGGGGATGATGGGTGCAATGCATACCAGGATTGGGGATGAGGAGTGCCATGCATACAAGGATTGAGGGATGAGGGGTGCCATGCATACCAGGATAGGGATGAGGGGTACCATGCATACCAGGATAGGGATATGGGGGGCCATGCATACCAGAATTCGGGTGAGTGGCCATGTATACCAGAATAGGGATAAGGGGTACCATGTATATCAGGATGAGGGATGGAGTACCATGCATACCAGGATAGGGATGAGGGGTACCATGCATACCAGGATGAGGGGTACCATACATACCAGGATAGGGATGAGGGAGCCATGCATACCAGGATGAGGGGTGCCATGCATGCCAGGATTGGGGATGAGGGGTGCTATGCATACCAGGATTGGAGATGAGGGGTGCCATGCAAACCAGGATTGGGATGAGGGGTGCCATGCATACCAGGATTGGGGATAAGCAGTGCCATGCATACCAGGATTGGGGATGAGGGGTGCCATGCGTACCAGGATTGGGGATGAGGGGTGCCATGCATACCAGGATAGGGATGAGGGGTACCATGCATACCAGTATATGGATCTGCAGGGGCCATGCATACCAGGATTTGGATGAGGAGTACAATGCATACCAGGATGAAGGGTAGCATACATACCAGGATAGGGATGAGGGAGCCATGTATACCAGGATGAGGGGTGCCATGCATGCCAGGATTGGGGATGAGGGGTGCCATGCGTACCAGGATTGGGGATGAGGGGTGCCATGCATACCAGGATTGGGATGAGGGGTGCCATGCATACCAGGATTGGGGATGAGGAGTTCCATGCATACCAGGATTGGGGATGAGGGGTGCCATGCATACCAAGATTGGGGGTGAGGGGTGCCATGCATACCAAGATTGGGGATGAGGGGTGCCATGCATACCAGGATTGGGGATGAGGGGTGCCATGCATAACAGGATTCGGGATGAGGGGTGCCATGCATACCAGGATTGGGGATAAGGGGTGCCATGCATACCAGGTTTGGGTGTTAGTTGTGCCATGCATACAGGATTGGGATTGAGGGGTGTCATGCATACCAGGATTGGGGATGATGAGTGCAATGCATACCAGGATTGGGGATTAGGAGTGCCATACATACCAGGATTGGGGATGAGGGGTGCCATGCATACCAGGATTGGGGATGAGGGGTGCCATGCATACCAGGATTGGGGATGATGGGTGCCATGCATAACAGGATTCGGGATGAGGGGTGCCATGCATACCAGGATTGGGGATAAGGGGTGCCATGCATACCAGGTTTGGGTGTTAGTTGTGCCATGCATACAGGATTGGGATTGAGGGGTGTCATGCATACCAGGATTGGGGGTGAGGGGTGCCATGCATACCAGGATTGGGGCTGAGGGGTGCAATGCATACCAGGATTAGTGGTGAGGGGTGCCATGCATACCAGGATAGGGATGAGGCATGCCATGCATACCAGGATAGGGATGAGGGCAGCACATAGCAGGATGCAGGAACAGGATTGGGGAACACAAATACCAGGATGGGGGCAGCTCAAATACCAGAATGGGGGCAGCACATACTAGCATGAGAGACCATATACCAATAAAAATGCTCGCCAACCGAGCGTAGAACAGGCTCAATAGCTAGTGTACACTACCGTTCAAAAGTTTGGGGGTCACTCAGACAATTTTGTGTTTTCCATGAAAACTCATACTTTTATTTATCAAATGAGTTGCAAAATGAATTGAAAATATGGTCCAGACATTGACAAGGTTATAAATAATGATTTTTATTAGAAAGAATAATTTTCTCCTTTAAAGTTTGCTTTTGTCAAAGAATGCTCCCTTTGCAGCAATTACAGCTTTGCAGACCTCTGGCATTCTAACTGTTAATTTGCTGAGGTAATCTTGAGAAATTTCACCCCATGCTTCCTGAAGCCCCTCCCACAAGTTGGATTGGCTTGATGGGCACTTTTTGAGTTCCATACGGTCAAGCTGCTCCCACAAAAGCTCAATGGGGTTGAGATCTGGTGACTGCGCTGGCCACTCCATTACAGATAGAATACCAGCTGCCTGCTTCTTCCCTAAATAGTTCATGTATAATTTGGAGGTGTGCTTTGGGTCATTGTCTTGTTGTAGGATGAAATTGGCTCCGATCAAGCGCAGTCCACAGGGTATGGAAAGGCGTTGCAAAATGGAGTGAGAACCTTCCTTATTCAAAATCCCATTTACCTTGTACAAATCTCCTTGAAAAAATAAAAGGCCGTCCTCGATGTATGCAATTCCCCCTTTGAAGTTTTTGAAACATGTTATTCTCATGCCAATTAAGGAAAAAAGGTCACATTCAATTGCTTGGCTGTTCTTTAGCAATGCCCACACATTTCACAATGATAAATACATTAAAAGCTCTTGTCAAAGAGTTGTTTTACTGCATTGTTGTGAAACTATGCATGCACAGAGCTTTGAGCAATAATTTTTGTGCATTCCATGAGCAATAGCATGGTTGAAGATTTTTCTAGAATAGCCTTGGATGTGTTCTTCCATTTTTGACAAAGAGCATCTTCTAAATATTGTACAGTGAGAACATTTTGGACCTTCCATCAAGAAAAGATTACCTCAGAAGAACCTCGAAGAAGATGTTTGGATTTATTGATCATTTTCTTGGAAAACTCCAAATCGAAGTAAGTAGGACAAATGTAATGATTCAATGTTTGGATTTAATCTACCCTGTTTGTCCTACCTGATATGTTTGTTTTTTACTTTTTTTGTAGGTCCGGAAAATCCTTACCTGAAAGCCTTATGTGGACTCTTGGAATCCTTGGAAGATATTGTAGAATTCAGGTCATACTCCAATTGTGTGGTAAGCATTTGCTCAAGAACTCTATCACATTTTCAAAGCTTTAAATGTAGACAATATGCAATCATCATGTGTCAGAAAGCTGAGAGGCTTTACATTGAGATTGCATTTTTATTACTACAATCTAATCTGTTGTGTGTCAGTTAAAAAACAAAAGACCATCTTTGATCCAGGGAATATCCACTTTGCAGTCATAGAAATATGTTTTCCTCAGGCCAATTACGGTAAGAAATACTTGTTCAACTACTTGGTTGTTTCTGTGCATTACCCACACATTTTACAATGATAAATTCAGTAAAAGCTCTTGTCAAAGATTTGTTTTTACTGCATTGTTGTGAAATCATGTGCATGCACAGAGCCTGGGGCATAAATTGTTTTGCATATTGCATGGGCCATGGAATAGTTAATTCACTTTGAGGAAGAACCGTAGAAGATTCTTCCTTCTTTGACAAACAAGCATCTTCTAAGTTTTGCATTTTGAGAACATTTTTGGACCGTCTATAAAGAATGGATTCCATTAGAAACGCCTTGAAGAACATGTGAAGCATTTGTTCATCAATTTTTGGAAAACACCTAATTAAAGTAAGTAAAACAAATTTAGTATTTCAAGTTTTGCATTCTATCTTCTCCATTGGTCCTAGCTGACATTTTTTGTTTTGTTTTGTGTAGGTCAGAAAATAATTTCTCTGGAAGCACTTTGTGGACTCTTGGAATCAGTGGAATACATTATATAATTCACGTTGTGCCCCAATTGGGAGGTAAGTATTTACTATACCATTCAATTACATGTATATAGCTATGGATGTAGATTATATGCAATCATCATATGTCAGAAAGCTGAGAGGCTTTACATTGAGATTGCATTTTTATTACTACAAGATAATCTGTTCACTTTCCTTAGTTAGAAAAATGAAAGGCCGTCCTCGATCCAGGCAATTCCCCCTTTGTAGTAATTGAAATATGTTTTTTTGGGCCAATTATGGAAAGAAGGTCATATTCAACTAGTTGGCTGTACTTGTGCAATGCCCACACATTTCACAATGATGAATAAGTAAAAACTCTTGTCAAAGAGTTGTTTTACTGCATTGTTGTGAAACTATGCATGCACAGAGATCTGAGCAATATTTTTTGTGCATTCCATGAGCAATAGCATGGTAAATGATTTTTCTAGAAGAACCTTGGATGTGTTCTTCCATTTTTGACAAAGGGGACATCTTTTAAATGTTGGACTGTGAGAACATTTTGGACCTTCCATCAAGAAAAGATTACCTCAGAAGGACCTAGAAGAAGATGTGTGGATTTGTTGATAATTTTCTAGGAACACTCCAAATCAAAGTAAGTAGGACAAATGTAATAATTCAGAGCTTAGATTTAATCTACCCTGTTTGTCCTACCTGATATATATTTTTCTTACTTTTTATGTAGGTCCGGAAATTCCTTACCTGAAAGCCTTATGTGGACTCTTGGAATCCTTGGAAGATATTGTAGAATTCAGATCATACTCCAAATGTGTGGTAAGCATTTGTGGCACCCCTGAGGGTTCAGTCGCCACAGAGGTACTTCACCTCACCCAGAGGTGTGGTGTCTCCTTCTCTCAGGTAAGAAGGGAGTGCTGCTCGGAACCCCAACACCTGCATCCAACACTACACTGCTGTAGGCCAGCAGGAAGGGCAAGACGCAATTTATGTTTCTGCTGAGCTCTGACCCTGGCTGGAGTGGGGGGAACCCAGAGGTAGGGGGAACCAGTAGTGGGTGTGGGTGGAGGAAGTAGTTAGGGGGAGCACTTTGGTAGGAGTATAAATAGGGAAGCCATTTTAGGGTGGCAGATCAGTCAGACTAGTAGTTGGAGAACAGTCTGGAAGCAGAGTCTCAGTAGGAGCTCTGCTCCACAACTTGGGCCTAGTGTCAGAGGCCCAGGAGGGGAGCAGGGAGTAGGATCCGTTCTAAGAAGGGATCCTAGGGGGGGTACGGCGAGTGCAGGAAGGCACCTGTATGCCCCGCATCTCTCAGAAGACAGAGGGATCGTAGGCCGCAGGAAGGGGACCGGCCCCTGGCCCAGTTGTGTACTTCAAGTCCCGGCTGGAAGAACCGGAGGCTCCTGGCTTATATAGTCAGTTGCCGAAGCCTCATTCTAATCCCCGTGAGGGTCAAGCAGGTCTGTGAACTCTGACGGACAGTAGGGACTTCAGAGCACCCGAGCAGGATTGAGAGTGGGAAGCGCATGGCAAGAGAGAGAAAGACCCAGCGTGAAGACGGTCTAGATAGGAACAGAAGAAAGTGGGGTTCTGCCAGGTATTCCTGATCTACCTGAGGAAGTGCTGAACCCCTGCCTGGTGAATGCAGCGCGACATGTAAGGCTAGCACCTGTACAGTGCACCAGTGGAACTGTCATAATAATTGTCAGTAAAAACTCGGATGACTGCACCGCACTGCCTTCGTCCATTCTTTAATCTGTGCCATCGTTCCCTCTCTGCACTACAACGCCCAGCACAACCACCATCCATTACACCATACACTGCCCTGGAGCTAGCTCTACCTGTGGAGAGCCACACCATCCCTGCTGCCGTAACACAAGCTCCAGAGGACTGCTCCCCAGCGGCGGTCCCCTTTAGCCGCAATCCACAGGTGGCTTCATGAACAATCCCAAAAATCCCATATTAAAGTACCCCCCTTGTGCACTGACCGCCCTGGGTCACGGACCGGGCCAGCCACCGTGATACTCCCCTACCGGCATACACAAAGGCCCGGCTGCAGAGTAACCCACGGCCCTGGGGGCGCGTCACATTTGCTCAAGAACTCTATCACATTTTCAAAGCTTTAAATGTAGACAATATGCAATCATCATGTGTCAGAAAGCTGAGAGGCTTTACATTGAGATTGCATTTTTATTACTACAATCTAATCTGTTGTGTTTCAGTTTAAAAACAAAAGACCATCCTTGATCCAGGCAATATCCTGTTTGCAGTCGTAGAAATATGTTATCCTCAGGCCAATAACGGTAAGAAATACTTGTTCAACTACTTGGTTGTTTCTGTGCATTACCCACACATTTTACAATGATAAATACAGTAAATGCTCTTGTGAAAGATTTGTTTTTACTGCATTGTTGTGAAATCATGTGCATGCACAGAGCTTGGGAAGTAAGTTGTTTTGCGTATTGCATGGGCCATGGAATGGTTGATGTGCTTTGAGGAAGAACCGTAGAAAGATTCTTACTTCCTTGACAAACAAGCATCTTCTAAGTGTTACATTTTGAGGACCTTTTTGAACCTTCTATCAAGAATGGATTCAATTAGAAACTCCTTGAAGAACATGTGAAGCATTTGTTCATCAATTTTTGGAAAACACCTACTCAAAGTAAGTAAAACAAATTTAGTATTTCAATTTTTGCATTCTATCTTCTCCATTGGTCCTAGCTGACATTTTTTGCTTTGTTTTGTGTAGGTCAGAAAATAATTTCTCTGGAAGCACTTTTTGGACTCTTGGAATCAATGGAATACATTATAGAATTCATGTTGTGCCCCAATTGGGAGGTAAGTATTTACTACCCCATTTAATTACATGTATATAGCTATGGATGGAGATTATATGCGATCATCATATGTCAGAAAGCTGAGAGGCTTTACATTGAGATTGCATTTTTATTATTATAAGCTAATTTGTTTACTTTCCTTAGTTAGAAAAATGAAAGGCCGTCCTCGATCCAGGCAATTCCCCCTTTGTAGTAATTGAAATATGTTTTTTGGGGCCAATTATGGAAAGAAGGTCATGTTCATCTAGTTGGCTGTACTTGTGCAATGCCCACACATTTCACAATGATGAATAAGTAAAAACTCTTGTCAAAGAGTTGTTTTACTGCATTGTTGTGAAACTATGCATGCACAGAGCTCTGAGCAATAATTTTTGTGCATTTCTTGAGCAATAGCATGATAGATGATTTTTCTAGATGAACCTTGGATGTGTTCTTCCATTTTTGACAAAGTGGACATCTTTTAAATATTGGACTGTGAGAACATTTTGGACCTTCCATCAAGAAAAGATTGCCTCAGAAGGAGCTAGAAGAAGATGTGTGGATTTATTGATAATTTTCTTGGAAAACTCCAAATCAAAGTAAGTAGGACAAATATAATATTTCAATGCTTAGATTTAATCTACCTTGTTTGTCCTACCTGATATAGTTTGTTTTTACTTTTTTTGCAGGTCAGGAAAATCCTTACTTGAAAGCCTTATGTGGACTCTTGGAATCCTTGGAAGATATCGTAGAATTCAGGCCATACTCCAATTGTGTGGTAAGCATTTGCTTAAGAACTCTATCACATTTTCAAAGCTTTAAATGTAGACAATATGCAATCATCATGTGTCAGAAAGCTGAGAGGCTTTACATTGAGATTGCAATTGTATTACTACAATCTATTCTGTTGTGTTTCAGTTAAAAAACAAAAGACCATCCTTGATCCAGGCAATATCCTCTTTGCAGTCATAGAAAATATGTTATCCTCAGGCCAATTACGGTAAGAAATACTTGTTCAACTACTTGGTTGTTTCTGTGCATTACGCACACATTTTACAATGATAAATACAGTAAAAGCTCTTGTCAAAGATTTGTTTTTTCTGCATTGTTGTGAAATCATGTGCATGCACAGAACCTGGGGCGTAAATTGTTTTGCGTATTGCATGGGCCATGGAATGGTTGATGCACTTTGAGGAAGACCCGTAGAAAGATTCTTACTTCCTTGACAAACAAGCATCTTCTAAGTGTTACATTTTGAGGACATTTTTGGACCTTCTATCAAGATTAGATTCCATTAGAAACTCCTCGAAGAACATGTGAAGCATTTGTTCATCAATTTTTGGAAAACACCTAAACAAAGTAAGTAAAACAAATTTAGTATTTCAATTTTTGCATTCTATCTTCTCCATTGGTCCTAGCTGACATTTTTTGTTTTGTTTTGTGTAGGTCAGAAAATAATTTCTCTGGCAGCACTTTTTGGACTCTTGGAATCAATGGAATACATTATAGAATTTGCGTTGTGCCCCAATTGGGAGGTAAGTATTTACTACCCCATTTAATTACATGTATATAGCTATGGATGGAGATTATATGCGTTCATCATATGACAGAAAGCTGAGAGGCTTTACATTGAGATTGCATTTTTATTACTACAAGCTAATCTGTTTACTTTCCTTAGTTAGAAAAATGAAAGGCCATCCTCGATCCAGGCAATTCCCCCTTTGTAGTAATTGAAATATGTTTTTATGGGCCATTTAAGGAAAGAAGGTCATGTTCAACTATTTGTCTGTACTTGTGCAATGCCCACACATTTCACAATGATGAATAAGTAAAAACTCTTGTCAAAGAGTTGTTTTACTGGATTGTTGTGAAGCTTTGCATGCACAGAGCTCTGAGCAATAATTTTTGTACATTCCATGACCAATAGCATGGTAGATGATTTTTCTAGAGGAACCTTGGATGTGTTCTTCCATTTTGACAAAGGGGACATCTTTTAAATGTTGGACTGTGAGAACATTTTGGACCTTCCATCAAGAAAAGATTACCTCAGAAGGACCTAGAAGAAGATGGGTGGATATATTGATAATTTTCTTGGAAAACTCCAAATCAAAGTAAGTAGGACAAATGTAATAATTCAAAGCTTAGATTTAGTCTACCCAGTTTGTCCTACCTGATATTGTTTGTTTTTACTTTTTTTGTAGGTCAGGAAAATCCTTACCTGAAAGCCTTATGTAGACTCTTGGAATCCTTGGAAGATATTGTAGAATTCAGGTCATACTCCAATTGTGTGGTACGCATTTGCTCAAGAACTGTATCACATTTTCAAAGCTTTAAATGTAGACAATATGCAATCCTCATGTGTCAGAAAGCTGAGAGGCTTTACATTGAGATTGCATTTTTATTACTACAATCTAATCTGTTGTGTTTCAGTTGAAAAACAAAAGACCATCCTTGATCCAGGCAATATCCTCTTTGCAGTCATAGAAATATGTTATCCTCAGGCCAATTACGGTAAGAAATACTTGTTCAACTACTTTGTTGTTTCTGTGCATTACCCACACATTTTACAATGATAAATACAGTAAAATCTCTTGTCAAAGATTTGTTTTTACTGCATTGTTGGGAAATCATGTGCATGTGTGGCGCCCCTGAGTGTTCGACCGCCACAGGGATGCTGCACTTCTTTAATGGAGTGTGGTGTTCTTCCTCCGAGGTAAGGCCAATGTGATAGTTGTGACCTAACCTTTTGCATCCAACACCACACTTCTCCACCAGAGGGAGCTGGTATGCATTAGGTGCTGCTCCCCTGGTTACAGGGAGACTGGGGAACACAAAGTGGTAGGAACCAGTTAGTGGGTTAGGGTGGAGGACTTACAAATTAGTTACACTTTAAATTTCATATTTAATAGAAAGCCATCTTTGATTTTGGTCCTGTTTGGTCCTTTTTAGTCTTTTGCTGCTCTCTGGCAGTTTTGCCTGTCAAGCGGTCTTGGTTGCTGTCAACTACTGTGTGTAATGTGACCTCCCTCCGGGAGCGCAGATCCTGTGTGGGCCTGCACCGGCAAGGGACACAGCCCTCGTGCCCTGGCCTTGGGACGAGAGGTAGGTTGCAGACAAGGAATGTCTCAACCCGGCCAAGAACAAGGATCAAGAAGGCCCGGGAGCTTTAGAGTTTAGCTCCCCAGCAAATGGGTCCCGGGGAGGATGCTGACGGAGCGGAGTATGCCACCTGTCCTCGCCTACCTGATCTATTCAGAGGGATTCTGGCTGCAAGAGGGGTACCGGCCCCCGACTCCCGACCTTGTACTCCATGTCCTGGATGGGAAAGCCCGGTTAGGCCCTGAGGATCCCACCGGGCATTGGATGGAGGGAAATTGCCACCTGTGCCCTAGTCCTGAGAGGAGCTCAGAGGGAGACCCGGCCTATCTACACACGCACAGACGGGAAAGGGTGAAGTCTGTAGTGCAGGAACACTCTGGTGTAGGGTCGCTCCCGAACACTGGACTTTCTCGGAGGTAGTCGGACCCCCGTCCCAGGTGGCCGCAGGACTCTGCGGGGAGCAGGGAGTCGCCTTACCGCTGTCATCTCTAAGTGAGTAAAGCCTTGGAAGTTCACCCCTATGGCCTCCGGACTGTTCATTATGCGCCATACCATGCGACGCGGTGCCCGTACTCCCCGCACTACTACTCCCCCCCTTCATCCTGTCTGCTTGCCCTGAGGCCTTGCTCCGCCTGTGGGGAGCAGTGAGAACATTGGCCGCCACGACACCAGTCCTCGGCGGACTGTAGCGGCGCTGGCGGCCCTTCACCAGAAACCACAGGTGGCGTAGTCGTTAAAATAAGCCACTCAACCCGGACGAGCCCACAACATCTTCCTTTTCATGTGACGGCCCTGAGCACGGGTCGGGTCCGGGCCACGGCTACATCCCATCTCTTCATTACAGGACCCGACACCGAGTCCCCAATCACCCAGGGTAAACTGAAAAAAAACTAAAAGGGCTCTTTCGAGAATTGAGGCGTCACACATGCACAGAGCCTGGGGCGTAAATTGTTTTGCGTATTGCATAGGCCATGGAATGGTTGATGCACTTTGAGGAAGAACCGTAGAAAGATTCTTACTTCCTTGACAAACAAGCATCTTCTAAGTGTTACATTTTGAGGACATTTTTGGACCTTCTATCAAGACTGGATTCCATTAGAAACTCCTTGAAAAACATGTGAAGCGTTTGTTCATCAATTTTTGGAAAACACCTAATCAAAGTAAGTAAAACAAATTTAGTATTTCAATTTTTGCATTCTATCTTCTCCATTGGTCCTAGCTGACATTTTTTGTTTTGTTTTGTGTAGGTCAGAAAATAATTTCTCTGGAAGCACTTTGTGGACTCTTGGAATCAATGGAATACATTATAGAATTCACGTTGTGCCCCAATTGGGAGGTAAGTATTTACTATACCATTCAATTATATGTATATAGCTATGGATGTAGATTAAATGCAATCATCATATGTCAGAAAGTTGAGAGGCTTTTCATTGAGATTGCATTTTTATTACTACAAGCTATTCTGTTTACTTTCCTTAGTTAGAAAAATGAAAGGCCGTCCTTGATCTAGGCAATTCCCCCTTTGTACTAATTGAAATATGTTTTTTGGGCCAATTATGGAAAGAAGGTCATGTTCAACTAGTTGTCTGTACTTGTGCAATGCCCACACATTTCACAATGATGAATAAGTAAAAACTCTTATCAAAGAGTTGTTTTACTGCATTGTTGTGAAACTATGCATGCACAGAGCTCTGAGCGATAACTGTTGTGCATTCCATGAGCAATAGCATGGTAGATGATTTTTCTAGAAGAACCTTGGATGTGTTCTTCCATTTTTGACAAAGTGGACATCTTTTAATTGTTGGACTGTGAGAACATTTTGGACCTTACATCAAGAAAAGATTACCTCAGAAGGACCTAGAAGAAGATGTGTGGATTTATTGATAATTTTGTTGGAAAACTCCAAATCAAAGTAAGTAGGACAAATGTAATAATTCAATGCTTAGATTTAATCTACCCTGTTTGTCCTACCTGATATGGTTTGTTTTTACTTTTTTTGTAGGTCAGGAAAATCCTTACCTGAAAGCCTTATGTGAACTCTTGGAATCCTTGGAAGATATTGTAGAATTCAGGTCATGCTCCAATTGTGTGGTAAGCATTTGCTCAAGAACGCTATCACATTTTCAAAGCTTTAAATGCAGACAATATGCAATCATCATGTGTCAGAAAGCTGAGAGGCTTTACATTGAGATTGCATTTTTATTACTACAATCTAATCTGCTGTATTTCAGTTAAAAAACAAAAGACCATCCTTGATCCAGGCAATATCCTCTTTGCAGTCGTAGAAATATGTTATCCTCAGGCCAATTACTGTGAGAAATACTTGTTATACTACTTGGTTGTTTCTGTGCATTACGCACACATTTTACAATGATAAATACAGTAAAAGCTCTTGTCAAAGATTTGTTTTTACTGCATTGTTGTGAAATCATGTGCATGCACAGAGCCTGGGGCGTGAATTGTTTTGCATATTGCATGGGCCATGGAATGGTTGATGCACTTTGAAGAAGAACCGTAGAAATATTCTTACTTCCTTGACAAACAAGCATCTTCTAAGTGTTACATTTTGAGGACATTTTTGGACCTTCTATCAAGAATGTATTCCATTAGAAACTCCTTGAAGAACATGTGAAGCGTTTGTTCATCAATTTTTGGAAAACACCTACTCAAAGTAAGTAAAACAAATTTAGTATTTCAATTTTTGCATTCTATCTTCTCCATTGGTCCTAGCTGACATTTTTTGTTTTGTTTTGTGTAGGTCAGAAAATAATTTCTCTGGAAGCACTCTGTGGACTCTTGGAATCAATGGAATACATTATAGAATTCACGTTGTGCCCCAATTGGGAGGTAAGTATTTGCTACACTATTCAATTACATGTATATAGCTATGGATGTAGATTATATGTAATCATCATATGTCAGAAAGCTGAGAGGCTTTACATTGAGATTGCATTTTTATTATTACAAGCTAATCTGTTTACTCTCCTTAGTTAGAAAAATGAAGGGCCGTCCTAGATCCAGGTAATTCCCTCTTTGTAGTAATTGAAATATGTTTTTTTGGGCCAATTAAGGAAAGAAGGTCATGTTCAACTACTTGTCTGTACATGTGCAATGCCCACACATTTCACAATGATGAATAAGTAAAAACTCTTGTCAAAGAGATATTTTACTGCATTGTTGTGAAACTATGCATGCACAGAGCTCTGAGCAATAATTGTTGTGCATTCCATGAGCAATAGCATGGTAGATGATTTTTCTAGAAGAACCTTGGTTGTGTTCTTCCATTTTTGACAAAGGGAACATCTTTTAAATGTTGGACTGTGAGAACATTTTGGACCTTCCATCAAGAAAAGATGACCTCAGAAGGACCTAGAAGAAGATGTGTGGATTTATTAATCATTTTCTTGGAAAACTCCAAATCAAAGTAAGTAGGACAAAAGTAAATATTCAATGCTTAGATGTAATTTACCCTGTTTGTCCTACCTGATATGGTTTGTTTTTACTTTTTTGGTAGGTCAGGAAAATCCTTACCTGAAAGCCTTATGTGGACTCTTGGAATCCTTGGAAGATATTGTAGAATTCATGTCTTACTCCAATTGTGTGGTAAGCATTTGCTCAAGAACGCTATCACATTTTCAAAGCTTTAAATGTAGACAATATGCAATCATCATGTGTCAGAAAGCTGAGAGGCTGTACATTGAGATTGCATTTTTATTACTACAATCTAATCTGTTGTGTTTCAGTTAAAAAACAAAAGACCACCCTTGATCCAGGCAATATCCTCTTTGCAGTCGTAGAAATATGTTATCCTCAGGCCAATTACGGTAAGAAATACTTGTTCAACTACTTTATTGTTTCCGTGCATAACCCACACATTTTACAATGATAAATACAGTAAAAGCTCTTGTCAAAGATTTGTTTTTACTGCATTGTTGTGAAATTATGTGCATGCACAGAGCCTGGTGCGTAAATTGTTTTGTGTATTGCATGGGCCTTGGAATGGTTGATGCAATTTGAGGAAGAACCGTAGAAAGATTCTTACTTCCTTGACAAACAAGCATCTTCTAAGTGTTACATTTTGAGGACATTTTTGGACCTTCTATCAAGAATGGATTCCATTAGAAACTCCTTGAAGAACATGTGAAGCGTTTGTTCATCAATGTTTGGAAAACACCTAATCAAAGTAAGTAAAACAAATTTAGTATTTCAATTTTTGCATTCTATCTTCTCCATTGGTCCTAGCTGACATTTTTTGTTTTCTTTTCTGTAGGTCAGAAAATTATTTCTCTGGAAGCACTTTGAGGACTCTTGGAATTAATAGTATACATTATAGAATTCACGTTGTGCCCCAATTGGGAGGTAAGTATTTACTACACCATTCAATTACATGTATATAGCTATGGATGTAGATTATATGCAATCATCATATGTCAGAAAGCTTAGAGGCTTTACATTGAGATTGCATTTTTATTACTACAAGCTAATCTGTTCTCTTTCCTTAGTTAGAAAAATGAAGAGCTGTCCTCGATCCAGGCAATTCCCCCTTTGCAGTAATTTAAATATGTTTTTTGGGCCAATTATGGAAAGAAGGTCATGTTCAACTACTTGTCTGTACTTGTGCAATGGCCCACATTTCACAATGATGAATAAGTAAAAACTCTTGTCAAAGAGTTGTTTTGTTTCATTGTTGTAAAACTATGCAATCACAGAGCTCTGAGCAATAATTTTTGTGCATTCCATGAGTAATAGCATGGTAGATGATTTTTCTAGAAGAACCTTGGATGTGTTCTTCTATTTTTGACAAAGGGGACATCTTTAAAATGTTGGACTGTGAGAACTATTTGTACCTTCCATCAAGAAAAGATTACCTTAGAAGGACCTAGAAGAAGATGTGTGGATTTATTGATCATTTTCTTGGAAAACTCCAAATTAAAGTAAGTAGTAGTGTTGAGCGAGCACTAAAATGCTCGGGTGCTCGAAGCTTGGGCCGAGCTCGCCGTGATACTCGGGTGCTCGACCCGAGCAACGAGCCCAATGTTAGTCTATGGGAGACTCGAGCATTTTTGCGGTGGCACCCCCGGCAGTCTTTTAAAAGCCTAACAAGTGCCCAAAACGATAGTGACAGTGCTCAAATGACATGGGGACAGCATGGGGATCGCCCCAGGAAGCATTTCTGACCCCCAGGTCACTGCTGTCAACAACGTGGTCAGAGGTATTAAGCCACTTTTACAGGCTCACAATAAAACGTTCAAAAACGAAAGTGAAACTTTTTTCCTGTGAAATATGTTAAGGAACATCCTTTCCAGAGTAAAGACTTGTGTATAAGTTAAAATAAATGACCAAAAACAAAAATACTCCTCCACACCTTTTGTATTGCTTTCAACTATGACAAATGCATTCACCGTGAAATGTCATTTTAACATTTTACAACCTTATCTGGCCATGTGCTGTGTGACACATGCATAAAATGCTGAAAAGACAAGGGAACAGCATGGGGAAGACCCCTGGAAGCATCTCTGACTCCCAGGTCACTGTCTAAAAGTGTGCCCATCATAAGTGATCCTTACCGCATCAGAAGATGCAGACTTGCAACTATCCCCATGCAAGTTCTAGTCCCAGGGCAGTGTTCAATTGTACCTCCCCCATTCCTTGCAATACAAGCTCAAGTATGCAGCCTGCCACCCACCCACCCCCAGGCTGTAATACCATACTGCTTGCTTGCTTGAACTTGAAATTGGGCCTTTTAGGCATGTGGAGGCGGAATCTGGCCACCACGCCATGGCTGTGTCGGCGGCCTGGTATCCATACTCAGTCCCCAGCCGCCTGGTGGCCGGGTGTCCCCGCTTGCTCCCCAGCCTCCAGGGGGTGGCCAGGTGTCCATACTCGGTCCCCAGCCACCCCTATTTGTCCCGGTAACCTTTCCCACACTTTTCTTAGCCTGTCCTGCTTTAGGGCAGCATTGGCTGAGCCCACCGGACTATCAGACTCCTCCGGTGGGCCCTGGCTTCTCCATCAGGGGAGTTGAGAGTGCCAAGGTGAGGAGCATGATGAGGATGATAGAAGTTAGAATCTGCTTTGTTTTGTTGTAATGCAAGCGCATGTATGTAGTAGCGGCTAGGCCTGAGGTGGTCAGCGTTTTGGCGCATATCCTACCTCCTCCGAGGATTGCTGGATGTTTTCCTGCTACTATCCAAGTTCTATGACTCCCGTTAAAACAAAGCTTCAGGTGATAAATTATGGATGAGGTAGTGGCAAAGGAGAAAGAGCAGGAGGAACAGGGACCATTCATATCAATATCAGGCCAGTCAAACAGATATGTCTTGTAGGATATGTTTCTGTAACAAAAGGAGCGGTTCGGCTACACAGTTATAGGGCATACAGTGAGTGCAATGCCTACCAAAAATTTTGAGCCACTCCAATGCCCCTTGGAAATAAAATGGAGGTCAGAGGGCGTTAACTAAACCTTTTTTTCCATTTATAGCAACTGGGTCTCCCGTGCACTGTTGGCCTAAGCAGTGAATGGAAGGCTTTCCAAAAATTATGAGGAACTGCAATGCCCCTTACAAGAGCCATGTGTGGCACCCCAGGGGTCTGGTCACCACAGTAATAGAGATATTACGTCGGAGAGCAAGTGGGAGGTTTCCTGGTCAGGATCCCTTAAACATGCAACATCCTCCTGCCCCAATCCTGGGAGGGGAGAATTCTGCCCTTATAAACTGGATCTGGGGCGGGGTTGAGTGAGTCAGAGAACAGTCAGAGTCAGAGTGAGAGCAAGGGAAAGTAACAGCAAGGAGCTCTGTAGGAGCTAGGAGCTAAAGACCAGGGGCTGGAAGCTGAGCAGAGCTCGCCCTGGAAGAAGACAATAGGAACCGGACACAGGAGTCCAAAGCTGTGAGGACTTATATATCCAGCAGCAGAAACCAGCCGGCAGGGGATTTCAGGTCCTCTGGCCATAGAAGCCCGGAGGCTCAGTCACAAGCAAGGGACCAGCACCGCCGTCGTGGAGCGGAGGCTAACAGAAGGCCCCAAGTCACCAGCCATACGGGTGAGCACTACACGGTACACTCAGGGACGTGGGTTACTTCTACCCGCTTACAGAAAGGTAGCCAGGAAGAGTGCAGACAGACGGGGAGGCCTACAACTCCACCTGGCCAGGGGAACTCCTGCTTGCTCACAGACTGACCAGGCCTCTTATGCTAGCCAGTACTCCCAGGAGGGTCTACCTTATAATCATCAGTAAAGACCCTGAACTGCACTGCAAAGACTCTGAGTCATTCCTGCTGCGCTCGTGCACCATCACCCCCATCATCCACACTCACTGCCCTGAGGCTATACTCCTCCCGAGGGGAGTTATCCCATTCTATGCTGCGCACACAACACCAGCCTCAGCGGTCTGCCTCGCAGCGGTGGTACTCCCTGACCGCAATCCACGGGTGGCGCAGTCGGACAATTAACCTCAAAACCTAAGAAAGACTGCCACTGGTTTGACCAGCCTGAGCCATGGGACCGGGTCACCGCCACGGAGACTACAGATCCCAGAGACCCGGCACCGGGTATCCCACACACATGTACACACGGCCCAGGGGGCGCGTCACATGCAGTACAGCATATTACAAACATAAGTCCCATTATTGGGGAGTGGGTGTCCCATGGTATTTGCTTATGCTTTCCCAGCAAAAGCTGCCAAAAATTAGGACGGAGCAACTTGCAATGCCCCTTACAAGAGCCATACAGTACAGCATATTACAAACTTAAGTCCCATTATTGGGGAGTGGGTGTCCCATAGTATTTGCTTATGCTTTCCCAGCAAACGCTGCCAAAAATTAGGACGGAGCAACTTGCAATGCCCCTTACAAGAGCCATGCAGTACAGCATATTACAAACATAAGTCCCATTATTGGGGAGTGGGTGTCCCATAGTATTTGCTTATGCTTTCCCAGCAAAAGCTGCCAAAAATTAGGACGGAGCAACTTGCAATGCCCCTTACAAGAGCCATGCAGTACAGCATATTACAAACATAAGTCCCATTATTGGGGAGTGGGTGTCCCATAGTATTTGCTTATGCTTTCCCAGCAAAAGCTGCCAAAAATTAGGACGGAGCAACTTGCAATGCCCCTTACAAGAGCCATGCAGTACAGCATATTACAAACATAAGTCCCATTATTGGGGAGTGGGTGTCCCATAGTATTTGCTTATGCTTTCCCAGCAAAAGCTGCCAAAAATTAGGACGGAGCAACTTGCAATGCCCCTTACAAGAGCCATGCAGTACAGCATATTACAAACATAAGTCCCATTATTGGGGAGTGGGTGTCCCATAGTATTTGCTTATGCTTTCCCAGGAAAAGCTGCCAAAAATTAGGACGGAGCAACTTGCAATACCCCTTACAAGAGCCATGCAGTACAGCATATTACAAACATAAGTCCCATTATTGGGGAGTGGGTGTCCCATAGTATTTGCTTATGCTTTCTCAGCAAAAGCTGCCAAAAATTAGGACGGAGCAACTTGCAATGCCCCTTACAAGAGCCATGCAGTACAGCATATTACAAACATAAGTCCCATTATTGGGGAGTGGGTGTCCCATAGTGTTTGCTTATGCTTTCCCAGCAAAAGCTGCCAAAAATTAGGACGGAGCAACTTGCAATGCCCCTTACAAGAGCCATGCAGTACAGCATATTACAAACATAAGTCCCATTATTGGGGAGTGGGTGTCCCATAGTATTTGCTTATGCTTTCCCAGCAAAAGCTGCCAAAAATTAGGACGGAGCAACTTGCAATGCCCCTTACAAGAGCCATGCAGTACAGCATATTACAAACATAAGTCCCATTATTGGGGAGTGGGTGTCCCATAGTATTTGCTTATGCTTTCCCAGCAAAAGCTGCCAAAAATTAGGACGGAGCAACTTGCAATGCCCCTTGCAAGAGCCATGCAGTACAGCATATTACAAACATAAGTCCCATTATTGGGGAGTGGGTGTCCCATAGTATTTGCTTATGCTTTCCCAGCAAAAGCTGCCAAAAATTAGGACAGAGCAACTTGCAATGCCCCTTACAAGAGCCATGCAGTACAGCATATTACAAACATAAGTCCCATTATTGGGGAGTGAGTGTCCCATAGTATTTGCTTATGCTTTCCTAGCAAAAGCTGCCAAAAATTAGGACGGAGCAACTTGCAATGCCCCTTACAAGAGCCATGCAGTACAGCATATTACAAACATAAGTCCCATTATTGGAGAGTGGGTGTCCCATAGTATTTGCTTATGCTTTCCCAGCAAAAGCTGCCAAAAATTAGGACGGAGCAACTTGCAATGCCCCTTACAAGAGCCATGCAGTACAGCATATTACAAACATAAGTCCCATTATTGGGGAGTGGGTGTCCCATAGTATTTGCTTATGCTTTCCAAACAAAAGCTGCCAAAAATTAGGACGGAGCAACTTGCAATGCCCCTTACAAGAGCCATGCAATACAGCATATTACAAACATAAGTCCCATTATTGGGGAGTGGGTGTCCCATAGTATTTTCTTATGCCTTGCAAGCAAAAGCTGCCAAAAATAAGGACGGAGGAACTTGCAATGCTGGCACCCTGGTGGTATAGTGGTGGTGGAGGCTGAGGATAAGGAGAAGAAGATTAAACAGCCGAAACGAGGAAGCATATACCCATGTGTGGGTGTGAAGCGGTGCATGTGAATACACCTCCCGAAATAACACAGTGGATTTGACTTTATGTTACTCTGCTGTCATTTGGTGGTGATGAGAAGTCTGGCCCAATCCAGCCCTTGTTCATTTTGATAAGGGTCAGCTCGTCAGCATTGTCAGTTGACAGGCGAGTGCGCTTATCAGTTATAATTCCCCCAGCGGCACTAAAAACACGCTCCGATAACACGCTAGCGGCAGGGCAGGCCAGGACCTCCAAGGCGTACAGAGCGAGTTCATTTCAAGTGTCCAGCTTGGATACCCAATAATTAAAAGGCACAGAGGAATCACGGAGGACGCTGGTACAATCGGCAAGGTACTCCCTCACCATCTTTTGAAACTTTCCACTCCTTGTGAGAGTACCCCGCGCCTCAGGGCCTGTAAGCTGGGCGGGTGTCAGAAAACTGTCCCAGAACGTTGACAATGTTCCCCTGCCTCTGCTGGATTGGAGTTGCATCTCTCTCGCCTGTACGCCTTGGTTGGGCAACGAACTGTGACCTCTGCCGCTAGCGTGTTCAGATGGGAATTTTTTTAAGAGTTCTGCAGCAAGGGCCTTCTGGTATTGCCCCATTTTTGTAGACCTCTCCACCTCAGGAATAAGAGAGTGAAAGTTCTCCTTGTAGCGGGGGTCTACAAGTGTCACCAACCAGTAATGACTGTCACCCAACATTTTGACAACGCGAGGGTCACGGTTAAGGCAGCGTAACATAAAGTCAGCCATGCGTGCCAGACTGGTAACGGGCAAGATTTCCGTGTCCTCACCAAGATGACGACTGACCATGCTCTCCTCCTCCTCCTCCTCTTCCTCCTCCCCCCTGTCCTCAGGCCACCCACGCTGAACCGACGGTATGACACTTGTACAGGTACTACCGTCTACAACGCATGATAGCAGCTCCTGTTCTTCCTCCTCCTCCTCCTCCTCTCCCTCATTGTCCCCCAATGCACGTTGGGATGAGATGAGGCTGGGCTGTGTGTAATCGCCCGCTACGGCTTCTTGATCCATCTCATCATACTCTGGCTGCAATGCCTCCTCTTTAATTCTCTGCAGAGAGCGTTGCAAAAAACAGACAAGTGGGATGCTGACACTAATGGTGGCGTCATCGCCACTCACCATCTTGGTGGCCTCCTCAAAGTTTGTCAGGATGGTACATATGTCAGACATCCAGGTCCACTCCTGAGGTCTTATGTGTGGAGTCTGACCTGAATATCGACGGCCTTGTTGCAGCTGGTACTCCACAACTGCTCTCTTCTGCTCACAAATCCTTTGCAACATGTGGAGGGTAGAGTTCCAATGTGTGGGGACATCACACACCAGTCGGTGTGCCAGAAGCTGCAAACGCTGCTGCAACACAGCAAGGGCGGCGGAAACTGTAGCCGACTTGCGAAAATGAGCTGACAGGCGGTGTACTTTCACGAGCAGATCTGGCAACTCGGGGTACGATTTAAGAAACCGCTGAACCACGAGGTTAAGCACATGAGCCAGGCATGGTACGTGTGTGATCTCACCTCGCCTCAGAGCCGCCACCAGGTTACGGCCATTGTCACACACGACCATGCCGGGATGTAGGTTCAGCGGTCTCAGCCACAGATCTGACTGCTCTTTCACAGCTGTCCACAACTCACAAGCAGTGTGAGGTTTATCACCTAAGCTTATGAGTTTCAGCACAGCCTGTTGCCGCTTGGCGGAGGCAGTACTGCAATGCTTCCAGCTTGTAACTGATGTGGTGATATCTGAGATGGAGGCTGAACATGAGGAGGAGGAGGAGGAGGATGCGCGGGAGCTGTACACTGTGGGGGCAACTCTGACTGACATAGGGCCCGCAATCCCCGTTGTGGGGAGGATGTGTTCCGTCCCAAGGTCCGACTGGGTCCCCGCTTCCACTATGTTTACCCAGTGTGCCGTCAGAGAGATGTACCGTCCCTGGCCACAAGCACTTCTCCACGTGTCCGTTGTCAGGTGGACTCTCCCAGTAACTGCGTTGTTGAGGGCACGGCAGATGCTTTGGGACACGTGCTTGTGTAGTGCGGGGATGGCACACCGGGCAAAATAGTGTCGGCTGGGGACCGAGTACCGAGGGACGGCCACCGCCATAAGATTGCAGAAGGATTCCGTCTCCACCAGCCTAAAAGGCAGCATTTCCAATGCAAGCAGTCGTGAAATGTGCGAATTTAGTACTGTGGCCTGTGGGGCGTTAGCTGCGAATTTCCGCTTTCATTCAAAGGTCTGGGATATGGACAATTGAACGCTGCGGGTGGGACGTGGACGTTGATGCTGTTTCTTGAGAAACTGCCATAACAAGTGAAGACTGAGAGGAGGGGGTATCTTTACATGCAGTATGGACAGGGGATTGCCTTGCACACACAACAGGGGGTTCTATTGCACGCACAACAGTGGAAGAAGCAGTGGTGACACCCGCTGACACTGGTCGTGGACCCTGGGTTTCGCCCCACAAAGTCGGGTGCTTTGCTGCCATGTGCCTGATCATGCTGGTGGTGGTCAGGCTGGTAGTTTTGTCACCCCTGCTGATGCTGGCATGGCAGGTGGAACATATGGCCTTTTTGGGGTTATCAGCAGAGTCTTTAAAAAAATTCCAGACTCTGGAAGACCTACCGCTTGTACTGGCAACGTCCCTGGTGTTGGTGTTACGGGGAACGGTCGCCTGCCTTCTGTCTGCGGCCACCACACTGCTTATTCCTGCCTGTTGGGGTACTCTGCCTCCCTCCCCCTGTGTGCTGCTGGCCTCACTCTGCATGTCCTCCTTCCACGTTGGGTCAGTTACTAGATCATCCACCACCTCCTCCTCTTGCACTTGCGCACCACGATCCTCCTCCTCACTTCCTGGCAATTGTGTCTCGTCATCGTCCACCTCTTGTGACAGATTGCCAACGTCGACTTCCTGTGGCCGTGGCTGTTCAAATATTTGGGCATCGCAACATGGGATCTCCTCTTCCACCACTTCAAGCGTATCAGGCGAGGGGCCCAAATATGGAAATGGACCAGTGAACAGCTCTTCAGAGTGTCCAAGTGTGGGATCACTTGCTGTCTGACGACACTCGGCATGGTGGGAGGAAGGAGCATCAGGGTGAGGAGGAGTATGCGGTCGAGACTCAAGGCTACTAAGAGTTGACCGTGTGGAAGACAGACCGGAGGTGGTGGTGCCCAGGTAACTGGAAGTATTGTCTGCTATCCAATTAATAACCTGTTCACACTGATCAGTTCTCAATACTGGTGTTGTTCTGTGCTTCCCTAGTAATTTGGTCAAGAAGTGGGAGCAAGAAGATGTGGCTGTTGGTTGTGGCACATTTTCACCTTGGCCACGGCCCCTCCTCTGCACGAACCATCACCAGAACGTCCACTTCCACGTCCCTTGCCACACGCCTTGCCCATTGTAAATGAAGTAAAATAGCTTACACTTGCACTATCAATGGAAAAAGGGTAATAAAGAGTAGATTAGAACCGTGGAAGAGGAAAACCACAGTTATTGTTTACTGGGTATACCACACTTTTTTAAATAGAGATATTTGCGGCTGAACAGTGAGCGACACACTCAAACTGCTTTTTTTTAGATACCAAAGGCCCAAAACTGGATAGTACAGCGATTTGACCCGTGGAACTGCGAAACCACACTGGGATGTCGGGCCTACACAAGACTATTTTCAACAGATATATTTTTGTGTCACAACAGTCAGGAGACACTACTGTTTTTCTTTACGGAAAAAACTACCAAAAGCTGAATAATAGAGATTTTTTACCGTGGGATGGCAAAACCACAGTTATTGTTTACTGGGGTATACCACACTTTTTTAAATAGAGATATTTGCGGCTGAACAGTGAGCGACACACTCAAACTGCTTTTTTTTTTAGATACCAAAGGCCCAAAACTGGATAGTACAGCGATTTGACCCGTGGAACTGCGAAACCACACTGGGATGTCGGGCCTACACAAGACTATTTTCAACAGATATATTTTTGTGTCACAACAGTCAGGAGACACTACTGTTTTTCTTTACGGAAAAAACTACCAAAAGCTGAATAATAGAGATTTTTTTACCGTGTGATGGCAAAACCACAGTTATTGTTTACTGGGGTATACCACACTTTTTTAAATAGAGATATTTGCGGCTGAACAGTGAGCGACACACTCAAACTGTTTTTTTTTTTAGATACAAATGGCGCAAAATGGATAATACAGAGGTTTGAACCGTGGAAGTGCAAAACAACACTTCTGTTTCTCTAGCCTACACCAGACTATTTTCAACAGTTATATTTGTGTCTGAAAAATCAGAGACACGCTTTTTTTTTGGGGGGGGGGGGGGACACACCAAAAGGTTAATAAGACGGGTATTTGTACAGTGTGAAGGAGGAAAAAAAAGGAGGATTTAGATGGAAAAAAAAGGATTTTTCCTGGCCCCCGACACCTGGTGCTAAGTCCAGCAATTTCAGCAGCAGGAGCACACAGGACTGTAATGCAGCGTTTGCTGGTATAACCACTGTGTCTCCAATACAGCCTGCCTGCCTGGTATCTGGGATGGATATTAGTCCTGAAAAGGACTGTTTGTTTGTTCTGGCAGCCTTTACAGACCCTACACTAACTATTTCGCAGTTTATATCTCTCCCTAAATCAGCAGTGCTGTCCCTACACTGTCTAATCCGGAGCAACTGTGTCCAAGATGGCGGCGCCCCCTTTTAAATACTCGAGGTGACGCTGTGCGGCCAGCCAATCACTGTAATGCCCACAACCAACATGGCTGCAGCATTACAGTGACTGGCTGGCAATCCCTGCATGTTCATTGGCTCTGTAAAGAGCGCCAAACAAGCAGGGCGGAGACCCGAGCTCCTGCCCGAGTAACCCGGAAATGCTCGGTGCTCGCTGAACATCCCGAGTAGCCTTATGCTCGGGCGAGTACCGAGCAGTGTCGAGCATGTTCGCTCCACACTAGTAAGTAGGACAAATGTAACAATTCAATGCTTGGATTTAATCTACCCTGTTTGTCCTACCTGATATGTTTTATTTTACTTTTTTTGTAGGTCAGGGAAATCCTTACCTGAAAGCCTTATGTGGACTTTTGGAATCCTTGGAAGACATTGTAGAATTCAGGTCATACTCCAATTGTGTGGTAAGCATTTGCTCAAGAACTCTATCACATTTTCAAAGCTTTAAATGTAGACAATATGCAATCATCATGTGTCAGAAAGCTGAGAGGCTTTACACTGAGATTGCATTTTTATTACTACAATCTAATCTGTTGTGTTTCAGTTGAAAAACAAAAGACCATCCTTGATCCAGGCAATATCCTCTTTGCAGTAGTAGAAATATGTTTTCCTCAGGCCAATTACGGTAAGAAATACTTGTTCAACTACTTGGTTGTTTCTGTGCATTACCCAAACATTTTACAATGATAAATACAGTAAAAGCTCTTGTCAAAGATTTGATTTTACTGCATTGTTGTGAAATCATGTGCATGCACAAAGCCTGGGGCGTAAATTGTTTTGCTTATTGCATGGGCCATGGAAAGGTTGATGCACTTTGAGGAAGAACCGTAGAAAGATTCTCACTTCCTTGACAAACAAGCATCTTCTAAGTGTTACATTTTGAGGACGTTTTTGGACCTTCAATCAAGAATGGATTGCATTAGAAACTCCTTGAAGAACATGTGAAGCGTTTGTTCATCAATTTTTGGAAAACACCTAATCAAAGTAAGTAAAACAAATTTAGTATTTCAATTTTTGCATTCTATCTTCTCCATTGGTCCTAGCTGACATTTTTTGTTTTGCTTTGTGTAGGTCAGAAATTAATTTCGCTGGAAGCACTTTGTGGACTCTTGGAATCAATGGAATACATTATAGAATTCATGTTGTGCCCCAATTGGGAGGTAAGTATTTACTACACCATTCAATTACATGTATATAGCTATGAATGTAGATTAAATGCAATCATCATATGTCAGAAAGCTGAGAGGCTTTACATTGAGATTGCATTTTTATTACTGCAAGCTAATCTGTTTGCTTTCCTTAGTTAGAAAAATGAAAGGCCATCCTTCATCCAGGCAATTCCCTCTTTGTAGTAATTGAAATATGTTTTTTGTGCCAATTATGGAAAGAAGGTCATGTTCAACTACTTGTCTGTACTTGTGCAATGCCCACACATTCCACAATGATGAATAAGTAAAAACTCTTGTGAAAGAGTTGTTTTACTGCATTGTTGTGAAACTATGCATGCACAGAGCTCTGAGCAATAATTTTTGTGCATTCCATGAGCAATAGCATGGTAGATGATTTTTCTAGAAGAACCTTGGATGTGTTCTTCCATTTTTGACAAAGGGGCCATCTTTTGAATGTTGGACTGTGAGAACATTTTGGACCTTCCATCAAGAAAAGATTACCTCAGAAGGACCTAGAAGATGTGTGGATTTATTGATAATTTTCTTGGAAAACTCCAAATCAAAGTATGTAGGACAAATGTAATAATTCAATGCTTAGATTTAATCTACCCTGTTTGTTCTATCTGATATGTTTGTTTTTTACTTTTTTTGTAGGTCAGGAAAATCCTTACCTGAAAGCCTTATGTGGACTCTTGCAATCCTTGGAAGATATTATACAATTCAGGTCATACTCCAATTGTGTGGTAAGCATTTGCTCAAGAACTCTATCACATTTTCAAAGCTTTAAATGTAGACAATATGCAATCATCATGTGTCAGAAAGCTGAGAGGCTTTTACATTGAGGTTGCATTTTTATTACTACAATCTAATCTGTTGTGTTTCATTTAAAAAACAAAAGACCATCCTTGATCCAGGCAATATCCTCTTTGCAGTCGTAGAAATATATTATCTTCACTCCAATTACGGTAAGAAATACTTGCTCAACTACTTGGTTGTTTCTGTGCATTACCCACACATTTTACAATGATAAATACAGTAAAAGCTCTTGTCAATGATTTGTTTTTACTGCATTGTTGTGAAATCATGTGCATGCACAGAGCCTGGGGCGTAAATTGTTTTGCTTATTGCATGGGCCATGGAATGGTTGAAGCACTTTGAGGAAGAACCGTAGAAACATTCTTACTTCCTTGACAAACAAGCATCTTCTAAGTGTTACATTTTGAGGACATTTTTGAACCTTCTATCAAGAATGGATTCCATTAGAAACTCCTTGAAGAACATGTGAAGCGTTTGTTCATCAATTTTTGGAAAACACCTAATCAAAGTAAGTAAAACAAATTTAGTATTTCAATTTTTGCATTCTATCCTCTCCATTGGTCCTAGCTGACATTTTTTGTTTTGTTTTGTGTAGGTCAGAAAATAATTTCTCTGGAATCAGTTTGTGGACTCTTGGAATCAGGGCCGGCTCCAGGTTTTTCTGGGCCCCGGGCGAAAGAGTCTCTGTGGGCCCCTTTAATACATACCACGATTCATGATGCACAGATACCGCAGAGGAATATATATAAATATAGTACAATGCAAAGATTTCACTTCTTACATTACATGAGCGATATCTATTGTAAATTCCACAATAGCTCAGAAACCAGCGAATCGCTCCACACAGAATACTTGTCCCCATATAAGGCCCCATATGGAATACTGGCCCCCATATTTGGCCCCATATGGAATACTGGCCCCCATATAAGGCCCCATATGGAATACTGGCCCCCATATAAGGCCCCATACGGAATACTGGCCCCCATATAAGGCCTCATACGGAATACTGGCCCCCCTATAAGGCTCCATACGGAATACTTGGCCCCCATATAAGGCTCCATACGGAATACTTGGCCCCTATATAAGGCACCATACAGAATACAGGCCTCCTGTCATGGGTGTGTCACCACGAAGATCGTCGCGACTACGCAGCCTGACTTCTCGCAGCTGAGATTTTGGTGCTTTGTGTTTTTTGGTTGTGAGGGAGTTAATTTTCTCTCTCTGTGCTTGAAGAGGCTCAGCCTCGCCCAGCTGCAGTTAATGCTGCAGTATTGGGATTCCTTCAAATACCTGCTGGTCTGATAGGGAAGTTGTCGGTGAAAGCATTTCTTGCAGACCTTCAGAGTGGATCGTTGTTTGGTGGAGTTCGGAGCGAGGAGTATGCGGTGTGGTTTGTTCCCTTCCTCCCTTTATCATTTATCTCCTAACCTGTTGTTGTTCCCTCTGTAATTGTGGTGTTAGTTTTTGTATGCAAGGTGGTTTTTGGTTTTCCCCTTGTACTGTCTCGTTTGTCTAGTACTGTGTTTTGGGCATTTTCTATCCTGTTCCCCATTGTTGTGATCGGGGTCCTTCTCAGGACTAGATTACTTAGGTTCAGGGATATTCAGGAGTTTAGGGTTACGCTGGCGGCCTGGACCTCTGTACCATTAACAGTACCTCCAGGTTGAGGGATTAGTCAGGGCCCCCGTCTAGGGTCAGCTCAGGCCCCTGACCCCCCTGTACGCTGAGACAGCGTGACATTTTCACCGACCGACAAAAAAAAAAATAAATAAATAATTTTTTTTTCCAACCACCATGGATCCAGTAGCCAGTCTAGCTCGGCAGTTGCAGAGTTTGTCCATGGAGTTGGCGGACGTTAAGTCCAAGGTTTTGTGTCCTCTGGAGCAAGCCAGACCATAACCTAAAGTAGCTCTCCCTGACAGGTTCACTGGGGGGCGGGATAAGTTTTTTGTTTTCCGGGAGGCATGCAAGTTGTACTTTCAGCTGCGGCCTCGGTCATCGGTGAGTGAGGAGCAAAGGGTGGGAATTGTCATCTTGCTCCTACAAGGGGACCCACAATCTTGGGCGTTCTCTATTCCCCCGGGCTCCCCGGCTCTCCAGTCAGTGGATAGGTTTTTCGCTGCTCTGGGACTCGTATATGATGACCCAGATCGGATCTCCCTTGCTGAATCTAAGTTACGTAGGATCCACCAGGGAGATCGTCCGGCGGAGGAATTCTGTTCGGAGTTCCGTAGGTGGGCCACGGACACCCAGTGGAATGACCCGGCTCTTAGGAGCCAGTTTTGTCAAGGGTTATCTGACAAATTAAAGGATGTGTTGGCACAGTATGACCCTCCCGCCTCACTGGAAGCCGCTATGGCTCTTGCTATTCGCACTGACAGACGGCTTCGGGAGAGGTGCGGGATAACTCCGCCCCCTGGGATGACTCCACCTCCTACAAGGTCTCCTCATATGGAGGTTCCCCTGGTCAGTCCAGAGGAGCCTATGCAGTTAGGAGGGACATCTTTCCGGGGGAGGGGACCGGCGGTGCACCACAAGACTGGAAGGTGCTTCTTCTGCGGGAGAAAGGGACATTTTATTGGGGGGTGTCCATCCCGTCCTTTGCAGAATAAAGAGTCGTCGGAAAACTATTGATCCCAGGTTGTGTGGTGGACGGCAATCTGGGAGTAGGTATTTCGTCCCTAGGTTCGTCTCAGTTTCTCGTACCGGGGGAGGTGGTGGTGGGTACGAGAACTGAGAGGATATCTGTTCTTCTAGATAGTGGGGCCGGGGCTAATCTGGTGGACGCTCGGTTTGCCCGGGTTCAAGGTATGCTATTGAATATGTTGGCTAAACCCATCCCCATATTTTCGATCGACGCCAGGCCTCTCGGTCAGGGAAGTTTTTTGCAAGTGGTGCATAACGTACATCTTCAAGTGGGGGCGATACATAAAGAACTGTTGTCTTGTTACGTGTTGGAGGGTCTTCCCACTCCTATTGTGTTGGGCCTTCCTTGGTTAATTAAGCATAATCCGGTTATTAATTGGCAATCCAGGGAGATAAGCCAATGGTGTGAATTCTGTAATAAAAACTGCATGAATACGGTGATCGGTGCTGTCACTCCTAGGGTCTTACCTCCATTTCTGGCGGACTTTGAGGATGTATTCTCGGAGAAAGGGTGTCAGGAACTACCTCCTCATCGCGTGTATGGCTGTTCTGTAAAATTGCTCCCTGGGGCCAAGTTACCTAAATCTAGGTTGTATAACCTATCTGGTCCAGAGAGGCAGGCCATGAAGGATTATATTTCTGAGAGTCTGGCTAAGGGGCATATTAGACCTTCATCTTCCCCGGTGGCCGCGGGGTTCTTCTTTGTGAAGAAGAAAGATGGAGGCCTACGCCCTTGCCTGGATTTCCGTGAACTTAATCGGATTACGGTCCGAGATCCGTATCCACTCCCACTTATCCCCGATCTCTTTAATCAGATCGTGGGCGCCAAATGGTTCTCTAAGTTGGATCTCAGGGGGGCGTACAATCTGATTAGGATAAAGGAGGGGGATGAGTGGAAGACGGCGTTTAACACTCCGGAGGGGCATTATGAGAACCTTGTCATGCCATTCGGTCTGACTAATGCCCCGGCGGTGTTCCAACACTTTGTTAATGACATTTTTCGCCGCCTGGTGGGTCAGTTTGTAGTCATATATCTGGATGACATCTTAATTTACTCGCCTGATCTTGTGTCTCATCAGGAGCATGTTAGGCAGGTGTTACAGATCTTGCGGGATAATAAACTGTACGCCAAATGGGAGAAGTGTGTGTTCCCCGTACAGGAACTCCAGTTTTTAGGTTTCCTGGTGTCAGCGTCCGGTTTTCGTATGGACCCAGGGAAAGTGCGGGCAGTTCTTGAGTGGGATCTGCCAGAGAATCTTAAGGCACTACAACGTTTCCTGGGGTTTGCTAATTATTACCGGAAATTCATTCGTAATTTCTCATCCATGGTTAAACCTCTCACAGACATGACAAAAAAGGGGACGGATTTTTCTAGGTGGTCTGACAAGGCTTGTCAAGCATTCTCCTCCTTGAAAAAATGTTTTGCCTCAGCACCCATACTCATTCAACCTGATGCGTCACAGTCGTTCATTGTAGAGGTAGACGCTTCTGAGGTAGGGGTGGGAGCAGTTTTGTCACAAGGTTCGTCCCCTGGTAAGTGGCGTTCGTGCGCTTTTTTCTCCAAAAAATTGTCGTCCGCTGAGAGGAATTACGATGTCGGCAATAGGGAACTCTTGGCTATTAAGTCAGCTTTTGAGGAGTGGCGCCATTTTTTGGAGGGGGCAGTCTATCCGGTCACCGTCATCACTGATCACAAGAACCTGCTTTATCTGGAGTCCGCAAAACGTTTGAATCCCAGACAAGCCAGGTGGTCGTTGTTTTTTACCAGGTTTAATTTTGTCGTTACATATCGTCCTGGGTCAAAAAATGTGAAGGCGGATGCCTTATCTCGTAGTTTCCCTGGGGCCGGGAATACGGATGATCCGGTTCCTATCCTTCAAGAGGGGGTGGTGGTGTCGGCAGTATGCTCTGAGCTTGAGGAGGAGGTATTGGAGGCTCAGGGAGACGCCCCTGTTGGACCTCCAGGGAGACTGTTTGTTCCAGATCAGCTACGACAAAAGGTGATCGAGGCACACCATAACTCAGCTTTGGCAGGACACCCAGGGAGTAAAGCAACTGTGGATCTCCTCTCGCGTCGGTTTTGGTGGCCTAACTTACATAAGGAGGTGGTAACTTTTGTTGTGTCCTGTGGGGTTTGTGCGCGCTCTAAGACCCCACATACCCGTCCGTCTGGGGCCCTCTTACCTTTGAAGATCCCGGAGCGTCCTTGGACTCATCTGTCTATGGACTTTATTACGGACCTCCCGCCGTCCTCGGGTAAAACGGTCATACTCGTTGTAGTAGACAGGTTCAGCAAGATGGCACATTTTATCGCTTTTCCTGCTCTTCCTAATGCTAAAACTCTTGCGCAGGTGTTCATTGGAGAGATTGTGAGGCTTCACGGGGTACCCTCCGATGTGGTGTCGGATCAGGGGTCTCAGATTGTGTCCAAATTCTGGAAGGCTTTTTGTACTCGGCGGGGGATGCATTTATCGTTCTCATCGGCTTTTCATCCTCAGACCAATGGTCAGACGGAACGTTTGAACCAGAGTTTGGAGACATATCTCTGGTGTTTTGTGTCAGAGAACCAGGAGGACTGGGCTTCTTTCTTACCTCTGGCGGAGTTTGCTCTTAATAATAGGCGGAGCGAATCCACTGGTAAGTCCCCGTTTTTTGGGGCATATGGTTTTCATCCCCAGTTTTGTACTTTCAGTAGAGGGGGCTCTTCGGGGGTTCCTGAGGAGGAACGATTTTCGTCATCACTCGCTTCAGTATGGAGAGGGGTACTGAATAATCTGAGTACTATGGGGAACCGATACAAACGTATGGCTGATAGGAGGAGAGTGTCTGGTCCGGACCTAAGTGTGAACGATCGGGTATGGTTGTCTACCAAGAATATAAAACTCAAGGTTCCCTCCTGGAAACTGGGTCCCAGGTTCATCGGGCCGTACAGGATCAGTTCTATAATTAATCCGGTGGCATTCCGTCTTGACCTCCCCCCTACGTTTAAAATTCATAACGTGTTCCTCAGATCTTTGCTTAAGAGGTATGTGGCGCCAATGATACCGTCACCTTTACCTCCTCCTCCAGTGGTGGTCAATGGAAATTTGGAGTTTCAGGTATCGAAAGTCATCGATTCATGTTTTAGTCGCCGGTCCCTTCAGTACCTGGTTCATTGGAAAGGGTATGGTCCTGAGGAGAGAATGTGGGTTCCTGCGTCAAATATTAACGCAGACCGGTTAATTCGGGCCTTCCACACGACTCACCTGGATAAACCAGGCCCTGAGGGTCCGGAGGCCCCTCGTAGAAGGGGGGGTACTGTCATGGGTGTGTCGCCACGAAGATCGTCGCGACTACACAGCCTGACTTCTCGCAGCTGAGTTTTTGGTGCTTTGTGTTTTTTGGTTGTGAGGGAGTTAATTCTCTCTCTCTGTGCTTGAAGAGGCTCAGCCTCGCCCAGCTGCAGTTAATGCTGCAGTATTGGGATTCCTTCAAATACCTGCTGGTCTGATGGGGAAGTTGTCGGTGAAAGCATTTCTTGCAGACCTTCAGAGTGGATCGTTGTTTGGTGGAGTTCGGAGCGAGGAGTATGCGGTGTGGTTTGTTCCCTTCCTCCCTTTATCATTTATCTCCTAACCTGTTGTTGTTCCCACTGTAATTGTGGTGTTAGTTTTTGTATGCAAGGTGGTTTTTGGTTTTCCCCTTGTACTGTCTCGTTTGTCTAGTACTGTGTTTTGGGCATTTTCTATCCTGTTCCCCATTGTTGTGATCGGGGTCCTTCTCAGGACTAGATTACTTAGGTTCAGGGATATTCAGGAGTTTAGGGTTACGCTGGCGGCCTGGACCTCTGTACCATTAACAGTACCTCCAGGTTGAGGGATTAGTCAGGGCCCCCGTCTAGGGTCAGCTCAGGCCCCTGACCCCCCTGTACGCTGAGACAGCGTGACACCTCCATATAAGGCTCCATATGGAATACTGGCCCCCATATAAGGCTCCATACAGAATACTGGCCCCCATATAACGCTCCATACAGGATACTGGCCCCCATATAACGCTCCATACAGGATACTGGTCCCCTTATAAAGCTCCATACAGGATACTGGCCCCCATATAGCGCTCCATACAGGATACTGGTCCCCTTATAACGCTCCATACAGGATACTGGCCCCTATATAATGCTGCATGCAGGCTGTTACCCCCCACATAATGCCCCATACAGGCTGTCCCCCCCTTATAATGCTCCATGCACGCTGTTACCCCCAACATAATGCCCCATACAAGCTGCCCCCCCCTTATAATGCTCCATTCAGGCTGTTCCCCCCACATAATTCACTATGTAGGCTATCCCCCCCTTACAATGCCCCATGCAGGCTGTTCCCCACCTTATAATGCCCCATGCAGGCTGTCACCCCTCCTCTTTATAATGCCCCATGCAGGATGTACCCCCCTCTTTATAAGGCCCCATGCAGGATGTCACCCCCCCTCATTATAATGCCCCATGCAGGATGTCACCCCCTCTCTTTATAATGCTCCATGCAGGATGTCACCCCCTCTCTTTATAATGTCCCATGCAGGATGTCACCCCCATCTATTTATAATGCCCCATGCAGGATGTACCCAGCCCTCTTTGTAAGGCCTCATGCAGGATGTCACCCCCTCTCTCTATAATGCCCCATGCAGGATGTCACACCCCCTCTCTTTATAATGCCCCATGCAGGATGTCACCCCCCCTCTCTTTATAAGGCCCCATGCAGGATGTCACCCCCCCTCTCTTTATAAGGCCCCATGCAGGATGTACCCCCCCTCTTTATAAGGCCCCATGCAGGCTGTCACCCCCTCTCTCTATAATGCCCCATGCAGGTTGTCACCCCCTCTCTCTATAATGCCCCATGCAGAATGTCACCCCCCCTCTCTTTATAATGCCCCATGCAGGATGTCACCCCCCCTCTCTTTATAATGTCCCATGCAGGATGTCACCCCCTCTCTTTATAATGCTCCATGCAGGATGTCACCCCCCCTCTCTTTATAATGCCCCATGAAAGATGTCACCCCCCCATATTATGCCTCATGCAGGATGTCACCCCCCCCCCCCATATTATGCCCCATGCCTCCATACATAAAAAAAAAAAAAAAAAAAAAATCAAATACTCACCTCCCTCCTTCTCACCTGCTGCCCGCTGCTCGGGTCTGGACTCCAGTGTTGCCGGCGTCGTCCCTGTGATGGCTCAGGGGAGCGTGCGGTGGAAAGACGTTACCATGCCCTCTGACCTGAGACGTCACAGGGAGCGCAGAGCAGGAAGACAGTGGATCTGCGGAGGCACGGGGAGAGGCCGGGGCCCTGAGCAAGTGGCGGAGAAGGGCGGGCGCTGACACCGCTCTCCTCCGCCCATAGCCCAGCGGGGTGCGCGACCGCCAGTGGGCCCCCCTGCCTGCTCAGGGCCCCGGCACTTGCCCGGGTGTGCCGGGTGCTGACGCCGGCCCTGCTTGGAATCCATGGAATACATTATAAAATTTGCGTTGTGCCCCAATTGGGAGGTAAGTATTTACTACACCATTCAATTACATGTATATAGCTATGGATGTAGATTATATGCAATCATCATATGTCAGAAAGCTGAGAGGCTTTACATTGAGATTGCATTTTTATTACTGCAAGCTAATCTGTTTACTTTCCTTCGTTTGAAAAATGAAAGGCCGTCCTCGATCCAGGAAATCCCCCTTTGTAGTAATTGAAATATGTTTTTTGGGCCAATTATGGAAAGGAGGTCATGTTCAACTACTTGGCTGTACTTGTGCAATGCCCACACATTTCACAATGATGAATAAGTAAAAACTCTTGTCAAAGAGTTGTTTTACTGCATTGTTGTGAAACTATGCATGCAGAGAGCTCTGAGCAATAATTTTTGTGCATTCCATGAGCAATAGCATGGTAGATGATTTTTCTAGAAGAACCTTGGATGTGTTCTTCCATTTTTGACAAAGGGGACAGCTTTTAAATATTGGACTGGGAGAACGTTTTGGACTTTCCATAAAGAAAAGATTACCTTAGAACAGGGGTCTCAAACACGCGGCCCGCGGGCCGCATGCGGCCCCTGAGGCTGCTTTATGCGGCCCGCAGGCACAGACCCCTTGACGATCCCGACCTGGTCCAGGAGGAGCCGCCGACAGCAGCGCTGAATTGCCACACAGAGACTGTTTCCCAGCACTGCATTTCCAATGCCAGCCGCTGGCCAATCAGAGGCCAGCAGCTGATATCTGCGTGTCGGCGCAGCGAGTATGACGTCATTGCCATAAGCAGATGTCAGCTGCTGGCCTCTGATTGGCCGGCGGCTGACATTGAAAATGCTGTGCTGGGAGACAGTCTCTGTGCGGCAATGCAGCGCTGCTGTCGGCGGCTCCTCCTGGACCAGGTCGGGATCGTCAAGGGGTTGGACTCTGTGGTGCCTGCGGGCCACATCTGCAGGAAGGCCGCCGAGGGAACGGAGGACAGGTGAGAATCATCTTTTTTTTTTTCTATTTTATGTGTGTGAAGAACAGCACAGGGGGCACAGAGCCACAACATGGGGACCGGGATGGGGCACAGAGCCACAAGAGGGGACCTGGATGGGGCACATAGCCACAAGAGGGGACCTGGATGGGGCACATAGCCACAGGATGGGGACCTGGATGGGGCACAGAGCCTCAAGATGTGGACCTGGATGGGGCACATAGCCTCAAGATGTGGACCTGGATGGGGCACATAGCCACAAGATGGGGACCTGGATGGGACACAGAGCCACAAGATGGGGACCAGAGCCACAACATGGGGACCTGGATGGGGCACATAGCCACAAGATGGGGACCTGGATGGGGCACATAGCCACAGGATGGGGACCTGGATGGGGCACATAGCCCCAAGATGGGGACCTGGATGAGGCACATTAGTACAAGATGGGCGCCAGGATGGGGAACGTTGCCACAGGATGGGGACCTGGATGGGGCACATAGCCACAAGAGGGGACCTGGATGGGGCACATAGCCACAGGATGGGGACCTGGATGAGGCACAGAGCCTCAAGATGTGGACCTGGATGGGGCACATAGCCACAAGATGGGGACCTGGATGGGGCACAGAGCCACAAGATGGGGACCTGGATGGGGCACATAGCCACAGGATGGGGACCTGGATGAGGCACAGAGCCTCAAGATGTGGACCTGGATGGGGCACATAGCCACAAGATGGGGACCTGGATGGGGCACAGAGCCACAAGATGGGGACCTGGATGGGGCACATAGCCACAAGATGGGGACCTGGATGGGGCACATAGCCACAAGATGGGCGCCAGGATGGGGAACGTTGCCACAGGATGGGGACCTGGATGGGGCACATAGCCACAAGATGGGGACCTGGATGGGGCACAGAGCCACAAGATGGGGACCTGGATGGGGCACAGAGCCACAAGATGGGGACCAGAGCCACAAGATGGGAACCTGGATGGGGAACATTGCCACAGGATGGGGACCTGGATGGGGCACATAGCCACAGGATGGGGACCTGGATGGGGCACATTAGTACAAGATGGGGACTTGGATGGGGAACATTACTACAAGATGTTTTCCATTATTACTATATGATGCTAATTGTAAGACAATATTACTGTATGTGGCCAATTGGGGGAAATAAAATTGTAAAAAAAATAAAGCATGAAAAATTATTGGGCACTAAAAATGCTGTTTTATATGTAAACTAAAGTAAACACAAAAAAGTGCACGTTTATTATCGCCACATCCATAAAGACCCAAGCCATAAAAAAATAAACACGGCAAAAATGTTCAAAAGGTGTATACAAAAAAATGGTATCACTAAAAATGTTACATTGAACAAAGAATGCGGCCCCCCAAATTCAAATTTTTTCCATGTGCGGCCCATATACCCAGCCGAGTTTGAGACCCCTGCCTTAGAAGGACCTAGAAGAAGATGTGTGGATTTATTGATCATTTTCTTGGAAAACTCCAAATCAAAGTAAGTAGGACAAATGTAATAATTCAATGCTTAGATTTAATCTACCCTGTTTGTCCTACCTGATATGTTTGTTTTTTACTTTTTTTGTAGGTCAGGAAAATCCTTACCTGAAAGCCTTATGTGGACTCTTGGAATCCTTGGAAGATATTGTAGAATTCAGGTCATACTCCAATTGTGTGGTAAGCATTTGCTCAAGAACTCTATCACATTTTCAAAGCTTTAAATGTAGACAATATGCAATCATCATGTGTCAGAAAGCTGAGAGGCTGTACATTGAGATTGCATTTTTATTACTACAATCTATTCTGTTGTGTTTCAGTTAAAAAACAAAAGACCATCCTTGTTCCAGGCAATATCCTCTTTGCAGTCGTAGAAATATGTTATCCTCAGGCCAATTACGATAAGAAATACTTGTTCAACTACTTGGTTGTTTCTGTGCATTACCCACACATTTTACAATGATAAATACAGTAAAAGCTCTTGTCAAAGATTTGTTTTTACTGCATTGTTGTGAAATCATGTGCATGCACAGAGCCTGGGGCGTAAATTGTTTTGCGTATTGCATGGGCCATGGAATGGTTGAAGTACTTTGAGGAAGAACCGTAGAAAGATTCTTACTTCCTTGACAAGCAAGCATCTTCTAAGTGTTACATTTTGAGAACATTTTTGGACCTTCTATCAAGAATGGATTGCATTAGAAACTCCTTGAAGAACATGTGAAGCGTTTGTTCATCAATTTTTGGAAAACACCTAATCAAAGTAAGTAAAACAAATTTAGTAGTTCAATTTTTGCATTCTATCTTCTCCCTTGGTCCTAGCTGACACTTTTTGTTTTGTTTTGTGTAGGTCAGAAAATAATTTCTCTGGAAACACTTTGTGGACTCTTGGAATCAATAGAATACATTAGAGAATTCACGTTGTGCCCCAATTGGGAGGTAAGTATTTACTACACCATTCAATTACATGTATATAGCTATGGATGGAGATTATATGCAATCATCATATGTCAGAAAGCTGAGAGGCTTTACATTGAGATTGCATTTTTATTACTACAAACTAATCTGTTTACTTTCCTTAGTTAGAAAAATGAAAGGCCGTCCTCGATCCAGGCAATTCCCCCTTTGTAGTAATTGAAATATGTTTTTTGGGCCAATTATGGAAAGAAGGTCATGTTCAACTACTTCGCGGTTGTTTCGCTCACGCCCGGACTGACTGGCATGAGCATGGTTAGTGGTCCCACTGGGCCAAGAACCGAGGAGTGCCTGGAGGGGTGTGACTAGGGGCCTCGCCAGATTCGATCACGAACACACGGCAGCTTAATCAACTCCGTGGTCCGAGGAGGGACGTCGAAGGTGGCTCAGGTGCTACTCCAGGTCGACCCCGGTCACAGCTGTTGACCCACATCGGGGAATGCAGGAACGGGCAGGCTCGGCTGGTATGCAGACTGGCGGGTACAGGCAGGTAGGAAAACAGGCTGGATAGGGACCAATACAGACTGGGATAGCGGAGCAGAGCTGCAGGTGCGGACGACAAGCGGTGCAGAGCGGAGCAGAGCCGCAGATGCAGAGGACGAAGCGGAGCAGAGTCACAGGTGCGGAGGACAAGCGGAGCAAAGCCGCAGGTGCAGAGGACTAGCAGAGCCGCAGGTGCGGAGGACAAGCGGAGCAGAGCCGCAGGTGCGGAGGACAAGAGAAGCAGAGACGCAAGTGCAGAGGACAAGCGGAGCAGAGCCACAGGTGTGGAGGACAAGCAGAGCAGAGCCACAAGCGCGGAGGACAAATGGTGCAGAGCGGAGCAGAGCACACCCGCATGTGCTGAGGACAAGCAGAGCAGAGCGAAGCAGAAACGCAGGTGCGGAGGACAAGTGGAGCAGAGCCACAAGTGCGGAGGACAAGCGGAGCAAAGCAGAGCCGCTGGTGCGCAGGACAGATGGAGCAGAGCAGAGGGGAGCAGAGCCGCAGGCACAGAGGACAAGCGCAGCAGAGCCGCAGGTGCGGAGCACAAACGGAGAAGAGCTGAGCGGAGCAGAGCCGCAGGTGCGGAGGACAGATGGAGCAAAGCAAAGCAGAGCAGAGCAGAGCCGGAGGTGCGTAGGACAAGCGGAGCAGAGCAGAGCAAAGCGAAGACATAGGTGCGAAGGACAAGCGGAGCAGAGCAGAGTGAAGCAAAGCCGCAGGTGCGGAGTACAAGCGGAGCCGTAGGTGCGGAGAACAAGCGGAGCAGAGCAGAGCTGCAGTTGCAAAGGACAAGCGGAGCAGAGCATAACGGAGCAGAGCCGTAGGTGCGGAGGACAGACAGAGCAGAGCAGAGCAGAGCGAAGCAGAGACGTAGGTGCGGAGAACAAGCGGAGCAGAGCCGCAGGTGCAGAGGACAAGTGGAGCAGAACAGAACGGAGTCGCAGGTGCGGAGGACAAGCAGAGCAGAGCGGAGCCGCAGGTTCGGAGGACGAGCAGACTGGAGCCGCAGGTGCGGAGGACAAGTGGAGCAGAGAGGAGCCGCAGGTGCAGAAGACAAGCAGAGCAGAGCAGAACGGAGCCGTATGTGCAGAGGACAAGCAGAGCGGAGCCGCAGGTGCGGAGAACAAGCGGAGCAGAGCAGAGCAGCAGGTGTGGAGGACAAGCGGAGCAGAGCAGAACGGAGCAGAGCCGCAGGTGCGGAGGACAGACGGAGCACAGTGGAGCAGAGCCGCAGGTGCAGAGAACAAGCAAAGCAGAATGGAGCCGCAGTTGCAGAGAACAAGTGAAGCAGAGCAGAGCTGCAGGTACGGAGGACAAGAGGAGAGGAGCAGAGCCGCAGGGGCGGAGGACAGACAGAGCAGAGCAGAGCAGAGCCGCAGGTGCGGAGAACAAGCGGAGCAGAGCAGAGCGAAGCAGAGACATAGGTGCGGAAGACAAGCGGAGCAGAGCAGAGCGGAGCAGAGCCGCAGGTGCGGAGAACAAGCGGAGCAGAGCCGCAGGTGCAGAGGACAAGCGGGACAAAGCAAAGCGGAGGAGAGCCGCAGGTGCAGAGGACAAGTGGAGCAGAGCAGAACGGAGTTGCAGGTGCAGAGGACAAGCAGAGCGGAGCCGCAGGTGCGGAGGACAAGTGGAGCAGAGCAGAGCGGAGCAGAGCCACAGGTGTAAAGGACAAGCGGAGCAGAGCAGAGCGGAGCCGCAGGCACAGAGGACAAGCAGAGACGCAGGTGCGGAGGACAAGCGGAGCAGAGCCGCAGGTGTGGAGGGTAAGTGGAGCAGAGTGGAGCCGCAGGTGCGAAGGACAAGAGGAGCAGAGTGGAGCCGCAGGTGCAGAGGACAAGCGGAGCAGAGCCGAGCCGCAGGCACAGAGGACAAGCAGAGACGCAGGTGCGGAGGACAAGCGGAGCAGAGCCGCAGGTGCGGAGGGTAAGTGGAGCAGAGTGGAGCCGCAGGTGCGAAGGACAAGCGGAGCAGAGTGGAGCCGCAGGTGCGAAGGACAAGCGGAGCAGAGTGGAGCCGCAGGTGCGAAGGACAAGCGGAGCAGAGTGGAGCCGCAGGTGCGAAGGACAAGCGGAGCAAAGCGGAGCCGCAGGTGCGGAGGACAGGGGGAGCAGAGCGGAGCAGAGCCGCATGTGTGGAGGACAAGTGGAGCAGAGCGGAGCAGAGCCGCAGTTGCGGAGAACAAGCAGAGCAAAGCAGAGCGGTGCAAAGCCGCAGGTGCGGAGGGCAAGAGATGCAGAGCGGAGCCGCAGGTGCAGAAGAGAAGCGGAGCAGAGCTGCAGGTGCGGAGGAGAAGCAGAGCAGAGCCGCAGGTGCGAGGGACAAGTGGAGCAGAGCGTATTGGAACCGCAGGTGCGGAGGAGAAGCGGAGCAGAGCAGAGCCGCAGGTGCGGAGGACAAGTGGAGTAGAGCGGAGCCTCAGGTGTGGAGGACAAGCAGAGCAGAGCGGAGCAGAGCCGCAGGTCGAGAGGACAAGCGGAGCAGAGCGAAGCAGAGCCGCAGGTGTGGAGAACTAGCGGAGCACAGCGGAGCCGCAGGTGCGGAGGACAATTGGAGCAGAGCAGAGCGGAGCAGAGCCGCAGGTGCGCAGAACAGACGGAGCGGAGCAGAGGGGAGCAGAGTCACAGGCGCGGAGAACAAGCGCAGCAGAGCCGCAGGTGCGGAGGACAAGCGGAGAAGAGCAGAGCGGAGCAGAGCTGCAGGTGCAGAGGACAGAGGGAGCAAAGCAGAGCGGAGCAGAGCCGCAGGTGCGGAGAACAAGCGTAGCAGAGCCGCAGGTGCAGAGGACAAGAGGAGCAGAGCGGAGCAGAGCCGCAGGTGCAGAGGACAGGCAGAGCAGAGCAGAGTGGAGCAGAGCCGCTGGTGCGGAGGACAAGTGGAGCAGAGCGGAGCAGAGCCGCAGGTGCAGAGGACTAGCGGAGCAGAGCAGAGCGGAGCAGAGTCACAGGTGTAAAGGACAAGCGGAGCAGAGCAGGGCGGAGCCGCAGGCACAGAGGACAAGCAGAGACGCAGGTGCGGAGGACAAGCGGAGCAGAGCCGCAGGTGCGGAGGACAAGCGGAGCAGAGCAGAGCAGAGCCGCAGGTGTGGAGGACAAGCGGAGCTGCACGTTCGGAGGACAAGCGGAGCAGAGCCGCAGGTGCGGAGGAGAAGCAGAGCAGAGCCGCAGGTGCGAGGGACAAGTGGAGCAGAGCGTAGTGGAACCGCAGGTGCGGAGGATAAGCGAAGCAGAGCAGAGTCGCAGGTGCGGAGGACAAGCGGAGTAGAGCGGAGAAGAGCCGCAGGTGCAGAGGACAAGCGGAGCAGAGCCGCAGGTGTGGAGAACAAGCGGAGCAGAGCGGAGCCGCAGGTGCGGAGGACAAGTGGAGCAGAGCAGAGCCGCAGGTGCGCAGGACAGACGGAGCGGAGCAGAGGGGAGCAGAGCCACAGGCACGGAGAACAAGTGCAGCAGAGCCGCAGGTGCGGAGGACAAGCGGAGAAGAGCACAGCGGAGCAGAGCTGCAGGTGCAGAGGACAGACGGAGCAAAGCAGAGCGGAGCAGAGCCGCAGGTGCAGAGAACAAGTGTAGCAGAGCCGCAGGTGCGGAGGACAAGAGGAGCAGAGCGGAGCAGAGCCGCAGGTGCAGAGGACTAGCGGAGCAGAGTAGAGCGGAGCAGAGCCGCAGGTGTGGAGGACAAGTGGAGCAGAGCGGAGCAGAGCCGCAGTTGCGGAGAACAAGCAGAGCAAAGCAGAGCGGAGCAGAGCCGCAGGTGCGGAGGGCAAGAGATGCAGAGCAGAGCCACAGGTGCAGAGGACTAGCGGAGCAGAGCAGAGCGGAGCAGAGCCACAGGTGTGGAGGACAAGCGGAGCAGAGCGGAGCCGCAGGCACAGAGGACAAGCAGAGACGCAGGTGCGGAGGACAGGCAGAGCAGAGCAGAGTGGAGCAGAGCCGCTGGTGCGGAGGACAAGTGGAGCAGAGCCGCAGGTGCAGAGGACTAGCGGAGCAGAGCCACAGGTGTGGAGGACAAGCGGAGCAGAGCAGAGCGGAGCCGCAGGCACAGAGGACAAGCAGAGCCGCAGGTGCGGAGGACAAGCGGAGCAGAGCCGCAGGTGCGGAGGACAAGCGGAGCAAAGCAGAGCAGAGCCGCAGGTGTGGAGGACAAGCGGAGCAAAGCGGAGCCACAGGTGCAGAGGACAAGTGGAGCAGAGCAGAGCTGCAGGTTCGGAGGACAAGCGGAGCAGAGCGGAGCTGCAGGTTCGGAGGACAAGCGGAGCAGAGCAGAGCCGCAGGTGCGGAAGACAAGTGGAGCAGAGCGGAGCCGCAGGTGCAGAAGAGAAGCGGAGCAGAGCAGATCCGCAGGTGTGGAGGACAAGCAGAGCAGAGCAGAGCCACAGGTGCGGAGAACAAGGGGAGCAGAGCAGATCCGCAGGTGCGGAGAACAAGCGGAGCAGAGCGGAGCTGCAGGTGCGGAGGAAAAGCGGAGCAGAGCCGCAGGTGCGGAGGACAGGCGGAGCAGAGCGGAGCCGCAGGTGCGGAGGACAAGCAGAGGAGAGCAGTGCGGAGCCGCCTGAGTAACCCGGAATTGTTCGGTGCTCGCCGAACATCCCGAGTAGTGAGATGCTCGGGAGAGTACCGAGCAGTGTCGAGCATGCTCGCTCAACACTATTCAGGAGGTGTCCCATTTTTTGTTCCAGTCCTTAGTTCTTTTAGGGACCCCTTCCCTTTATTCTATAGGTCTTCGTTCAGACTAGCCTAGGACTAAGGCGGGTCCGTTTGCTAGAAACAGGCAGCCCGCTACATCATAGGGATTCAGCTTAGTCTTACTGTAGGGAAAGCTTTCCCCTTCTTTTCTTAGAACTTGTTGCCGTTCATAACAGAAGGTCACTGCGCTTGGCATTGCTGACACTTTCTTAATCCTTCTTCCTTTAAGACCCAGCAACGACCACCCTACTGCCGCTGATTGATACACCCTGGCATGGGAGTTAAAAATCCTCAGTTTTCTCCAGGCAATCGCCGGTGATACTTCTATGTACAAGCTTGGCGCACTAGCAGTCGGCTAGTGTCTTCTCTGGTGCCCTTGGAGGACTGTTGGTATTACTCCTCTGGTGTATGCTCAAGCTAAGTAAATCCCCTTTGTTTGTCTACCTTGTTGTCTTTAGTTTGTAGTGGGGCCTGACCAGTGCTCACCCCTCCCCCTCCCTATCTAGGGCCAAGCTCTAGGGTCATCTAGGGTTTAGGGTCCTGCCCGGCGATAGGTGTGGAACCTATATAGGGACGGTAGGGTATGCAGGGTGATATTAGATCTAGGGGTCTCCACTCCCCCTTTCCCTAGTGTTTGGGCTTCCTCCCCTCTTCCCTTCGTGTTGCACTTGGTCTTTCCCACTCCTTCGCGACACTTAGAGGATGTAAAGAGGAGCAAAGCCTGCTGGGAGTTGCAGCAAAAGAAGCATTCATGTCTGCTGCTGTGAATGTCTGTTTATTCCCAGCTGCATTATTCTCTGTACACAATACTCCCACTGCAGATGTTACATTAGGATATGTGCACACACTGAAAATATGTAAAACAATGCACTGCAGTGTAAAAACCATACTGCTGTGCACATGTTGGGACTTTTGTTACTTCTTTTAACTGTTTCAGAGTTTAGAAACTGAAGTGGTTAAAGGAAGCAGCATGCTCATTTAGCTATAGTTTAACCGGCCTGAAAAAGACATTATACCCTAACACTGTGATCAAAGGCAGAGGTACAACTCTGGACTGGGGAGGATGAGTAAAGAACAGTTTGTTTGTTTCTTTCTAAACAAAGCGGAAATCCCCTTGAACCTCTTCCCACCACAGCCAATTTTCATTGTTGCGCTTTCGAGTTTTTTATTCCCTATCTTTCAAGCATCCTAACTTTTATATTTTTCAATTGAATTACTCATATGAGGACTTGCTTTTGCAGGACAAGTTGTAATTTTGAATGCCACTATTCCTTTTACCATGCAATATACTGGAAAATGGAAAAAAAATTCTAAGTATGCTGACATGGTAAAAAAAAATGCAATTCTGCCATAGATCACGTTGTGCAGGTACGAAGGAGATAGGAGCTGGTGCGTGCACACCAGCAAGTCAGTGATTTAAATGCAGGTGTCAGAGATTTAAATGGTTAAACATCAGCAATTACAGCTCGCTCCAGTCGCTGCTGTTACAGACAGATGCTGGCTGTATGATAGGGTTTTGGTTCGGGGGGGGGGGCGAAACTTCTGAGTGGGCCCCTAACCAGGTGACCCTGATTACAAAAATAGTGGCGCACCCATATAGTGGATGTAGGAGAACCTCAGCAGATGACCACGCTGTTACTGAAAATAATCTCTATACACAGAGCAGCACTGATACTACCGCCATATGGCGACATATATTGATAGATGTCAGTCCTGCAGAATATATAAGAGATTACAGTTATATATAGTAATTTACAGATGACGTTCTTTCTGATTAAATTGTTCACTTTTTACCATCTTTTTCATCTGGCCCAGACCGACACGACAACGTCTCCATCCAAAGACACATTTGACTCCTTACATTTCAGGCACCGTCCCCATCTATTCCCAACCTGTACAAACTCCTCATCCTGCTGATACCCCAATACTGAGCCGCTGTTGTATGTGTCCCTATTACTGCACCTGCTGTGCCCCCTCTAGATGGTTAAACAAACCTCTAGAATATAGTAATGCCGTGTGCACGTGCCCTAGAAAACAGTGCCCACATTTTGCCCCCTAGAAAGTAATTGTGCCCTCTGTGTGCCCATTTGACAGTCACAATAACCTGAGTTCCCCTATAAAGATAAGTGCCCACTTAACATTTAATAATGTCCTGAGTCTCCCCCATGTACAGCCCCTCTCTACACAGTATGATGCTTTCCTATACACAGTATAATGCCCCCTCACTGTATAGTACCCCCACACACAGTATACTGACCCCTTAGTAGCCCCCAAACTGATGTCTCCAACACTGTATGATGGCCCCCACACCATACAAATACCCCACATAACCCACACTATATGACCCTAACTGTAATCCCCACACTGTATAAATAGCCTCTATATAGTATAATGCACCAGATAATCCTCAATATAGTATAATGCACTCCCCATAGGCAGACTCAACAGTTGGACCTTTGGATTTTGGAAATGTTTGCGTTTTTTGACCAGATTCGCGTCAGGCGCTCCCACACTCGTCCCGAGGGGACAAGCATCTCCGGAATTTGCGATTAAGCCTCGGCGTCCGCGCTACAGTTTTCTGGCTCTGGAACGCACGCGGTTTGGAGCTGGACGCCGCTATTCGGCGTGCCGCACTCTTATCACATGCCGGACGCGCTGTACTTTTTTCGTAACGTTTCGAGATGAAAACATTTTTCCAAAGAAATCCTCTCTGCCATCTTCTTTAATAGCCAGCTCTCACGAAAAAACTTCGCCGCTGGACGACGCAACGCTCGCCATTTTACAGATCCAGCCCGGGAGATGCTCTGCACGCCGCCCCGGGTCGATCCGACGCCATTAAGGCTCCGAAAAAAGGCTTGCAAAAACCTCGTCTGTGCCAGGTCCGAAAAACAAGCCATTTAGCCAGCCCTCACAACATTTCATCACTTGGAAATGACTACCAGATGGCATCTGTGCTTTAAATATCATTCATTACTTGTCAGACAGAATTCAGCTGCATTTCTGGAAATTGAACACTGGATGGCAGCTGTGCTTTAAAAGCCATTCACTCGTTCATGATAGACCCTCACAGGAAACACACAATAAGGAGATTTTTCACTTATCCTTCAGTGGAATGGCTGTGATGGGGGGAGGGGATGATGATGTAGCATTTTTGTCTCTGTTGTTTCACTGAGATTAGGACTTTCAACAGTGCTGCTGCCTGACCTTGTAAAACATTAACTCTTTTAACACAGATTGTGACCATATAATCAAATGAGAATAAGGAGTTTAATTAAAGGCATTTAAAAAGTTGCAATTTTATTACATCATTATTTAAAAAGACACAAAAATGGCAGCAATAATCACTGATATTGAGGCCAATAATCACATCCATAGATGGAGCCCATATTTCATATCAAAAATAGGTAAAAGTAAATAGAGCATGTGACCATGTTGTAAAACACTTAAAGTTGTGTAAAAACCGTGGCGTAGGAACGGGCGGTGAAATAAGCGCGCCCAAAAAACTATAATGTTTACGTTTTTTTCCGTAATTCATCAGATGAGCGTGATAACGGACGCTGCGCTGAATGGCGGCGCGTAGGAACGGGCGTGAAATAAGCGCGCCTAAACAACTATAAAGTTTACGTTTTTTTTCCGTAATCCATCAGATGAGCATGATAACGGTTGCTGTGCTGAACGGCGGCACGTAGGAATGGGCGGTGAAATAAGTGCGCCAAAAAAACTATAAAGTTTACGTTTTATTTCTGTAATTCATCAGATGAGCGTGAAAACGGACGCTGCGCTGAACGGCGGCGCGTAGGAACGGGCGGTGAAATAAGCGCGCCAAAAAAACTATAAAGTTTACGCTTTTTTTTTCCATAATTCATCAGATGAGCGTGATAACGGACGATGCGCTGAATGGCGGCACGTAGGAACGGGGGATGAAATAAGCGTGCCAAAACTATAAAGTTTACGTTTTTTTTCCGTAATTCATCAGATGAGCGTGATAATGGATGCTGTGCTGAACGGCGGCACGTAGGAACGGGCGGTGAAATAAGTGCGCCAAAAAAACGATAAAGTTTACGTTTTTTTTCTGTAATTCATCAGATGAGCGTGATAACAGACGCTGCGCTGAACGGCGAAGCGTAGGAACGGGCGGTGAAATAAGCGCGCCAAAAAAACTATAAAGTTTACGTTTTTTTTCCGTAATTCATCAGATGAGCGTGATAACGGAAGCTGCGCTGAACGGTGGCGCGTAGTAACAGGCGGTGAAATAAGCGCGCCAAAAAACTATAAAGTTTACTTTTTTTCCATAATTCATTAGATGAGCGTGATAACGGAAGCTGCGCTAAACGGCGGCGCGTAGGAAAAGGCAGTGAAATAAGCGCTCCAAAAAAACTATAAAGTTTACGTTTTTTTTCCGTAATTTATCAGATGAGCGTGATAACGGACGCAGCCCTTAACGGCGGCGTCAGAGCGACTTTTTTTTGTTGCAGATTGAATTTTAAGTGCTTTTGGTATCATCAAACCTGTAGCCAGCTCTCATCCTCATTGAGCTATTCCAAGGGTGAGGGCTGGCTAGGGGTCGCCCTGGAGGCACCTGTAGCCAGCTCTCATCCTCATTGACCTATTCCGAGGGTGAGGGCTGGCTAGGGGTCGCCCTGGAGGCACCTGTAGCCAGCTCTCATCCTCATTGAGCTATTCCGAGGGTGAGGGCTGGCTAAGGGTCGCCCTGGAGGCAGCTGTAGCCAGCTCTCATCCTCATTGAGCTATTCCAAGGGTGAGGGCTGGCTAGGGGTCGCCCTGGAGGCACCTGTAGCCAGCTCTCATCCTCATTGAGCTATTCCAAGGGTGAGGGCTGGCTACGGGTCGCCCTGGAGGCACCTGTAGCCAGCTCTCATCCTCATTGAGCTATTCCAAGGGTGAGGGCTGGCTACGGGTCGCCCTGGAGGCACCTGTAGCCAGCTCTCATCCTCATTGAGCTATTCCAAGGGTGAGGGCTGGCTACGGGTCGCCCTGGAGGCACCTGTAGCCAGCTCTCATCCTCATTGAGCTATTCCAAGGGTGAGGGCTGGCTAGGGGTCGCCCTGGAGGCAACTGTAGCCAGCTCTCATCCTCATTGAGCTATTCCAAGGGTGAGGGCTGGCTACGTGTCGCCCTGGAGGCACCTGTAGCCAGCTCTCATCCTCATTGAGCGTGATAACGGACGCTGCGCTGAACGGCGGCGCATAGGAACGGGCGGTGAAATAAGCGCGCCAAAAAAACTATAAAATTTACGTTTTTTTTCCGTAATTCATCAGATGAGGGTGATAACGGACGCTGCGCTGAACGGCGGCGCGTAGGAACGGGCGGTGAAATAAGCGCGCCAAAAAAGCTATAAAGTGTACGTTTTTTTCCATAATTCATTAGATGAGCGTGATAACGGAAGCTGCGTTGAACGGCGGCGCGTAGGAACGGGCGGTGAAATAAGCGCGCCAAAAAAACTATAAAGTTTACGGTTTTTTTCCGTAATTCATCAGATGAGCGTGATAACGGATGCTGTGCTGAACGGCGGCACGTAGGAGCGGGCGGTGAAATAAGTGCGCCAAAAAAACGATAAAGTTTACGTTTTTTTTCTGTAATTTATCAGATGAGCGTGATAACGGACGCAGCCCTTACCGGCGGCGTCAGAGCGACTTTTTTTTGTTGCAGATTGAATTTTAAGTGCTTTTGGTATCATCAAACCTGTAGCCAGCTCTCATCCTCATTGAGCTGCTCCAAGGGTGAGGGCTGGCTAGGGGTCGCCCTGGAGGCACCTGTAGCCAGCTCTCATCCTCATTGAGCTGCTCCAAGGGTGAGGGCTGGCTAGGGGTCGCCCTGGAGGCACCTGTAGCCAGCTCTCATCCTCATTGAGCTGCTCCAAGGGTGAGGGCTGGCTAGGGGTCGCCCTGGAGGCACCTGTAGCCAGCTCTCATCCTCATTGAGCTGCTCCAAGGGTGAGGGCTGGCTAGGGGTCGCCCTGGAGGCACCTGTAGCCAGCTCTCATCCTCATTGAGCTGCTCCAAGGGTGAGGGCTGGCTAGGGGTCGCCCTGGAGGCACCTGTAGCCAGCTCTCATCCTCATTGAGCTGCTCCAAGGGTGAGGGCTGGCTAGGGGTCGCCCTGGAGGCACCTGTAGCCAGCTCTCATCCTCATTGAGCTGCTCCAAGGGTGAGGGCTGGCTAGGGGTCGCCCTGGAGGCACCTGTAGCCAGCTCTCATCCTCATTGAGCTATTCCAAGGGTGAGGGCTGGCTAGGTGTCGCCCTGGAGGCACCTGTAGCCAGCTCTCATCCTCATTGAGCGTGATAACGGACGCTGCGCTGAACGGCGGCGCATAGGAACGGGCGGTGAAATAAGCGCGCCAAAAAAACTATAAAGTTTACGTTTTTTTTCCGTAATTCATCAGATGAGGGTGATAACGGACGCTGCGCTGAACGGCGGCACGTAGGAACGGGCGGTGAAATAAGCGCGCCAAAAAAACTATAAAATTTACGTTTTTTTTCCGCAATTCATCAGATGAGCGTGATAACGGAAGCTGCGCTGAACGGCGGCGCGTAGGATCGGGCGGTGAAATAAGTGCGCCAAAAAAACTATAAACTTTACGTTTTTTTTCCATAATTCATTAGATGGGCGTGATAACGGACGCTGCGTTGAACGGCGGCGCGTAGGAACGGGCGGTGAAATAAGCGCGCCCAAAAAAATATAAATTTTACGTTTTTTTTCCGTAATTCATCAGATGAGCGTGATAACGGACACTGCACTGAACGGAGGCGCGTAGGAACGGGCAGTGAAATAAGCGCGTCAAAAAACTATAAAGTTTTCGGGTTTTTTCCGTAATTCATCAGATGAGCGTGATAACGGAAGGTGCGCTGTACCGCGGCGCGTGGGAACGGGCGGTGAAATAAGCGCGGCAAAAAAATTATAAAGTTTACATTTTTTTTCCATAATTCATTAGATGAGCGTGATAACGGAAGCTGCGCTGAATGGCGGCACGTAGGAACGGGCGGTGAAATAAGAGCGCCAAAAAAACTATAAAGTTTACGTTTTTTTTCCGTAATTCATCAGATGAGAGTGATAACGGACGCAGCCCTGAACGGCGGCGTCAGAGCGACTTTTTTGTTGCAGATTGAATTTTAAGTGCTTTTGGTATCATCAAACCAGTAGCCAGCCCTCACCTTCATTGAACGATTCCAAGGGTGAGGGCTGGCTACGGGTCATCCTGGAAGTACCTGTAGCCAGCTCTCATCCTCATTGAGCTATTCCAAGGGTGAGGGCTGGCTACGGGTCATCCTGGAAGTACCTGTAGCCAGCTCTCATCCTCATTGAACAATTCCAAGGGTGAGGGCTGGCTACGGGTCATCCTGGAAGTACCTGTAGCCAGCTCTCATCCTCATTGAGCTAATCCAAGGGTGAGGGCTGGCTACGGGTCGTCCTGGAAGTACCTGTAGCCAGCTCTCATCAAGAAAAAGCTACGCCTACTAAGTTGCATTAACCAATCGGAGCAGATTCATGATTTACATTCAAATAAACCAATCACTGACAAGTGCATCATTTTAGGAAAAGGAGTTTTGGAGGGAAGTTTAATTTGATCCAGTGCTCAGGAGCAACAAGGGTGATTAGTGCACAAGAGAAGCTGTGACCTTAGCCAATTACAACCATGCCGCCCAAAAGAAGGTAAGTACACCTGGTGGGATAGTGAGTGGGAGGGAAATATGAATCTGCAGAGGTATGTGTTGCTTCTAGAAATACTCTTTCTGGACACCATTGCAGCATGCATTCTGGGGTACACTGAGACCATGGGAGTATTTGCAGAAGAGGTTAACATACAGCATGTATTGGGATCAGGTGCCTAACTATACTGCAGCATCACCTGAGCTTGTACTGGAATCAGGTGTATAAGTATACTTGTACTCATATAGCTTGTACTGGAATCAGGTGTATAAGTATACTTGTACTCATATAGCTTGTACTGGAATCAGGTGTATAAGTATACTTGTACTCATATAGCTTGTACTGGAATCAGGTGTATAAGTATGCTTGTACTCATATAGTTTGTACTGGAATCAGGTGCCTAATCTGATGTCCTCTCTGTGACCTCTGCAAACTTTTTAGCTTGGTTGTATTACTGTGGTGGGGGGAGGGGGAAGGATTGTGGTGTGAAAGTGTATTATAACATCATGTTAAGGCTTGCAATTGTTCAGGCTCAGTCACAGAAAGGGTTTATGTTTTTGGCGCGGTCTTTCTGTATCTTTCAAAGTTTGCAGTGTGAAAAGGCTTTAAACTGTATATGTACTTGCTCGCTCACTCGTTTTTTCTCCTTTTTGACTGATAAATGAGTGCCGGTCATGTGCAAAACTGTATAAGCATTTGCATAGTCAATACCACATTAATTTTTTGCACGGTATCTTTGTCAATCTAAATAATTCTTGCAAAACCTCAGATTTGCGCAAGATCTAGGAACATGCATATGATAAAAAACCGCATGTGTTATGTGCACAATATTGACACAATTTGTGTAGTATGCTATAAAAGTGCATTAACTTGTGCTAAACAATTGCTCCTTAAAAAATTGTGTACGTTTGTCCGTTTTTGTGACCAAAAATGAGGGCTGGCTATTGGTGGTCAAAATACACTCTAGAGCCAGCCCTCATCTTTTTAAAAAAAATCTATGGCAATGATGAGACGTGCCTTTTCTCATGAGCTGTGTATTTGTTGTAAAAAAAAAATCAGATTTTTGAAATCCAGTTATCCTGCTGAAACATAAAAAATGCTGGTTGATATTAGTGGGTGGAAAAGCTAGATTCTCACTGATATTGTTCCTGATCTTACATTTTTCTTTTTTACAGCAGCTTCAGGATGCTGAAGACATGTCCACTATGTTACAAAACATTTACTCAACTGCCACAGCACCTTACACGACAATGCCTTAGATACTGTACAGAAGAGGAGAAGGATGCGCTAGTGAAAGAATCTAGAAACTCACTGATAGCAATTGCAACAAAAGGAACATATATCCCTTATGACAAGATTCCAGAGATCACTACAAAGGACGATCTTATCTCCTTCCTGGAGGACAGAGGGTTTATAGTACCCGAGAAACCAACTATGGCCAGGTATGCCCCACTAGCATCTTATTCTTTGAATACTGATGTTCATACTTGTGTAAGCTTTATAGATTTGCATATATGTTCTGAACTATGCCAAATAATCACGTGTATTTTATATTTACAGGATTGTTGAAGATGAGGGGGCATCACCTGTGCAGGATGAGCTGACAACCAGTGAGCAAGAGCTGCCTAATGAGGAGGAAGTGATGTCTGTTGAGGAGGAAATGTCTACAGTCATCGAGGAGGAGCCGCCCGTCCCAGAGGAAGAGCCGCCCGTCCCAGAGGAAGAGCCGCCCGTCCCAGAGGAAGAGCCGCCCGTCCCAGAGGAAGAGCCGCCCGTCCCAGAGGAAGAGCCGCCCGTCACAGTGGAAGAGCCGCCTGTCACAGAGGATTATGATGTCTACAGGTGAGTGTAAATTTATACAAGGAATTTACTTTAATCCCTTGCTCAAACATTGCCTTGGCCTCAGCACATCCTGGCTTTTAGGCCACTTTAAAAAATTGTCAACACTGCTGGCCTACTCAAGATTGTACTTCACGTTATTACTAAGGATTTTTATAATTTACAGGACTGTTGAAGATGAGGAGCCATCTACATCAACTGGCACATCGGCACGCCGAGCCATATCAAATCCTGAATTGGTGCATCTTTCAGCTGCAGAAGACTATACATCCTCTGAAACATCCGACAGTGAAGCCGATCAACAACCAGAGACCAGAGAAAGAGAGGAAAATACCAGCCAAACAGATGAAGACAGGCCGAGGTCAGTTAGTGTGTGTAACATTCTCACTCATCATGCTTTTATATCTATCTATCTATATATATATATATATATATATTGAGCAAAAAAACAATACAAATAATGTTTAACTGGGACAATTAATAGCATATCCCACAACTTTACAGCCCTTACAAAGTAATTTTTTCTCCTATTTTAGGCAATAGATTTCCCTTCCATTGCAGCCATAAAACAGGATGCCAAAAAAGTGCCCTACACACAGACAGCTCTGTGGGGCACACAGCTTTGGCGGGGCATACTAAAATGCACTGCCATTACGATTTTCATCTGTGGGCCAGTAGAGGATGATGTACTAGCTTTACCCACAGATGAACTTCAGAACACGCAGTGTTCAGCAGTGGATGCTGCGTATAAAGGGCAGGCAGCCAGCAAAGTGCTGCTGCCAGTCAGAGCACTGGGGTCCACAGAAATCGGGCCTGGGGACACAGAAATGTTTACCACCCCTGACAACGGTGAGTGGAACCCCCAGCTGTCAAGGTCCCCGACATTTCCCCAGATTCTTCCACTGGGTGAGGGCCCCATGAATGCGTCGTTACAGGGAACCCTGGACTCACAGGCCCCATAGCGGCTGCATAGTCTACTGCCATTGGCAGGACGTCACTATATATATATGCTGTATATGCTTACACAGTATTTTTCTCAAAGTTGTAATTTGTTTCTACTCTGACCTGTTGTTCTTTCTTCCAAATTTGTAGGATGACAAGCCAGAAATGGACTGTTGACAAGAGGATCAAAATGAAAGATGCAGGTTATTATGATCGCCATTCTCTGTCTCATCCAATATTAAAAGGTTTTTCCTCTTATTTGCAGAACCATTGCAAGCTGGAAAGATACAAACAAATTGCTGAAAATGTGTCAAGGTTTTTATACTTTATGAACAAACGCCGTGTGAGCCTCAACTTTGCGACAAAGATTGAAAACGCCCATTTATTTTTCAAAAACATTCAAGATCTCGGTCTGTGCAACCAAACTGTCACCAACTACATTAAGAATGTCCGGAAATTTGTACATTATCAACTATTTGCAACCAATTTACGCGATAAAAATGAAAAACTCTTCAAGGCAATGAAGTATTTCCAATATGTGACTGCGGATATTCAGAAGAAATTTTCCAAGGGAGTTGCAAAAGAAGTGGTCAGCAAAAGGTATGTCAGCTAATTTTTATCCTTTCAGATGTATGCACAATTATTTTTTTTTCTCTTTTCTCTCTCCCGCCAGGATTTTTCATACATGACTTAAAAATAGGCCTCACCTATCAGTCACATTTATTAATCTTTCTCTTAGGTACCTGGAGTTGCATAAATTGGACAAAACACCTCAGCAATGCCAGGAGATCCTGACCGTTGCAAAGCCAGCTTTCCTGCAAGCCATCGAGGATGTCCAAGGAGGATCCCGAAATGAAGTGCATCAGTTGGAGATTCTCTATTACCTTGAGGCCTTAATCATACTAAAACACTTACAAAGACCAGGAGTTGTCAGAAACATGACGGTAAGTAACAACCTACTCATTATCCTGATTTAAAGCCACATGTCTATCTAACTTTCCCATGTCTTGACTCACAGGTTTCTGAGTGGACAGAGAGGATGCGTCACATCTATCAAAATGAACAGCTAATAATTGTCGGAGTTAAATGCCATAAGACTGCTGCCCACCAAGTAGCCTGTTTTGTGCTTACTGAAGAAGAAGAAAAGGTAAGATGTTTCTGTCACTACGACGGCACCCACATTAGAGAGGGATCTGTTAGTTGTCATGACTTCAACCCGTAGGATTAGTGGCATTCTGTCCCTTTTAGTAGATCCTCCCTTTAACCAGATTTTACAGGACAACTTGGTGCTACATCCTCATGCAGGTGTGTTGGGAGTCTTTCCCTTATTTCCCTGCAGTATCCAGGATGCTAAACCATAGTATCGGTGTCCAGAATAGTGCATTTTCTTAACAATAATGCTTGTTGCAGCAGCATCCAGAATGCATTATCAGTAGGAACAGATATGCTCTCCCTTATCACAGATGTTCTGCACTTTAAATGAATGGTGGGCAGTTTATAGTCTGACATATGTTTGGTGTGAGGTGACTTTTCTATATATTTAGATTGTGTGGTTCCTATCATGCTCTGAAATCCAACTGAGGCGGAGGAGAGATACCGCCCTTTTAGTCTGTAGGTTTCGCTCTCCTGGTCAGGCACATCCCTCCCTCACGTTGGTGCGGTCATTGACTCCAGTAATTAATTTAGTCTATTTCAAATTTTCTTATCTTAATATTGAAGGGCCCAACTCAATTTTTATTAAGTGGTTTACTGTTTTTTGTTTTGTTTATTTACAGTGGTTTAACATCTACTTTAAAAAAGTGAGACGGGTGCTGGCCAAAAAAGACAGTCCAGATAAATTCTTCTTATCGACTACAGGAAGACAGATATATAATGTATCCACCGACCTTCATCGCTACCAGAAGAAGTAAGTCTTAAAAGTTAAAAATCCTACATATTAGATGTTGTGCCATGTATTTATGATCTACTCTATTGCTATCTAGGTACAAATTTAAATCCATCTCTAGTCAGGTGGCAAGAAAAACTTGTGAAACATGGACCGTGTCACATTTAACAGAGACACAGAGGTATCTTTTCTCCAAATATCTCAGTCATTCCAACATGACAGCAGAGAGGAATTACAGAGAAAAAACGTTAGGAGAACTCTGCCAAGCATACACACTGGTCTTGGCAGCAGGGAAATCATCGGAAAATCAACCTCAACCCAGCAGCTCAAGGTAATTTATTGCAAAGCAGTTATGATCTATTTCACCAAATTGTTGATAAAATGTAATATTCTGTTTTCTATCTCCCCTAAAGAGAAGCAGAAGGGAGCAATGGAGAAGAGGAGCAAATGGTCCAGCAAGCTGAAGACTACAGTGCCCAGGGTGAAACAGAGGACCTCGGTGTGTCAAATTTAAATACTAAGACTCAAAGGTGGGTATATTATTAAATCAAGCAAGCTAGTAGGAGTTGGCAAACTGTACATAGCTTGTGATGTTATGGACAATGACTTGTTCTTCCGAGCATCCTCAGCACCTATACCCAGGCAAAGTGCTCTCAGTAGCGGCCACTTGTAGACAGTATGCGGAAGGGTATATTACAGGCGTTTATTGATGATATCTCCATCGCAGAACAAACCTCGATGCCTAAACTTTTAGGATTGATAGAAGATATCCTTATACCACTCTAAGTGCCCAGAAAATGTAATGTTATTATTTATATCAGGCGGAGAGCACCAATCGAACCTAGGGTCACAACAAGGTCCATGAAGACAGGGATGCAGTTGAGGAAAAGGAAACACCCAGGGTAATTGGTCAATATACCGTATATTCCGGCGTATAAGACGACTTTTGAAGACTGAAAAATCTTCTGTCTAGTCTGGGGTCGTCTTATACGCCGGTAATGCTTTTGAACTTTCAGAAATTGACATGCGGGGATACTCTGGGGGTGTTAATAAGCTGCCGTGGCCGTATCCCTGCCATGTCGGAGTTAATATAAGGTGGAGGGAGTTAAAATACGGCGGCGGTAGGTCCAGATAGTCAGCGCTTCTGTGCTGAAACGGACACATCGCTGCGTATTCCCAGCTCCGGACACAGCGCAGGGCTTCTGTGCCGACAGCTTTCACTTGTCACAGAAGCGCTGCGCTGTGTCCGGAGCTGGGAAGTTCGCATCGCTTCTGTGACAATATATGAAAAGCCGGCAATTCAGCAGCGGCATAAGCCGGCACCCGACAATTTAGAATAGAAAGAATAGAGCTTCACACATAGATTAGATAGATAGAAACATGTCAGTCACATATATATGAAGTACAGTGACAGTATTGCTTACTGTACTTGTCATTTAGTGTAAAGGATTTATTAAAACAAATAATAGTGTTTTCATGCACCGTCTCTTTAAAAAAGCCGGCCGGCAATTCAGCATCTGTACCCGACAATTTAGAACAGAAAGATAGAGCATCACACATAGATTAGATAGATAGAAACATGTCAGTCACATATATATGAAGTACAGTGACAGTGCTGGTTACTGTACTTGTCATCTAGTGTTAAAATAACGGATTTATTAAAAAAAAAATTGGCGTGGGGTTCCCCTTAATTTTAGTCTCTAGCGGAGGTTAAGCAGACGGCTGGGGCAGATGTTTGAAGCCTGGGAAGGGGATAATACCCACGGAGCTTCCCAGGCTACTAATATCAGCCCCCAGCTGAATACATAGCCTTTACTAGCTATTAAAATGGGGGACCCCCCAAAAAAAATGACGTGGGGTCCCCCCTATTTTAATAGCTAGCAAAGGCTAGGCAGACAGCTGGGGGCTGATATTAATAGCCCAGGAAGGGAGCGATGAATATTGGCCCCCTCCCAGGCTAGAAACACCAGCCGTCAGCCGCCCCAGAAATGGCGCATTCATAGGATGCACCAATTCTGGCACTTAGCCTCGCTCTTCCACGCTGCCCTGTAGCGGTGGCAGGGGGTAATAGGGCTGGGGTTGATGTCAGCTTATAATGCCAGCTGACATCAAGCCCAGGTTAGTAATGGAGAGGCGTCTATAAGACACCCCCATTGCTAACCCCATAGTCAAAGTTAAAAAAAAAACACAAACACCCAGAATAAACTCCTTTAATTGAAATAAAGACACAAATCTTTATTGTTCTAAATTAAACTATACTTACCATCACGCCCATTCCAGCTGAAGCCAACGATCTCCTGCAATAAAAGAAAAATAATAAACCAACCTCATCCTTACCTTTCCATGGTTCCCAGGACAGGTCCAGCTCTGCTACATCGAGATGACAGGCTGGACCGCAGCAGAACGCTGCCATCCAGCCTGTCATCCTGCAGACACTGAAGCGCAGGCATGCTTGCGCTCCTCAGTGTCTGACTGTGACGGCATCCAGATGAGCCGACAATGAACTCAGCTCACCTCCTGGACGTCCATCACTGACAGCGTGGGAAACTTCTACTGCGCATGCGGGGAGCAGGAGAATTTTCCCACGCTGTCAGTGACGTGCATGAGGTGAGCCGAGTTCATTGGACATGATCTCGGCTCATCTGGATGCCGTCACAGTCAGACACTGAGGAGCACAAGCATGCCTGCGCTTCTCAGTGTCTGCCGCATGGCAAGCTGAACGGCAGCGTTCTGCTGCGGTGCAGCCTGTCATGTGAATGTAGCAGAGCTGGACCGGTCCTGGGAACCATGGAGAGGTAAGGATGAGGTTGCTTTATTATTTTACTTTTATTGCAGGAGATCGTTGGCTTCAGCTGGAATGGGCGTGATGGTAAGTATGGTTTAATTTAGAACAATAAAGAATTGTGTCTTTATTTCAATTAAAGGACTTTTTTCTGGGTGTTGTGTTTTTTTAAATACTTTACTAGAAATTCATGGTGGTCATGTCTAATATTGGCGTGACCCCATGAATTTCGGGCTTAGGGCCAGCTGATAATGCCAAGCTGGCCCTAACCCCTTTATTACCCAGTGAGCCACCGCACCAGGGCCCTGGATGAGTTGGGTACAGCGCCAGAAGATGGCGCTTCTATGAACGCGCCATTTTCCGGGGTGGCTGCGGACTGCAATTTGCAGCGGGGGGGGGGGCCCAGAAAGCTTGGGTCTCCCTGCGCTGCAGATTCCAGCCCCCAGCTGCCTAGTTGTACCTGGCTGGACACAAAAATAGGGCGAAGCACCACGTATTTTTTTTTTAAATTATTTCATGAAATAATTAAAAAAAAAAAAGGGCTTCCCTATATTGTTGTGTCCGGCCAGGTACAAATAGGCAGCTGGTGGTTGGGTGCAGCCCATTCCTGCCTGCTGTACCTGGCTGGACACAAAAATATGGCGAAGCCCCACGTCAACATTTTTGGGAAAAATTAATTACAAAATTAATAATTTAGGGACTGCATCTTTATTAACCCCTCAATTGTCATTTAGTGTTAAAATAAAGGATTTTTTAAAAAGAAAATTGGCGTGGGATCCACCATCATTATAGTCTCTAGCGGAGGTTAAGCAGACGGCTGGGGCAGATGTTTGAAGTCTGGGAAGAGGGTAATACCCACGGAGCTTCCCAGGCTACTAATATCAGCCCCCAGCTGAATACCTAGCCTTTACTAGCTATTAGAATGGGGGACCCCCCCAAAAAATGACGTGGGGTCCCCCCTATTTTAATATGTTTATGAGTGACAGTTTTCCTGCTATATACCTGCATGTCATAAGAATTTAAATTAAAAAAGGACCATGTTAAATTCAAATCTGTTTTTTTTTTATTTTTACCGGTGTTTGGTATGCGTTGGAAAAGGGGTAGTCTTATACGGTGAATATATCCTAAACTCTATATTTTAACAGGAAAGTAGGGGGGTCGTCTTATACACCAGGTCGTCTTATACGCCGGAATATACGGTACTCATTCACATTGTCCTTGAACAATAAACATTTCGGTTTTAACATATGTATTCCCCTTCTTTCCTTTAAAGAGATTAAGAAGACGGCAGTAATCAGCTCCCAAGAAAGAATGAGGCGTTTCGGAGACTAAAGTTCCGGTCTTGTTAAAGTTTCTGAATTCATGTTTTATTTGTTTCTTTTCTATTCTAGGTTGTTCTACAATTCCAGGTGAACGGGGCCCTCGAAGCAATGGGAGAAGATTTTCTTTATTATAAACATTTGTACTGTTTGTATTAGTGTTAAAGGGATTATGTCACCAGGTTTTAGCCATCTCATCTGAGCGCACCATAATGTGGACACAGACATCTTTATTCCAGTGATGTATCACTTACTAGGCTGCTCAGTGTAGTTTGCATTAAAACACTGTTAAATCATCTGGAGATTATCATTAGAGCACTACTCCAGTAGTCAAGTCATACTTGGGAGCTGCCAAATCTGCAACAGAGAAAACAGTAATTTTATCAAAATGACAGCAAGGAGCTCAGTAAGTGAAACATTGCTGGATCAGGATTTCTATCTCTACATTATGCTGCTGTCCGATGGGATGTCAAAAACCTGGTGACAGAGTCCTTTTAATAACTATTTTAAAGATAAATATAAAGTGGAAGTCCTATGGCTATGATGAAACAATTCTGACAACTGTTCAAATGGCACAATCATTTACTACCGTCAGGTTTCTGAGCCGTTTAGTCTAATGCTTTGTCAGTATTACTAGAATCCATAATAATTTAAAGGTCAGGTAGCCATAAAAGTGCTCCTGCCAGTCAGAGCAGTGCAGTCCCTGGAAATCAGGCCTAGGGAAGCAGAATATATTACCATCCCTAACAACGGTAAGCATGACCCCCAGCTGTCCAGCAACCCGACATGTAGAACTGCCTATAAAAATGACCATTTGTCCAGTCAGTGCATCACTCTCTGGTGCCCTTTTACACTGGCACACTGCTTTCTGTCTCTTTCTCTCTTTCTCTCTCCGCAGTGCAATGCTCTCTGGTGCTCTTTCACTCTCTTTCCAGTGCACCACTCTCTGGCACTCCTCTGTCTTTATAGTGCACTGCTCTCTTTTGTGCTCTCTCAGTCTCCAGTGCATCACTGGCGCTCGCTTTTGATCTCTCCCCATTGCACCACTCTCTCGCATGCTCTCTCTCTGGTGCTCTCTTTCCATCCAAAGTGCCTTTTTTTGTCTCTGTGCCTTCACGAGCCTCTCAATCTCTGTCTTTGCCCATCTGTGGCTCTCTATCGGTCTCTGTGCCTCTCTGTCCCTCCCTGTGCTTCTATTTACCTTTTGCATCCCTCTATGTGCCTACCTTTGCCCCTTTGCTCCCTTCTTTGCCTCTATGTGCCTCTCAATGACTCTCTCTCATGCACACCTCTTCCTGTAGGTCAAAGGTAAGAAGCACTACTCAAGTTGCAGCAGAGAAGATTAATTGGTAAGTAACCAGAAAGCTACACAGTGTTTAACACTTGTGTATTTTTTAAGAATCTTGTTGCTGTAGGATGCTTCCTGAACATTAAAGTGAATTGTCAGGAAACATCTTTAAGCTACAGGATCCTTGAAAAATATGCAAGTTTTTATGGGATGATTTGTCAGGCTATCAACAATCACACAGGGCCACAGGCCCGTCAACAGGGCAATAGCCCACTCCACAAGGCCAATGACCCTTTGCAAAGGGCCAGAGGTCCCTTTCCGCAGTGCCATAGGCATTTCCACAGGGCCATAACCCACTCCAGCTCTCTCCACAGGGCAACAGGCCCATTTGAAGGGCCACAGATCCCTCTTCAGGGTCACAGGCCTTTCCACAGGGCCGCACCCACCTTCAGCTCTCTCCACAGGGCCATAGGCCCTTTCCTCAGGGCCACAAGCCCCTCCAGCTCTCTCCACAGGGCAACAGACCACTATACAGGGTCACAGGCCTTTCCACAGGGCCACAAGCCCCTTCAGCTCTCTCCACAGGACCACAGGCTCCTACCGGGCCACAGGCCTTTACACAGTGCCACAAGCCCCTCCAGCTCTTTCCACAGGCAATCATGTTGCATGTTGTTTACTGCAAAAGACTTCATAGGCCCCAATCTTACTCCAGAGCCTTCCACAGGCCCCTCCAGCCCACTCCACATGGCCTTTTTTAGCAGAGCAAAACTCACTCCAGCTCTCTTTACATCACTACATGCCCCTCTGCGGGCAAACAACCCCTTCAACTCTCTCCACAGTACCATAGGCTCCTTCTGCCGGGCCACAAGCATTTCCACAGGGCCACAATACCCTCCAACTCTTCTCCACAGGACAACAAGCTCTCATTACAGGGCCATAGCTCCCCTCCACAGGGCCAAATGCACTTTCTGCATGGACACAGCCCCATTTAGCTCTCTCCACAGAGACACAAGGCCCGTCTGCAGAGCACAAGCCCCCTCTTCAAGGCCAAAAGGCCTTTCTACATGGCCATAGTCATTTCCATAGGGCACGAGCCCCTCCAGCTCTCTCCACAGGGCAACGGACCCCTATACAGGGTCACAGGCCTTTCCCCAGGGCCACAATCCCCTCCAACTCTTCTCCACACGACAACAAGCTCTCTTTACCGGGCCATAGCTCCCCTCCACAGGGCCAAATGCACTTTCTGCATGGCCACAGCCCCCTTTAGCTCTCTCCACAGAGACACAAGGCCCGTCTGCAGGGCACAAGCCCCCTCTTCAAGGCCAAAAGGCCTTTCTACATGGCCATAGTCATTTCCATAGGGCACAAGCCCCTCCAGCTCTCTCCACAGGGCAACGGACCCCTATACAGGGTCACAGGCCTTTCCACAGGGCCACAACACCTTCAGCTCTCTCCACAGGACCACAGGCTACTACCGGGCCACAGGTCTTTCCACAGTGCCACAAGCACCATCCAGCTCTCTCCACAGGCAATCATGTTGCACTTTTGCAACAAGAGTCAATTTTTGTTGCAGTTCAGCAACATTGGAGTCAACCCTGTTGCAAATCGGACACGAAGCTTGAAAGGACTTCATAGGCCCAAATCTTACTTCAGACCCTTCCACAGGCCCCTCCAGCCCGCTCCACATGGCCTTTTCCGCAGGCCACAACTCCCTCCAGCTCTCTTTACATCGCCACATGCCCCTCTGCAGGGCCACAGACCCCTATACAGGGTCACAGGCCTTTCCACAGGGCCTCAACCCCTTCAGCTCTCTCCACAGGACCACTGGCTCCTTCTGCCGGGCCACAAGCATTTCCACAGGGCCACAATCCCCTCCAACTCTTCTCCACAGGACAACAAGCTCTCTTTACAGAGCCATAGCTCCCCTCCACAGGGCCAAATGCACTTTCTGCACGGCCACAGCCCCCTTTAGCTCTCTCCACAGAGACACAGGGCCCGTCTGCAGGACACAAGCCCCCTCTTCAAGGCCAAAGGGCCTTTCTACATGGCCATAGTCATTTCCATAGGGCACAAGCCCCTCCAGCTCTCTCCACAGGGCAACGGACCCCTATACAGGGTCACAGGCCTTTCCACAGGGCCACAACACCTTCAGCTATCTCCACAGGACCACAGGCTACTACCGGGCCACAGGTCTTTCCACAGTGCCACAAGCACCATCCAGCTCTCTCCACAGGCAATCATGTTGCACTTTAGCAACAAGAGTCAATTTTTGTTGCAGTTCGGCAACATTGGAGTCAACCCTGTTGCAAATCGGACACGAAGCTTGAAAATTTAGATGTTTACTGCAAAGGACTTCATAGGCCCCCATCTTACTCCAGAGCCTTCCACAGGCCCCTCCAGCACGCTCCACATGGCCTTTTCCACAGGCCACAACTCCATCCAGCTGTCTTTACATCGCCACATGCCCCTCTGCGGGGCAACAGACCCCTATACAGGGTCAAAGGCCTCTCCACAGGGCCTCAACCCCTTCAGATCTCTCCACAGGACCACTGGCTCCTTCTACCGGCCACAAGCCTTTTCACAGGGCCACAATCCCCTCCAATTCCACAGGACAACAGGCTCTCTTTACAGGGCCATAGCTCCCCTCCACAGGGCCAAATGCACTTTCCACATGGCCACAACCCCCTCCAGCTCTCTACACAGAGTGATGGGGCCCGTCTGCAGGGCACAAGCCCCTTCATCAAGGCCAAGGGGCCTTTCTACAGGGCCACTGGCCTTTAAATAGTGCCACAACCTCCTCTGGCTCTCTCAAGAGGGCCACAGGCTCCTTCTACAGGGCAAGGGCCCCCACCACAAGGCCACAGGCCCTTTGCAAAGAGCCATAGGTCCATTCCACAGGGCCATAGTCATTTCCATAGGGCCATAACCCCCTCAAGCTCTCTCCACAGAACAACAGGCTCCTTCTACAGGTTTACAGGCATTTATACAGGGCCACAACCGCCTTCACCTCTCTCCACAGGGCCCTTTCACTGTGTCATAGGCTTTTCCATAAGGCCACAACCCCCTCTGTCTCTCTCAAAAAGGACAGAGGCTCCCTTTACAAGGCCACAGCCCCCTCCACAAGTCCAAAGGCCTTTTTCAAAGGGCCACAGGTCCCTTCCACAGAGCCATAGGCATTTCCCCAAGGCAATAACCCCCTCCAGCTCTCTCCACAGGCTCCTTCTACAAGGCTACAACCCTTTTCAGCTCTTTCATCAGGGCCACAGCCTCCTCCACCCCCCTTTAGTCAGTTAAAAGGACTCATTTGAGTGACCTATTGATCATTGGTCAGCTCGAGTAAAGGAACCTGATATAGTATACTGCACTGTTTAATATTCTTTTTTTCTTTACACAGGTTGAATGCTTGCAAAGAAATGTCACCTATGCCATGCTCCTTTATACCAGTTTTCTTGATTGACATGTTATTTTTGGAGCCAAATGAGAAAATTGGGAAATGGAAAGCTCCCCCCTCCTTCCAATCAGTGGATCCGGTCAGGTGCTCAGTGGCGGTAGGCCACCGCCTGAAAGCCAAACATGAAAAAAGGAATGCTGGCACCGGTTTCCATATGATGAATTTTACTTTATTCCATGAAGATCAATACATTAAAAAGAAGGCATCTTTACAGGCAATCCGCTCCATCATGTCATTTTTGGTTTAAGCCTAATTTCTTTCAATAAATAAAATGGAATAAATGTGTCACTTTTTTGCCTCTACTAATAGTTGTGGGGTATTATGACATCACAATAGAATTAATACTTACCATTTCCGATGCCTTTTAGGGCTATCCGGTGCAGAACCAAGGCCAAATACCAATCGACAGGACCTTCCTGTGACATCATGGAAGGTCCTGTCGCTCAGGACGTGGCCTTGGCTCTGCACCGGATAGACCGAAAAGCGTCTGAAAGGGTAAGTATTAATTCTTTATTATTTTTAATACATCTTGATTTATTTAATTTTGATTTCGTACTGTATAGTAATATATTACAAAATGAAAGGGGGGCTGGCAGACATGTCACAAAGGGGAGGAGGAACAGGATTCTTCATCCTCCTCTGTGACATCACTTCTCCTCCGGGCCGGAAAAAAGCGTGGTGTGTGAACACAGCCTCAGGCTGCGTGCCCACGTAGCGATTTACAAGCGTATATGTTGCGTAATTTACGCAGCGGAAACGCTTGTGAAACACTTGTTAATCCGCACCCCATGGTACTTAGTGGCATTCCGCAATGTTAATGCCCATGCTGCGGATTTTTCCGCAGCGTTTCTGCTGCGCTTAAAAATCCTTTCCACAGGGCCACAACACCTTCAGCTCTCTCCACAGGACCACAGGCTCCTACTGGGCCACAGGCCTTTCCACAGTGCCACAAGCCCCTCCAGCTCTCTCCACAGGCAATCATGTTGCATGTTGTTTACTGCAAAGGACTTCATAGGCCCAAATCTTACTCCAGAGCCTTCCACAGCCCTCTCCAGCCCGCTCCACATGGCGTTTTCCTCAGGCCACAACTCCCTCCAGCTCTCTTTACATCGCCACATGCCCCTCTGCGGGGCCACAGACCCCTATACAGGGTCACAGGCCTTTCCACAGGGCCTCAACCCCTTCAGCTGTCTCCACAGGACCACTGCCTACTTCTGCCGGGCACCAAGCCTTTCCACAGGGCCACAATCCCCTCCAACTCTTCTCCACAGGACAACAAGCTCTCTTTACTGGGCCATAGCTCCCCTCCACAGGGCCAAATGCACTTTCTGAACGGCCACAGCCCACTTTAGCTCTCTCCACAGAGACACAAGGCCCGTATGCAGGGCACAAGCCCCGTCTTCAAGGCCAAAAGGCCTTTCTACATGGCCATAGTCATTTCCATAGGGCACGAGCACTTCCAGCTCTCTCCACAGGGCAACGGACCCCTATACAGGGTCACAGGCCTTTCCACAGGGCCACAACACCTTCAGCTCTCTCCACAGGACCACAGGCACCTACTGGGCCACAGGCCTTTCCACAGTGCCACAAGCCCCTCCAGCTCTCTCCACAGGCAATCATGTTGCATGTTGTTTACTGCAAAGGACTTCATAGGCCCAAATCTTACTCCAGAGCCTTCCACAGGCCTTTCCAGCCCACTCCACATGGCCTTTTCCTCAGGCCACAACTCCCTCCAGCTCTCTTTACATCGCCACATGCACCCTCTGCGGGGCCACAGACCCGTATACAGGGTCACAGGCCTTTCCACAGGGCCTCAACCCCTTCAGCTGTCTCCACAGGACCACAGGCTTTTCCACAGCCCACAACTCCTTCCACCTCTCACCACAGGGCCACAGCCCCTTCCACAAGGCCAAAGGGCCTATCCATAGGGCCACAAACCTTTCCACATGGCCACAACACCCTCCAGCTCTCTCCACAGGACAAGAAGCTCTCTTTACAGGGCCATAGCTCACCTCCACAGGGCCAAATGCACTTTCCACACGGCCACAACTCCCAACAGCCCTCTCCACAGAGTCACAGGGCCCGTCTGCAGGGCACAAGCCCCCTCTTCAAAGCCAAAAGGCCTTTCTGCATGGCCATAGTCATTTCCATAGGGCACGAGCACCTCAAGCTCTCTCCACAGGGCAACGGACCGCTATACAGGGTCACAGGCCTTTCCACAGGGCCACAACACCTTCAGCTCTCTCCACAGGACCACAGGCTCCTACCCGGCGACAGGCTTTTCCACAGTGCTACAAGTCCCTCTAGCTCTCTCCACAGGCAATCATGTTGCATGTTGTTTACCGAAAAAAGGACTTCATAGGCCCAAATCTTACTTCAGACCCTTCCACAGGCCCCTCCAGCCCGCTCCACATGGCCTTTTCCGCAGGCCACAACTCCCTCCAGCTCTCTTTACATTGCCACATGCCCCTCTGCGGGGCCACAGACCCCTATACAGGGTCACAGGCCTTTCCACAGGGCCTCAACCCCTTCAGCTCTCTCCACAGGACCACTGGCTCCTTCTGCCGGGCCACAAGCATTTCCACAGGGCCACAATCCCCTCCAACTCTTCTCCACAGGACAACAAGCTCTCTTTACAGAGCCATAGCTCCCCTGCACAGGGCCAAATGCACTTTCTGCACAGCTACAGCCCCCTTTAGCTCTCTCCACAGAGACACAGGGCCCGTCTGCAGGACACAAGCCCCCTCTTCAAGGCCAAAGGGCCTTTCTACATGGCCATAGTCATTTCCATAGGGCACAAGCCCCTCCAGCTCTCTCCACAGGGCAACGGACCCCTATACAGGGTCACAGGCCTTTCCATAGGGCCACAACACCTTCAGCTCTCTCCACAGGACCACAGGCTCCTACCCGGCCACAGGCTTTTCCACAGTGCTACAAGTCCCTCTAGCTCTCTCCACAGGCAATCATGTTGCATGTTGTTTACCGAAAAAAGGACTTCATAGGCCCAAATCTTACTCCAGAGCCTTCCACAGGCCTCTCCAGCCCGCTCCACATGGCCTTTTCCTCAGGCCACAACTCCCTCCAGCTCTCTTTACATTGCCACATGCCCCTCTGCGGGGCCACAGACCCCTATACAGGGTCACAGGCCTTTCCACAGGGCCTCAACCCCTTCAGCTGTCTCCACAGGACCACAGGCTTTTCCACAGCCCACAACTCCTTCCACCTCTCACCACAGGGCCACAGCCCCTTCTACAAGGCTAAAGGGCCTATTCATAGGGCTACAGACCTTTCCACAGGGCCACAATACCCTCCAGCTCTCTCCACAGGACAAGAAGCTCTCTTTACAGGGCCATAGCTCACCTCCACAGGGCCAAATGCACTTTCCACACGGCCACAACTCCCAACAGCCCTCTCCACAGTGTCACAGGGCCCGTCTGCAGGGCACAAGCCCCCTCTTCAAAGCCAAAAGGCCTTTCTACATGGCCATAGTCATTCCCATAGGGCACGAGCACCTCCAGCTCTCTCCACAGGGCAACGGACCCCTGTACAGGGTCACAGGCCTTTCCACAGGGCCACAAAACCTTCAGCTCTCTCCACAGGCAATCATGTTGCATGTTGTTTACTGCAGAGGACTTCATAGGCCCAAATCTTACTCCAGAGCCTTCCACAGGCCCCTCCAGCCCACTCCACATGGCCTTTTCCTCAGGCCACAACTCCCTCCAGCTCTCTTTACATCGCCACATGCCCCTCTGCGGGGCCACAGACCCCTATACAGCGTCACATGCCTTTCCACAGGGCCTCAACCCCTTCAGCTCTCTCCAGAGTACCACTGCCTCCTTCTGCCGGGCTACAAGCCTTTCCACAGGGCCACAATCCCCTCCAACTCTTCTCCACAGGACAACAAGCTCTCTTTACCGGGCCATAGCTCCCCTCCACATGCACTTTCTGCATGGACACAGCCCCCTTTAGCTCTCTCCACAGAGACACAAGGCCCGTCTGCAGGGCACAAGCCCCCTCTTCAAGGCCAAAAGGCCTTTCTACATGGCCATAGTCATTTCCACGAGCACCTCCAGCTATCTCCACAGGGCAACGGACCCCTATACAGGGTCACAGGCCTTTCCACAGGGCCACAACACCTTCAGCTCTCTCCATAGGACCACAGGCTCCTACTGGGCCACAGGCCTTTCCACAGTGCCACAAGCCCCTCCAGCTCTCTCCACAGGCAATCATGTTGCATGTTGTTTACTGCAAAGGACTTCATAGGCCCAAATCTTACTCCAGAGCCTTCTACAGGCCTTTCCAGCCCGCTCCACATGGCCTTTTCCTCAGGCCACAACTCCCTCCAGCTCTCTTTACATCGCCACATGCCCCTCTGCGGGGCCACAGACCCCTATACAGGGTCACAGGCCTTTCCACAGGGCCTCAACCCCTTCAGCTGTCTCCACAGGACCACAGGCTTTTCCACAGCCCACAACTTCTTCCACCTCTCACCACAGGGCCACAGCCCCTTCCACAAGGCCAAAGGGCCTATCCATAGGGCCACAGACCTTTCCACATGGCCACAACACCCTCCAGCTCTCTCCACAGGACAAGAAGCTCTCTTTACAGGGCCATAGCTCACCTCCACAGGGCCAAATGCACTTTCCACACGGCCACAACTCCCAACAGCCCTCTCCACAGAGTCACAGGGCCCGTCTGCAGGGCACAAGCCCCCTCTTCAAAGCCAAAAGGCCTTTCTGCATGGCCATAGTCATTTCCATAGGGCACGAGCCCCTCCAGCTCTCTCCACAGGGCAACGGACCGCTATACAGGGTCACAGGCCTTTCCACAGGGCCACAACACCTTCAGCTCTCTCCACAGGACCACAGGCTCCTACCCGGCCACAGGCTTTTACACAGTGATACAAGTCCCTCTAGCTCTCTCCACAGGCAATCATGTTGCATGTTGTTTACCGAAAAAAGGACTTCATAGGCCCAAATCTTACTTCAGACCCTTCCACAGGCCCCTCCAGCCCCCTCCACATGGCCTTTTCCGCAGGCCACAACTCCCTCCAGCTCTCTTTACATCGCCACATGCCCCTCTGCGGGGCCACAGACCCCTATACAGGGTCACAGGCCTTTCCACAGGGCCTCAACCCCTTCAGCTCTCTCCACAGGACCACTGGCTCCTTTTGCCGGGCCACAAGCATTTCCACAGGGCCACAATCCCCTCCAACTCTTCTCCACAGGACAACAAGCTCTCTTTACAGAGCCATAGCTCCCCTCCACAGGGCCAAATGCACTTTCTGCACGGCCACAGCCCCCTTTAGCTCTTTCCACAGAGACACAGGGCCCGTCTGCAGGACACAAGCCCCCTCTTCAAGGCCAAAGGGCCTTTCTACATGGCCATAGTCATTTCCATAGGGCACAAGCCCCTCCAGCTCTCTCCACAGGGCAACGGACCCCTATACAGGGTCACAGGCCTTTCCACAGGGCCACAACACCCTCAGCTCTCTCCACAGGACCACAGGCTACTACCGGGCCACAGGTCTTTCCACAGTGCCACAAGCACCATTCAGCTCTCTCCACAGGCAATCATGTTGCACTTTTGCAACAAGAGTCAATTTTTGTTGCAGTTCGGCAACATTGGAGTCAACCCTGTTGCAAATCGGACACGAAGCTTGAAAATTTAGATGTTTACTGCAAAGGACTTCATAGGCCCCCATCTTACTCCAGAGCCTTCCACAGGCCCCTCCAGCATGCTCCACATGGCCTTTTCCACAGGCCACAACTCCATCCAGCTCTCTTTACATCGCCACATGCCCCTCTGCGGGGCAACAGACCCCTATACAGGGTCACAGGCCTCTCCACAGGGCCTCAACCCCTTCAGCTCTCTCCACAGGACCACTGGCTCCTTCTGCCGGGCCACAAGCCTTTCCACAGGGCCACAATCCCCTCCAATTCCACAGGACAACAGACTCTCTTTACAGGGCCATAGCTCCCCTCCACAGGGCCAAGTGCACTTTCCACATGGCCACAACCCCCTCCAGCTCTCTACACAGCTCTCTACACAGAGTCATGGGGCCCGTCTGCAGGGCACAAGCCCCTTCATCAAGGCCAAGGGGCCTTTCTACAGGGCCACTGGCCTTTAAATAGTGCCACAACCTCCTCTGGCTCTCTCAAGAGGGCCACAGGCTCCTTCTACAGGGCAAGGGCCCCCTCCACAAGGCCAAAGGCCCTTTGCAAAGAGCCATAGGTCAATTCCACAGGGCCATAGTCATTTCCATAGGGCCATAACCCCCTCAAGCTCTCTCCACAGAACAACAGGCTCCTTCTACAGGTTTACAGGCATTTATACAGGGCCACAACCGCCTTCACCTCTCTCCACAGGGCCCTTTCACTGTGTCATAGGCTTTTCCATAAGGCCACAACCCCCTCTGTCTCTCTCAAAAAGGACAGAGGCTCCCTTTACAAGGCCACAGCCCCCTCCACAAGTCCAAAGGCCTTTTTCAAAGGGCCACAGGTCCCTTCCACAGAGCCATAGGCATTTCCCCAAGGCAATAACCCCCTCCAGCTCTCTCCACAGGCTCCTTCTACAAGGCTACAACCCTTTTCAGCTCTTTCATCAGGGCCACAGCCTCCTCCACCCCCCTTTAGTCAGTTAAAAGGACTCATTTGAGTGACCTATTGATCATTGGTCAGCTCGAGTAAAGGAACCTGATATAGTATACTGCACTGTTTAATATTCTTTTTTTTCTTTACACAGGTTGAATGCTTGCAAAGAAATGTCACCTATGCCATGCTCCTTTATACCAGTTTTCTTGATTGACATGTTATTTTTGGAGCCAAATGAGAAAATTGGGAAATGGAAAGCTCCCCCCTCCTTCCAATCAGTGGATCCGGTCAGGTGCTCAGTGGCGGTAGGCCACCGCCTGAAAGCCAAACATGAAAAAAGGAATGCTGGCACCGGTTTCCATATGATGAATTTTACTTTATTCCATGAAGATCAATACATTAAAAAGAAGGCATCTTTACAGGCAATCCGCTCCATCATGTCATTTTTGGTTTAAGCCTAATTTCTTTCAATAAATAAAATGGAATAAATGTGTCACTTTTTTGCCTCTACTAATAGTTGTGGGGTATTATGACATCACAATAGAATTAATACTTACCATTTCCGATGCCTTTTAGGGCTATCCGGTGCAGAACCAAGGCCAAATACCAATCGACAGGACCTTCCTGTGACATCATGGAAGGTCCTGTCGCTCAGGACGTGGCCTTGGCTCTGCACCGGATAGACCGAAAAGCGTCTGAAAGGGTAAGTATTAATTCTTTATTATTTTTAATACATCTTGATTTATTTAATTTTGATTTCGTACTGTATAGTAATATATTACAAAATGAAAGGGGGGCTGGCAGACATGTCACAAAGGGGAGGAGGAACAGGATTCTTCATCCTCCTCTGTGACATCACTTCTCCTCCGGGCCGGAAAAAAGCGTGGTGTGTGAACACAGCCTCAGGCTGCGTGCCCACGTAGCGATTTACAAGCGTATATGTTGCGTAATTTACGCAGCGGAAACGCTTGTGAAACACTTGTTAATCCGCACCCCATGGTACTTAGTGGCATTCCGCAATGTTAATGCCCATGCTGCGGATTTTTCCGCAGCGTTTCTGCTGCGCTTAAAAATCCTTTCCACAGGGCCACAACACCTTCAGCTCTCTCCACAGGACCACAGGCTCCTACTGGGCCACAGGCCTTTCCACAGTGTCACAAGCCCCTCCATCTCTCTCCACAGGCTATCATGTTGCATGTCGTTTACTGCAAAGGACTTCATAGGCCCAAATCTTACTCCAGAGCCTTCCACAGGCCTCTCCAGCCTGCTCCACATGGCCTTTTCCTCAGGCCACAACTCCCTCCAGCTCTCTTTACATCGCCACATGCCCCTCTGCGGGGCCACAGACCCCTATACAGGGTCACAGGCCTTTCCACAGGGCCTCAACCCCTTCAGCTGTCTCCACAGGACCACAGGCTTTTCCACAGCCCACAACTCCTTCCAGCTCTCACCACACGGCCACAGCCCCTTCCACAAGGCTAAAGGGCCTATCCATAGGGCCACAGACCTTTCCACAGGGCCACAACACCCTCCAGCTCTCTCCACAGGAAAAGAAGCTCTCTTTACAGGGCCATAGCTCACCTCCACAGGGCCAAATGCACTTTCCACACGGCCACAACTCCCAACAGCTCTCTCCACAGAGTCACAGGGCCCGTCTGCAGGGCACAAGCCCCCTCTTCAAGGCCAAAAGGCCTTTCTACATGGCCATAGTCATTTCCATAGGGCAAGAGCCCCTCCAGCTCTCTCCACAGGGCAACGGACCCCTATACAGGGTCACAGACCTTTCCACAGGGCCACAACACCTTCAGCTCTCTCCACAGGACCACAGGCTCCTACTGGGCCACAGGCCTTTCCACAGTGCCACAAGCCCCTCCAGCTCTCTCCACAGGCAATCATGTTGCATGTTGTTTACTGCAAAGGACTTCATAGGCCCAAATCTTACTCCAGAGCCTTCCACAGGCCTCTCCAGCCCGCTCCACATGGCGTTTTCCTCAGGCCACAACTCCCTCCAGCTCTCTTTACATCGCCACATGCCCCTCTGCGGGGCCACAGACCCCTATACAGGGTCACAGGCCTTTCCACAGGGCCTCAACCCCTTCAGCTGTCTCCACAGGACCACTGCCTACTTCTGCCGGGCACCAATCCTTTCCACAGGGCCACAATCCACTCCAACTCTTCTCCACAGGACAACAAGCTCTCTTTACTGGGCCATAGCTCCCCTCCACAGGGCCAAATGCACTTTCTGCACGGCCACAGCCCCCTTTAGCTCTCTCCACAGAGACACAAGGCCCGTATGCAGGGCACAAGCCCCCTCTTCAAGGCCAAAAGGCCTTTCTACATGGCCATAGTCATTTCCATAGGGCACGAGCACCTCCAGCTCTCTCCACAGGGCAACGGACCCCTATACAGGGTCACAGGCCTTTCCACAGGGCCACAACACCTTCAGCTCTCTCCACAGGACCACAGGCTCCTACTGGGCCACAGGCCTTTCCACAGTGCCACAAGCCCCTCCAGCTCTCTCCACAGGCAATCATGTTGCATGTTGTTTACTGCAAAGGACTTCATAGGCCCAAATCTTACTCCAGAGCCTTCCACAGGCCTCTCCAGCCCGCTCCACATGGCGTTTTCCTCAGGCCACAACTCCCTCCAGCTCTCTTTACATCGCCACATGCCCCTCTGCGGGGTCACAGACCCCTATACAGGGTCACAGGCCTTTCCACAGGGCCTCAAACCCTTCAGCTGTCTCCACAGGACCACAGGCTTCTCCACAGCCCACAACTCCTTCCACCTCTCACGACAGGGCCACAGCCCCTTCCACAAGGCTAAAGGGCCTATCCATAGGGCCACAGACCTTTTGACAGGGCCACAAAACCCTCCAGCTCTCTCCACAGGACAAGAAGCTCTCTTTACAGGGCCATAGCTCACCTCCACAAGGCCAAATGCACTTTCCACACGGCCACAACTCCCAACAGCTCTCTCCACAGAGTCACAGGGCACGTCTGCAGGGCACAAGCCCCCTCTTCAAGGCCGAAAGGCCTTTCTACATGGCCATAGTCATTTCCATAGGGCACGAGCCCCTCCAGCTCTCTCCACAGGGCAACAGACCCCTATACAGGGTCACAGGCCTTTCCACAGGGCCACAACACCTTCAGATCTCTCCACAGGACCACAGGCTCCTACTGGGCCACAGGCCTTTCCACAGTGCCACAAGCCCCTCCAGCTCACTCCACAGGCAATCATGTTGCATGTTGTTTACTGCAAAGGACTTCATAGGCCCAAATCTTACTCCAGAGCCTTCCACAGGCCTCTCCAGCCCGCTCCACATGGCCTTTTTCTCAGGCCACAACTCCATCCAGCTCTCTTTACATCGCCACATGCCCCTCTGCGGGGCCACAGACCCCTATACAGGGTCACAGGCCTTTCCACAGGGCCTCAACCCCTTCAGCTCTCTCATCAGGACCACTGCCTACTTCTGCCGGGCCACAAGCCTTTCCACAGGGCCACAATCCCCTCCAACTCCTCTCCACAGGACAACAAGCTCTCTTTACCGGGCCATAGCTCCCCTCCACAGGGCCAAATGCACTTTCTGCACGGCCACAGCCCCCTTTAGCTCTCTCCACAGAGACACAAGGCCCGTCTGCAGGGCACAAGCCCCCTCTTCAAGGCCAAAAGGCCTTTCTACATGGCCATAGTCATTTCCATAGGGCACGAGCCCCTCCAGCTCTCTCCACAGGGCAACGGACCCCTATACAGGGTCACAGGCGTTTCCACAGGGCCACAACACCTTCAGCTCTCTCCACAGGACCACAGGCTCCTACTGGGCCACAAGCCTTTCCACAGTGCCACAAGCCCCTCCAGCTCTCTCCACAGGCAATCATGTTGCATGTTGTTTACTGCAAAGGACTTCATAGGCTCAAATCTTACTCCAGAGCCTTCCACAGGCCTCTCCAGCCCGCTCCACATGGCCTTTTCCTCAGGCCACAACTCCCTCCAGCTCTTTTTACATCGTCACATGCCCCTCTGCGGGGCCACAGACCCCTATACAGGGTCACAGGCCTTTCCACAGGGCCTCAACCCCTTCAGCTGTCTCCACAGGACCACAGGCTTTTCCACAGCCCACAACTCCTTCCAGCTCTCACCACAGGGCCACAGCCCTTTCCACAAGGCTAAAGGGCCTATCCATAGGGCCACAGACCTTTCCACAGGGCCACAACACCCTCCAGCTCTCTCCACAGGACAAGAAGCTCTCTTTACAGGGCCATAGCTCACCTCCACAGGGCCAAATGCACTTTCCACACGGCCACAACTCCCAACAGCTCTCTCCACAGAGTCACAGGGCCCGTCTGCAGGGCACAAGCCCCCTCTTCAAGGCCAAGAGGCCTTTCTACATGGCCATAGTCATTTCCATAGGGCACGAGCCCCTCCAGCTCTCTCCACAGAGCAACGGACACCTATACAGGATCACAGGCCTTTCCACAGGGCCACAACACCTTCAGCTCTCTCCACAGGACCACAGGCTCCTACTGGGCCACAGGCCTTTCCACAGTGCCACAAGCCCCTCCAGCTCTCTCCACAGGCAATCATGTTGCATGTTGTTTACTGCAAAGGACTTCATAGGCTCAAATCTTACTCCAGAGCCTTCCACAGGCCTCTCCAGCCCGCTCCACATGGCCTTTTCCTCAGGCCACAACTCCCTCCAGCTCTCTTTACATCGCCACATGCCCCTCTGCGGGGCCACAGACCCCTATACAGGGTCACAGGCCTTTCCACAGGGCCTCAACCCCTTCAGCTATCTCCACAGGACCACAGGCTTTTCCACAGCCCACAACTCCTTCCAGCTCTCACCACAGGGCCACAGCCCTTTCCACAAGGCTAAAGGGCCTATCCATAGGGCCACATACCTTTCCACAGGGCCACAACACCCTCCAGCTCTCTCCACAGGACAAGAAGCTCTCTTTACAGGGCCATAGCTAACCTCCACAGGGCCAAATGCACTTTCCACACGGCCACAACTCCCAACAGCTCTCACCACAGAGTCACAGGGCCCGTCTGCAGGGCACAAGCCCCCTCTTCAAGGCCAAAAGGCCTTTCTACATGGCCATAGTCATTTCCATAGGGCACGAGCCCCTCCAGCTCTCTCCACAGGGCAACAGACCCCTATACAGGGCCACAACACCTTCAGCTCTCTCCACAGGACCACAGGCTCCTACTGGGCCACAGGCCTTTCCACAGTGCCACAAGCCCCTCCAGCTCTCTCCACAGGCAATCATGTTGCATGTTGTTTACTGCAAAGGACTTCATAGGCTCAAATCTTACTCCAGAGCCTTCCACAGGCCTCTCCAGCCCGCTCCACATGGCCTTTTCCTCAGGCCACAACTCCCTCCAGCTCTCTTTACATCGCCACATGCCCCTCTGCGGGGCCACAGACCCCTATACAGGGTCACAGGCCTTTCCACAGGGCCTCAACCCCTTCAGCTGTCTCCACAGGACCACAGGCCCCTACTGGGCCACAGGCCTTTCCACAGTGCCACAAGCCCCTCCAACTCTTCTCCACAGGACAACAAGCTCTCTTTACCGGGCCATAGCTCCCATCAACAGGGCGAAATGCACTTTCTGCACCGCCACTGCCCCCTTTAGCTCTCTCCACAGAGACACAAGGCCCGTCTGCAGGGCACAAGCCCCCTCTTCAAGGCCAGAAGGCCTGTCTACATGGCCATAGTCATTTCCATAGGGCACGAGCCCCTACAGCTCTCTCCACAGGGCAACGGACCCCTATACAGGGTCACAGGCCTTTCCACAGGGCCTCAACCCCTTCAGCTCTCTCCACAGGACCACTGGCTCCTTCTGCCGGGCCACAAGCATTTCCACAGGGCCACAATCCCCTCAAACTCTTCTCCACATGACAACAAGCTAACTTTACAGGGACATAGCTCCCTTTCTCATAGCCAGCCATCATGGTGTTTGTGTTATTAAAGAAAAAAAAATTTGAGGGCTGGCTAGAGGCAGCCGTGGACACACTATAGCCAGCCCTCATGGTGTTTGTGTTATTAACCCCTTAATAACATCTGACGTACTAATACGCGTCTGTGCCCTGGGACTTAAGAGCCAGACCCGTATTAGTACGTCATCGCGATCGCGCGCGCACACAGGCTGTGCGGGCGCGATCGCCGCCAGGTGTCAGCTGATTGTCACAGCTGACACCCGGTACTATGTGCAGGGAGCGGTCCTGCACCGCTCCCAGCACATTAACCCCCGTGATGCTGCGATCGAAGTCGATAGAAGTCGATCGCGGCATTGCGGGGGCAAGGGGAGGTGATCGGCGATACTCACCTCCTCTTCCGGCTTCCAGCGCAGTCTGCAGCGGCTTCCCGGGTGTTGCCATGACGACCCGATGTCGTCATGACAACATCCGGGTCACCAGAGAGCAGGAAGATTGCTTGGACATGCGCAGTGCATCTCCAAGCAATCTTGACACTGTGCACTTCTGACAGCCTTCATGGCATAGGGATGGTGCTCCATTCTTATGCCATGCAGGCGATCAGAAAAAAAAAAGTGAAAGTCCCAGAGTGGGACAAAGTAATAAAGTGTATAAACTGTGTGAAAGTGGGAAAAAAAAAAAAAAGTGCAAAAATATTATAAAAAAATAAAAAAAATAATACACCAAAAATAAAAATATAATGTACCCATCAATAAATATTATTATAAAAAAAATAAAAAAAAAACAATAAAAGTACACATATTTGGTATCGCCGCGTCCAGAACAACCTGACCTATAAAACTGTCCCACAAGTTAACCCCTTCAGTGAACACGGTAAAAAAAAAAAAAAAAAACGAAGCAAAAAACAATGCTTTATCACCATACCGCCAAACAAAAAGTGGAATAACACGCGATCAAAAAGACGCATATAAATAAAAATGATACCGCTGAAAACGTCATCTCGTCCCGCAAAAAACAAGCTGCCATACAGCTCCATCAGCTGAAAAATAAAAAAGTTATAGCTCTCAGAATAAAGCGATACTAAAAAATATTTTTTTCTATAAAATAGCTTTTATTGTGTATAAGCGCCGAAAAATGATACAAATGTGGTACCGCTGTAAACGTACTGACCCGAAGAATAAAGCTACCTCATCAATTTTACCACACGCGGAACAGAATAAAAAAAAAAAAACAATTCCTGAATTGTTGTTTTTTGTTTATTCTGCCTCCCAAAAATCGGAATAGAAAGCGATCGAAAAATGTCACATGCCTGAAAATGGCACCAATAACAACGTCAAGTCATCCCGCAAAAAACGAGCCGTCACATGACTGTCTGCCAAAATCTGGAAAAATTATAGCTCTCAAAATATGGCGATGCAAAAACTAGATTTTACAAAAAATGCGTCTTTTAGTGTGTGACAGCTGTCAGTCATAAAAACCCCATATGATTCTGGCATTGCTGTAATCACACCGACCCGAAAAATAAAGTCGTCTAATCACTAATACCGCACAAGGAACGGCGTCAAAAATAAACTCTTGGGTTAGGATTGGGCTAGGGTTAGGGCTGGGTTTGGGGCTAGGGTTGTGCTGGGGCTAGGGTTGTGCTAGGGTTAGGGCTGGGGTTGGGATTTTTTTCAAAAGTAAGAAAAAAAGATGACGATATGGCGACTAGTGTTGAGAGTAAGTGCTCGCTACTTGAGTTTGCATCGGGTGCTCTGGTATGCATTGAGTATCGTGGGTATTTGAGTGACATGCTCGAGTCTCTGCCCCATATGCTTCGCGGCCAAAAAACTTTACGGGGATTGCCTGCCATGCACGAGCGATCCCCGCATGTTTTTTTTTGGGTGTCTAATAACCGTGAAACATGCGGAGCAGGGACTCGAGCATGTCACTCGAGCACACGCTGTACAAGGTGCATACCTGAGTACCCGATGCAAACTCAAGTAGCGAGCACTTGCGCTCAAGAATAATGACAACTTATTCAATATGATGACCTAATGTAAACAAATAATGTGCCGTACCTCTGGGTTCAAAATGTTCACTATACACCTTAATAAAATCCATGAGGGGTATAGTTTCCAAAATGGGGACACTTGTGGGGGAGCTCCACTGTTTAGGCACATCACGGGCTCTCCAAACGCGACATGGTGTCCGCTAACAAATTGAATGGAAAATCGGCTCAAATTGTTAGCGGACGCCATGTTGCGTTTGGAGAGCCCCTGTGTGCCCAAACATTGGAGCTCCCCCACAAGTGACCCCATTTTGGAAACTAGACCCCCCAAGGCACCTATCTAGATGCATAGTGAGCACTTGGAACCCCCAGGTGCTTCACAAATTGATTCGTAAAAATGAAAAAGTGAAAAAAAAAAACACTTTTTCATTTTTATGAATCAATTTGTGAAGCACCTGGGGTTCCAAGTGCTCACTATGAATCTAGATAGGTGCCTTGGGGGGTCTAGTTTCCAAAATGGGGTCACTTGTGGGGGAGCTCCAATGTTTGGGCACACAGGGACTCTCTAAATGCAACATGGTATCCGCTAACAAATTGAATGGAAAATCGGCTCAAATTGTTAGCGGACACACATTGCGTTTGGAGAGCCCCTCTGTGCCCAAACTTTGGAGCTCCCCCACAAGTGACCCCATTTTGGAAACTAGACCCCCCAAGGCACCTTTCTAGATGCATAGTGAGCACTTGGAACCCCCAGGTGCTTCACAAATTGATTCGTAAAAATGAAAAAGTGAAAAAAAAAACACTTTTTCATTTTTATGAATCAATTTGTGAAGCACCTGGGGTTCCAAGTGCTCACTATGAATCTAGATAGGTGCCTTGGGGGGTCTAGTTTCCAAAATGGGGTCACTTGTGGGGGAGCTCCAAAGTTTGGGCACAGAGGGGCTCTCCAAACGCAATGTGGTGTCCGCTAACAATTTGAGCCGATTTTCCATTCAATTTGTTAGCGGATACCATGTTGCATTTAGAGAGTCCCTGTGTGCCCAAACATTGGAGCTCCCCCACAAGTGACCCCATTTTGGAAACTAGACCCCCCAAGGCACCTATCTAGATGCATAGTGAGCAGTTGGAACCCCCAGGTGCTTCACAAATTGATTCATAAAAATGAAAAAGTGTTTTTTTTTTCACTTTTTCATTGTTACGAATCAATTTGTGAAGCATCTGGGGGTTCCAAGTGCTCACGATGCATCTAGATAGGTGCCTTGGGGGGTCTAGTTTCCAAAATGCGGTCACTTGTGGGGGAGCACCAATGTTTGGGCACACAGCGGCTCTCCAAACGCAACATGGTGTCGCTAACAATTTGAGCCAATTTTGCGTTAAATTTGTTAGCGGACACCATGTTGCATTTAGAGAGCCACTGTGTGCCCAAATATTGGAGCTCCCCCACAAGTGACCCCATTTTGGAAACTAGACCACCCAAGGCACCTATCTAGATGCATAGTGAGCACTTGGAACCCTCAGGTGCTTCACAAATTGATTCATAAAAATGAAAAAGTGTTTTTTTTTTCACTTTTTCATTGTTACGAATCAATTTGTGAAGCACCTGGGGGTTCCAAGTGCTCACTATGCATCTAGATAGGTGCCTTGGGGGGTCTAGTTTCCAAAATGGGGTCACTTGTGGGGGAGCTCCAAAGTTTGGGCACACATGGGCTCTCCAAACACAACATGGCGTCCGCTAATTATTCAAGCAAATTTTACAATCAAAAAGTCAAATGGCGCTCCTTCCCTTCCGAGCCCTGCCGTGCGCCTAAACAGTGTTTTTTCCCCAAATATTGGGTATCTGCGTGCCCAGGGGAAATTGCACAACAAATTTTGGGGTCCATTTTTTCTTGTTACCCCTGTGAAAATAAAAAAAATTGGGTCTAAAGTAACATTTTTGTGAAAAAAGTTAAATGTTCATTTTTTTCTTCCACATTCAAAAAATTCCTGTGAAGCACCTGAAGGGTTAATAAAGTTCTTGAATGTGGTTTTGAGCACCTTGAGGGGTGCAGTTTTTAGCATGGTGTCACTTTTGGGTATTTTCTGTCATAAAGACCTCTCAAAGTGACTTCAAATGTGATGTGGTCCCTAAAAAAATGGTTTTGTAAATTTTGTTGGAAAAATGAGAAATCGCTGGTCAACTTTTAACCCTTATAGCTCCTTAACAAAAAAAAATTTTGGTTCCAAAATTGTGCTGATGTAAAGTAGACATGTGGGAAATGTTATTTATTAACTCTTTTGTGTGACATATCGCTCTGATTTCAGGGCTTAATAATTCAAATTTTGAAAATTGCAAAATTTTCAAAATTTTCACCTAATTTCCGTTTTTTTCACAAATAAACGCAAGTGATATCGAAGAAATTTTTCCACAATCATGAAGTACAATATGTCACGAAAAAACAATCTCAGAATCAGGGGGATCCGTTGAAGCGTTCCAGAGTAATTACCTCATAAAGTGACAGTGGTCAGAATTGTAAAAATTGGCCCGGTCATTAACGTGCAAACCACCCGCGGGGCTTAAGGGGTTAAAGAAAAAAAAATTGGGGGGTTGGCTAGAGGCAGCCGTGGACACACGATAGCCAGCCCTCATGGTGTTTGTGTTATTAAAGAAAAAAAAAATTGGGGGGCTGGCTAGAGGCAGCCGTGAACACACGATAGCCAGCCCTCATGGTGTTTGTGTTATTAAAGAAAAAAAAAATTGGGGGGCTGGCTAGAGGCAGCCGTGGACACACGATAGCCAGCCCTCATGGTGTTTGTGTTATTAAAGAAAAAAAAAATTGGGGGGCTGGCTAGAGGCAGCCGTGAACACACGATAGCCAGCCCTCATGGTGTTTGTGTTATTAAAGAAAAAAAAAATTGGGGGGCTGGCTAGAGGCAGCCGTGGACACATGATAGCCAGCCCTCATGGTGTTTGTGTTATTAAAGAAAAAAAAAATTGGGGGGCTGGCTAGAGGCAGCCGTGGACACACGATAGCCAGCCCTCATGGTGTTTGTGTTATTAAAGAAAAAAAAAATTGGGGGGCTGGCTAGAGGCAGCCGTGAACACACGATAGCCAGCCCTCATGGTGTTTGTGTTATTAAAGAAAAAAAAAAATTGGAGGGCTGACTAGAGGCAGCCGTGGACACACGATAGCCAGCCCTCATGGTGTTTGTGTTATTAAAGAAAAAAAAAATTGGGGGGCTGGCTAGAGGCAGCCGTGGACACACGATAGCGAGCCCTCATGATGTTTGTGTTATTAAAGAAAAAAAAAATTGGGGGGCTGGCTAGAGGCAGCCGTGGACACACGATAGCCAGCCCTCATGGTGTTTGTGTTATTAAAGAAAAACAAAAATTGGGGGGCTGGCTAGAGGCAGCCGTGAACACACGATAGCCAGCCCTCATGGTGTTTGTGTTATTAAAGAAAAAAAAATTGGGGGGCTGGCTAGAGGCAGCCGTGGACACATGATAGCCAGCCCTCATGGTGTTTGTGTTATTAAAGAAAAAAAAAATTGGGGGGCTGGCTAGAGGCAGCCGTGGACACACGATAGCCAGCCCTCATGGTGCTTGTGTTATTAAACAAAAAAAAAATTGGGGGGCTGGCTAGAGGTAGCCGTGGATACACGATAGCCAGCCCTCATGGTGTTTGTGTTATTAAAGAAAAAAAAAATTGGGGGGCTGGCTAGAGGTAGCCGTGGATACACGATAGCCAGCCCTCATGGTGTTTGTGTTATTAAAGAAAAAAAAAATTGGGGGGCTGGCTAGAGGCAGCCGTGAACACACGATAGCCAGCCCTCATGGTGTTTGTGTTATTAAAGAAAAAAAAAAATTGGGGGGCTGGCTAGAGGCAGCCGTGAACACACGATAGCCAGCCCTCATGGTGTTTGTGTTATTAAAGAAAAAAAAAATTGGGGGGCTGGCTAGAGGCAGCCGCGGACACACGATAGCCAGCCCTCATGGTGTTTGTGATATTAAAGAAAAAAAAAATTGGGGGGCTGGCTAGAGGCAGCCGTGAACACACGATAGCCAGCCCTCATGGTGTTTGTGTTATTAAAGAAAAAAAAAATTGGGGGGGCTGGCTAGAGGCAGCCGTGGACACACGATAGCCAGCCCTCATGGTGTTTGTGTTATTAAAGAAAAAAAAAATTGGGGGGCTGGCTAGAGGCAGCCGTGAACACACGATAGCCAGCCCTCATGGTGTTTGTGTTATTAAAGAAAAAAAAAATTGGGGGGCTGGCTAGAGGCAGCCATGGACACATGATAGCCAGCCCTCATGGTGTTTGTGTTATTAAAGAAAAAAAAAATTGGGGGGCTGGCTAGAGGCAGCCGTGAACACACGATAGCCAGCCCTCATGGTGTTTGTGTTATTAAAGAAAAAAAAAATTGGAGGGCTGGCTAGAGGCAGCCGTGGACACATGATAGCCAGCCCTCATGGCGTTTGTGTTATTAAAGAAAAAAAAAAATTGGGGGGCTGGCTAGAGGCAGCCGTGGACAGATGATAGCCAGCCCTCATGGTGTTTGTGTTATTAAAGAAAAAAAAAATTGGGGGGCTGGCTAGAGGCAGCCGTGGACACACGATAGCCAGCCCTCATGGTGTTTGTGTTATTAAAGAAAAAAAAAATTGGGGGGCTGGCTAGAGGCAGCCGTGGACACATGATAGCCAGCCCTCATGGTGTTTGTGTTATTAAAGAAAAAAAAAATTGGGGGGCTGGCTAGAGGCAGCCGTGGACACATGATAGCCAGCCCTCATGGTGTTTGTGTTATTAAAGAAAAAAAAAATTGGGGGGCTGGCTAGAGGCAGCCGTGAACACACGATAGCCAGTCCTCATGGTGTTTGTGTTATTAAAGAAAAAAAAAATTGGGGGGCTGGCTAGAGGCAGCCGTGAACACAATGCTTCATTTCTGCATCGTGGTTACATAGCCTTAGTGTTATTAAAGCAAAAAAAATTTGAGAGTTGGCTATAGACATTATATGCCCAATATGAGGGCTGGATGCAGGTAATCCAGGACAACCAGCAGCAAGCTCTCATGCTTGCGTGCACATTAGAAAGAGAAACATTGCCATCTGGTGTTTTTACAATCCTACAATAAAAAATTAAAAAGTTGGACAACATTGCCACCCGGTGGAGTTTCCTCAGAACACACAATGTCAACAAAAAAGTCAATGAGGGCTGGCTATTGGTCAATCAGGTAAGTGATTTAGCCAGCTCTAATGTTACATTTTTTTGCATTTTTATTGCGTAGACCCCCTCAGGAGCGATATTTCAGACCGCAGAGCGCGCAGTTTCGAGCAAAAATTTTGCCTTAACCCTGAAAAAAATTTAGCGCATCCCACCGCGTGCGTAAGCGTCCCAAATGCCAAAAAACAAATTTCCCCCATCAGTCCCTATATATTACTATAGTACAGAAGGTCATACTACCATATTGACTCTTTAATCCAGTTCCAATGTATCAAGGTCAAGCCTGTTGCACAAATGCAACAAATGTTGCATTCCGGCAACAAAAGTCGGCCATCTTGTGTCCCGTTTGCAACAAAAGGTCATCTTTTGTTGCCTTTCGGCAACATTTCAGGTCAAGCCTGTTGCAAACGGGACACGAAGCCTCTGATTTTGACCAAAGGTGCACCTCTGTAGCATAATCCCCCCAAAAGCAGTCTGTAGCATAATCCCCCCACCTCCCATAGGCCTTCTGTAGCATAATCCCCCCACCCCCATAGGCAGTCTGTAGTATAATCCCCCCGCCCCCCATAGGCAGTCTGTAGCATAATCTCCTCACTCCCCATAGACAGTCTGTAGCATAATCCCCTCACCCCCCCCCATAGGCAGCCTGTAGCATAATCCCCTCACCCCCATAGGCAGTCTGTAGCATAATCCCCTCACCCCCCATAAGCAGTCTGTAGCATAATCCCCTCACTACCCATAGGCAGTCTGTAGCATAATCCCCTCACCCCTCCCATAGGCAGTCTGTAGCATAATCCCCTCACTCCCCCCCATAGGCAGTCTGTAGCATAATCCCCTCACCCCCCATAAGCAGTCTGTAGCATAATCCCCTCACCCCCCATAGGCAGTCTGTAACATAATCCCCTCACCCCCCATAGGCAGTCTGTAGCATAATCCCCTCACCCCCCCCATAGGCAGTCTGTAGCATAATCCCCTCACCCCCCATAAGCAGTCTGTAGCATAATCCCCTCACCCCCCCATAGGCAGTCTGTAGCATAATCCCCTCAGCCCCCATAGGCAGTCTGTAGCATAATCCCCTCACCCCCCCCATAGGCAGTCTGTAGCATAATCCCCTCACCCCCCCCATAGGCAGTCTGTAGCATAATCCCCTCACCCCCCCATAGGCAGTCTGTAGCATAATCCCCTCACCCCCCCATAAGCAGTCTGTAGCATTATCCCTTCACCCCCCATAGGCAGTCTGTAGCATAATCCCCTCACCCCCCCATAGGCAGTCTGTAGCATAATCCCCTCACCCCCCATAGGCAGTCTGTAGCATAATCCCCTCACCCCCCATAGGCAGTCTGTAGCATAATCCCCTCACCCCCCATAGGCAGTCTGTAGCATAATCCCCTCACCCCCCCATAGGCAGTCTGTAGCATAATCCCCTCACCCCCCATAGGCAGTCTGTAGCATAATCCCCCCACCCCCCACAGGCAGTCTGTAGCATAATCCCCCCACCCCCCATAGGCAGTCTGTAGCATAATCTCCTCACTCCCCATAGGTAGTCTGTAGCATAATCCCCTCACCCCCCCATAGGCAGTCTGTAGCATAACCCCCCCCCCCTCTCCAATAAGAAAAAATAAATAAATAAGCACAATACTCACCTCTCTCTCCTCCTCATTCCCCCGCTGCTCCGAGCGCCCGGTCCGCACAAATCTTCAGCACAGTGGGCCGGGCGCCAAGTGATGACGTGACGTCAGTGGCGTCAGACACAGAGGACGCTATGGGGACTGATGGGAGAGGGAGCGTAGCTCCCTCTCCCATCACTGAGCTTGCAGTTGCGGTGACTTGCGGGGGGGGGGGGGGCGATGCTGGCATCGGGGACCTCCCTCCTGCTTTAGGGCCCCATAGCAGCTGCCGGGCAGTACAGGGACATTGGGTCTCCCTGCTCTGCCCGGAGTGTAACTGTAGAGGCGTGCCGCTACAGTTACAATGACGTAGCTCGGGTGGGCACCCTCAGAGCGCGGGGCCCGGGGCGACCTCCCCCTCTGCCCCCCAGGTAGCTACGCTACTGTCACAGACCCATATATTTGTATGGGGAATTTAGATTCATGAATCGTAACTATTGTTATGTGGACAACTCAATAGCTTATAATGGCTACGTATTTTATGCATGAAAACTATGGATAAAACAAGTATGTGAAACAATAAAGTCTGGATGAGGTATGAGGGGAGTCTGATTAGACATTATTTCAAAGCAAAGTCTGGGGTTTGTATTACAGAGGGTTGTGCTCAGGAGTCTGTATTAAGAGGGAGTCTGGTCTGGGTATGGATTTATGAGCTAGGTCACTGACCATAAATTTATCCTAAGTGAACAAAGCTCAAATGTGAAGACATGAAATAGCAGGTACAGTCATGGCCAAAAGTATTGAGAATGAGACAAATAGTAATTTTTCCAAAGTTTACTGCTTCATTTTTTGTAATGGCAATTTGCATATACTCCTGAATGTCAAAGAGTGATCAGCTTAACAGCAATTACTGTACTTGCAAAGTCAATATTTGCCCAGAAAATGAACTTTAACCCCCAAAACACATTTCAACATCATTGCAGTCCTGCCTTAAAAGGAGCAGCTAACATCGTTTTAGTGATTGATCCATTAACACAGGTGTGGGTGTTGATGAGGACAGGGCAGGCGATCAATCAGTCATGATTAAGTAAGAATGACATCACTGGACACTTTAAAAGGAGGCTGGTTCTTGGTATCATTGTTTCTCTTCAGTTAACCATGGTTATCTCTAAAGAAACACGTGCAGCCATCATTGCACTGCACAAAAATGGCCTAACAGGGAAGAGTATCGCAGCTACAAAGATTGCACCTCAGTCAACAATCTATCGCATCATCAAGAACTTCAAGGAGAGAGCTTCTATTGTTGTCAAAAAGGCTCCAGGGCGCCCAAGAAAGACCAGCAAGCGCCAGGACCGTATCTTCAAACTGTTTCAGCTGCGGGATCGGACTACCAGCAGTGCCGAGCTTGCTCAGGAATGGCAGCAGGCTGGTGTGCGTGCTTCTGCACGCACTGTGAGGCGGAGACTCTTTGAGCAAGGGCTGGTTTCAAGGAGGGCAGCAAAGAAGCCACTTCTCTCCAGAAAAAACATCAGGGACCGACTGATATTCTGCAAAAGGTACAGGGAGTGGACTGCTGAGGACTGGGGCAAAGTCATTTTCTCTGATGAATCCCCTTTTCGATTGTTTGGGACATCTGGAAAACAGCTTATTCGGAGAAGAGGTGAGCGCTACCACCAGTCTTGTCTCATGCCAACTGTAAAGCATCCTGAAACCATTCATGTGTGGGGTTGCTTCTCAGCCAAGGGAATCGGCTCACTCACAGTCTTGCCTAAAATCACAGCCATGAATAAAGAATAGTACCAGAATGTCCTCCAAGAGCAACTTCTCCCAACCGTCCAAGAGCAGTTTGGCGCCCAACAATGCCTTTTCCAGCATGATGGAGCACCTTGCCATAAAGCAAAGGTGATAACTAAATGGCTCATGGAACAAAACATAGAGATTTTGGGTCCATGGCCTGGAAACTCCCCAGATCTTAATCCCATTGAGAACTTGTGGTCAATCATCAAGAGACGGGTGGACAAACAAAAACCAACAAATTCTGGCAAAATGCAAGCATTGATTATGCAAGAATGGACTGCTATCAGTCAGGATTTGGTCCAAAAGTTGATTGAGGGCATGCCAGGGAGAATTACAGAGGTCTTGAAGAAGAAGGGGCAACACTGCAAATATTGACTTGCTGCATTAACTCATTCTAACTGTCAATATAACCTATTGGTACTCATAATATGATTGCAATTATATTTCTGTATGTGATATAAACATCAGACAAACACTAATAAAAACCAGAGGCCAGCAGATCATGTGAAAATATAATTTTGGTGTCATTCTCAAAACTTTTGGCCATGACTGTAGGCATCAGTCATGTAGAAGACTTAAATGTTGATTTTTTTTGCTTAATTTATAAAACCCTCGTCATGATTCATATCTTCTAAATAATACTGACTGCATCACTAGGATAGGGTCATTATTAGCATTACGCGTCCTATTTCCATTATAGCTATAAACTATCACTGATCTTATTGTCTGTACATGTGGTTATACTTGGGGCTTCCTGTATGTACAGACTGTATGGATTTTATAGGATGCAAGGGCCACTGCTCTTTTCCCCATGGCAGATACTGAATGTGTAATGTTAAACTTATTGTGTGATAATGATGGTTTGCTGGATATGTTATGGATTACGTTCAGGGGTGGATTAAGAGTAGCCAGGGCCCCGGGCAGTTTAGAAGGTGTGGGCCCCCCACAGGTACCCGATGTATCACGTGACATGTCACATGATTCCCTTTGATAGCTCATGTGATAGATCATGTGACCAACACACAGAAGCTTTGGTCACATCTGTAGACGGAAAATGATAGAAATTTTTTTCCATTATGTTCACAGTGCTATACATAACATAGCGCTATATATAGTAGAGCAGCAGTGGGAGATTAATTTCCTTGAGGGGTCACGAGAGACCATGACTGTTGTGGAGGCTGAACCAATAGGCTGAAATTAATTCTGCTCAACATTAATAATATTAACAAAATAATAAAAAATATATATTAATTGTATGACTTAATATTGAGCAGAATTAAGTATGCTGACATCCCCCTATATACAGTATGAGCCCCCACATAACTCCCTAGATACAGTATGAGCCCGCACATAGCTCCCTAGATACAGTATGAGCCCCCACATAGCTCCCTAGATACAGTATGAGCCCCACACATAGCTCCCTAGATACAGTATGAGCCCCACACATAGCTCCCTAGATACAGTATGAGCCCCACACATAGCTGCCTATATACAGTATGAGCACCCACATAGCACCCTATATACAGTATGAGCACTCACATTGCCCCCTATATACAGTAGGAGCCCCACATAGCTCCCTATATACAGTATGAGCCCTCACATAGCTCCCTAGTTACAGTATGAGCCCTCACATAGCTCCCTATATACAGTATGAGCCCTCACATAGCTCCATAGATACAGTATGAGCCCTCACATAGCTCCCTATATACAGTATGAGCACCCAAATAGCTCCCTATGTACAATATGAGCCCGTACATAGCTCCCTATATACAGTATGAGTACCCACATAGCACCCTATATACAATATGAGCCCGTACATAACTCCCTATATACAGTATGAGTACCCACATAGCTCCCTATATACAATATGAGCCCGTACATAGCTCCCTTCTCTGATCGACTGTCGGTTCCACAGCCAGCTCAGAGAATGGTCGAATGCAAAATGCAGCTACCTGGGAGACACCTTTGACCACCGCATGAGGTGGCCCAAAGGCACCCTCCTGATGGCTGTACCCCGGTCACATGCCTCTCCTCATTCCCCCATGTATGGCCCTGTACAGTCTATATGACAATACATGACTGGTATCTACTATAGTATAATCAGGGATGTGTCCTTCTGTCAGAAGCCTCTATAGACTGCGCAAGTGCAATACCTGCGCAGTCTGGCCGCAGACAGACACATCCACATCCCAGACAGGGATGAGGAGTGTGGTGCCGGATATCCCGGTATGTAAAGGCACCATAAACACATACCTGTTCAGTCCTGTCATCTCTGGAGAGGCTGGGGGAGGAATGTGGTGCCACAATCGGCGCCTGTGCATACTGTGATTTCCGGCGCTATTTTAGTCAAGACAAATATGAAAACAAAATGGACAGTGTGGTATGCGCATGCGTGTACTTTGGCGCCATTTTGTTGAATACACTCTGCACATTTGTATTCATTCAAATGAAACTGGATATTGCGCTATGCGGACATGGGGAGCATGGACCAAGGTGAGGGGGGAGCATAGACCAGGATAGGGGAACAGGAAGGGGGAGCATATACCAGGATGGGGAAGCATGGACCAGGATGGGGGAGCATATACCAGGATGGGGGAGCATATACCAGGATGGGGGAGCATGGGCCAGGATAGCGGAGCATATACGAGGATGGGGAAGCATACACCAGGATGGGGGAGCATATACCAGGATAGGGGAGCATATGCCAAGATGGGAGGAAGCATGGACCAGGATGGGGGAGCATGTACCAGAATGGGGGACCAGGATGGGGAAGCATATACCAGGATGGAGGGATGGGGGGGAAGCATGGACCAGGATGGGGGGAGCATATACCAGGATGGGGGACCAGGATGGGGAAGCATACACCAGGATGGGGGAGCATATACCAGGATGGGGGACCAGGATGGGGAAGCATATACCAGGATGGGGGAGCATATAACAGGATGGAGGACCAGGATGGGGGAGCATATACCAGGATGGGGGAGCATATACCAGGATGGGGGAGCATATACCAGGATGGGGGAGCATATACCAGGATGGGGAAGCATATACCAGGATGGGGGAGCATATACCAGGATGGGGGAGCATATACCAGGATGGGGGAGCATACACCAGGATGGAGGAGCATACACCAGGATGGAGGAGCATATACCAGGATGGGGGACCAGGATGGGGAAGCATACACCAGGATGGGGGAGCATATACCAGGACAGGGGCAAATATACCAGGATGGGGAAGCATACACCAGGATGGGGAAGCATATACCAGGATACGGGGCCAGGATAGGAGAGCATATACCAATAAAAAAGCTCGCCACCCGGGCGTAAAACGAGTTCAATAGCTAGTGCGATATACTGTGATATAGACATCAGATGTTATATACTATACACATTGTTATATCCCATCTGATGTCTTTACCACAGTATACCGTACACTAATCTGTATACTGGATGTGACATTTTGTACAGGGATATACACTGTACTGATCACACCGGCCTACAGGACCTCACATATTATATATGGAGCAGTATAGTATGTGACGTCCTGTAGGTTTTGGGCTGATCAGTCAGTGCAGGATCCTGTATGCGATGTCTGTGGTCTCTGCTGGGGCTCAGTGTGATTTATTGCATGACTGTGAATTTTCCTGCAGATCTGGTGACGATGGAGCCGATGACCTGGCATTGACAGCGCGAGCTGATCTGCAACAAAGGTCAGACTCCGGCAATAAGTCACACAGAGCCCCAGCAGAGCGACCGCTGACCTGATACTAAGGGATCTGTGTGAACTCATTAGGAGGAGAGCAGCATCTTGCAGCCCCCTCCTCACTCCAGACAACCTGCCCTGGGCCCGACCTCATATTTACTATTTACCGCCATCCACTGATGCAGGAGCTCCTCTCCGGCAGGCTGAAGTGAAGCAGCTCCAGGCGCCGCTGTGTGACGTCAGTCCTGGAGACACAGCGTGCAAGGGGTGTGTCTGTCTCCCTGATGCAGCCGGCGTCTAATGGTACGGTGCGGTTCCCCTGCCCATGCCTCTGCAGAAAACATTATAATGAGGGCGATCTGGCCATGGGCTCCCCCGAAGGCCAGGGCCCCGGGCGGTAGCCCAGATTGTCCTCATTATAATCCGCCTATGATTACATTGCTTTGAATGTGTTGACTACGGGTCAGAGTGATGATTGTAGTTGCCTTGTCTCCTCTGTCATTACATCGGAGAGAACTCAAGCGTCATAGTAAATTGGTGTATTGTTATCACTCAGTCAGTGTGGGAATTCAAGAGAGGTAAAGACTGCGAGTCTCCCATGTGGACAAGGTTAGTAGATAAATAGGTAGAACAAATAGGTCATGCGCTCTCTGTAACAGGGCGGGTGTAGCCTTCAATGTGACCAACTGAGCACAATAATTAGAAGCTGATACTTGTGACCAGGTTGTTGAGCCATTCTAAAGCTGGCCACACAAATTAGATGACTGTTGACCAAACGATTCTTCAGTGGATCATTCAGCCAACAGCCATCTTTGCTGACTCTCCCATGGAATGGATTGCTCACTTGGCTGAGCACTCCTGTGTTCTCCATGATTTCTGAGAGAACAAAGTGATCAGCAGTCCCAAATTGGATATGTCCAATTGTCATCTCCTGCGACCATCAGTTGACCTGTGCCCCTATACACATTAGAGTGTCTGGCATATCGATGTGTTTGACCAACTTTAACCTAATGTGTATGGAGAAAGCTGTATTTACACTGAAAGATTATCATGTACGATCGTTTTTAAGAAACAGGCTGATGATCATCAGATAAAAAAAGCAAAACTCGCATTCACTGGGTGAAATTATTTTTTGTGCAGCACAAAAAATCATTGTTCTCAGTGGTGCAGTGGTCCTTTCTAAATACGACTCGGACTCCCAAGAGCTATGGCTGCTTATGCACTCTGAACAATCTGCTACAGATCGCTCAGTCTGCCCATGTAAACAGGCTTTTAAATTTCTGCAAATGGGTTTGTGTAAATGGATCCTACAACATAAGAAAAGCTGAATATAGTGCTGCCGGGGAGATTATATGTTATTGGCCTGTACTGGGAGGGTGATGCCCATGTCAAGTTAACCACTTCGCGCCAGAGCCTCTTTTTGCCTTCGTGACCGGGCCAATTTTTTCAATTCTGACCACTGTCACTTTATGAGGTAATTACTCTGGAACGCTTCAACGGATTCCCCTGATTCTGAGACTGTTTTTTCGTGACATATTGTACTTCATGATAGTGGTAAAATTTCTTCGATATCACTTGCGTTTATTTGTGAAAAAATCGGAAATTTGGCAAAAATTTTGAAAATTTTGCAATTTTCAAACTTTGAATTTTCATGCCCTTAAATCAGAGAGAGATGTCACACAAAATAGTTAATAAATAACATTTCCCACATGTCTACTTTACATCAGCACAATTTTGGAACCAACATTTTTTTTTGTTAGGAAGCTATAAGGGTTAAAAGTTGACCAGCGATTTCTCATTTTTACAACAAAATTTACAAAAACATTTTTTTAGGGACCACATCTTATTTGAAGTGACTTTGAGAGGCCTTTATGACAGAAAATACCCAAAAGTGACACCATTCTAAAAACTTCACCCCCCAAGGTGCTCAAAACCACATTCAAGAAGTTTATTAACCCTTCAGGTGCTTCACAGGAATTTTTGGAATGTGGAAGAAAACAATGAACATTTAACTTTTTTTTCACAAAACTGCTACTTTAACCTCAAATTTTTAATTTTCACAAGGGCAGCCAGAAAAAATGGACCCCAAAATGTGTTGTGCAATTTCTCCTGAGCACGCTGATACCCCATATGTGGTGCAAAGCCACTTTTTGGGCGCACGGCATGGCTTGGAAGGTAAGGAGCGCCATTTGACTTTTGGAATGGAAATTTGACTGGAATCGATAGCGGACGCCATGTTGCATTTGGAGAGCCCCTGAGGTGCCTAAACAGAGGAAACCCCCAACAAGTGACCCCATTTTGGAAATGACACCCCTCTGGGAATTCATCTATGAGTTTTGTGACCATTTTAACTCAATGGATGATTTCCAGAAACAAGCACGCAATGGAAGGTTTAGATTCTGGAGAACCCCCCCTGGAAATTAAGTGAGCTCTACTCAAATGTGTCATTCACTAAATGAACCAAATGTTTGAATGACAAATTGGGATACATTTTTACAGTTTAAAAACGTGGTTCTGTGTGGAAGATTTTAAAGCAGTCAGTGACGCATAAGGCTGGCAATGATGGGCATTGTGCGCAATAGTAGCGGGTATCACGCCTCATTCCTCTCTTAGTACATACACAACATCTTTTCTGGGGGTTCCTTCTTGTTTCCGTTGCTGGAATAAGTGCAATAAAATGTCGCTCAGTGAGTCTTTTCACATCCTCAGATTCTAATGGATGAGCGGGGCTAACACTTTGAAAGACAAGATTATCAGAGGCCAGCAGCTGACATCTGCGTCCCAGCGCAGCGGCGTATGACATCACTGACGCAGATGTCAGCTGCAGGCCTCTGATAGGTCGGCAGCTGGCATTGGTATTGCTGTGCAGAGAGCCTGTCTCTGCTCGGCAATACACTGCACTACGGTGCTTATGTCGGCGGCTACTGGTCCGGGCCGGAATTGTCAAGGGGTCTATGGTGCCTGCATGCTGCATATGCAGAAGGACGCCGAGGGAACGGAAGACAGGTGAGAAGAATTTTTTTTTCTCTGTTATGTGCACTATGGGCATCTGGATAGGGACATATGGGCACGTGGGTGAGCACATATGGCCACCTGGATGAGGACGTATGGCCACCTGGATGGGGACATTCCTACAATATGGGGACCTGGAGGGGGACATTCCTACAATATTTGGACCTGGATGGGGGGCATTACTACAAGATGAGGACCAGGATGGGGCATTACTACAAGATGAGGACCAGGATGGGCACATTGCTACAATATAAGGACCAGGATGGGCACATTGCTACAATATGAGGACCAGGATGGGCACATTGCTACAATATGAGGACCAGGATGGGCACATTGCTACAATATGAGGACCAGGATGGGCACATCGCTACAATATGAGGACCAGGATGGGCACATCACTACAATATGAGGACCAGGATGGGCACATCACTACAATATGAGGACCAGGATGGGCACATCACTACAATATGAGGACCAGGATGGGCACATCACTACAATATGAGGACCAGGATGGGCACATCACTACAAGATGGGGACCACGATGGGGCATTACTACAAGATGGGGACCAGGATGGTGCATTACTACAAGATGAGGACCAGGATGGGGCAATACTTCAAGATGAGGATCAGGATGGGCACATTACTACAAGATGAGGACCAGGATGGGGCATTACTGCAAGATGAGGACCAGGATGGGTACATTACTACAAGATGAGGATCAGGATGGGCACATTACTACAAGATGAGGATCAGGATGGGGCATTACTACAAGACGAGGACCAGTTCAAAAAGTGTATAGAAAAAAAATGGTATCACTAAAAATGTCACTTTGTCATGCAAAGAATGCGGCCCCCCAAATTCAATTTTTTTCCGTGTGCGGCCCATATACCCAGCTGAGTTTGAGACCCCTATTCTATACCATTTTAATATTTTGATTTTGTACTTCTGAAAACATTCTAGAGTGAAGACATCAGTAATCAAATACAGAGATGGATTTCACACTGACGGCATCATTTGATGAGGCATGTTGGCCGATAATGTTGATATGGGAGAGGATTAACCATGGATATACATCAGATTCTCCCCCAAAGTCATTGGGGTTCCGAAAAGGAGGCTATGGATACCAAATATGGGTTTTAGCTCCTACAACGAAAAATATTCTGTTTTCTGGGACACTTTTCACTCATACTGGAAAGTGCACACTCCATTCGGCCCTGTTTTATATTTCATTGGACCTCGGTTTATTGATGAGACAAGCCAAGGATTATATGTACCGCCATCATTTACTGTCATTGTATCAGATACAAATGTTTTAATGCCTGCTCGAGCTTCAACGGTAGCTAAGCAAATATTAAAAATTACCCATTTTGTTCTAAACTCTATTTAGTGCAGTGATTTAGATGATAAACACATTTGATGTATGAAAATCTTAAACTTTATATATATTTTATTGCAAATTTACATTTTTCCCTGAATGTCAAGGTGTTCATATCTCTTACGTGGGTATTTCATGTTCTAAAAAAATAGTTAATAGCATTTACATGCTGTTAAACAATATTGAGTAAAGAATCATTTACTACATCTAAACATATAGTATGACACCGTTTTATGTTCAAAGTGTTTATCAATGTGCATGTCCACCTCATGTGCTAAGTGCTGCTGGATATGCATGCTTGGTCTCTCTCCTGCAGTAGCATTATATACCTATGAAAAGTCCATGTGCAAAGGAAGTAAAAGGGACCATACTGTCTGCTGCCAGAAGGGGAAGAAAACTGATTATGTGCGGAGTTGGCACCCAGCAGCACAGATTAATAGCAGCTAAGAGATGGGGCAGTACAGCTGAGCTGACAGCACTATGAGAAAAGAGCTCACAAAAGTATAATGAGACAAAGCTAACCTCTGCTGTACTGCCCCTTCCCCAACACTTTCTGACATGATGAAAGCTGAAGAAGTGTTAGTAATCACACATATGTCTACTATTCTCCTAGAACTATGTAATCACATACAGATTTGCAGGAAAATCAGTGAGAGCAGACAGTCTATAATTACAAAATAGAACCTACAAAGTCGCAAGTAACAAAACATAATTTTATTAATTAATAAATATAGCTGGACAACTAGAGATATTAAAAAACAAGATATAGGACTAATTAAAAACCAATAAAACACAGCAGGCACAATAATAAGTACTGAACATAGGTCCCGATGCCCACATACTCCCTGTGCAGCCTCCACCTTACCCTCCAATGCACGTTTCACTAATGCTTCCGAAGGGGTGGTGAAGTGGAGAATGGAAGCCAACTTTTTAATGAGTGAGAAAGGTGGTAGAGGTGATGGCCATTTCTATCAACGCCTTCCACTATGATTATGTGGCGTGGTCATTATCAATACCTGCATTGGAGGGCGCTGATGGAGTCATTGAAGCTGAAATTCCGGGTCCAAGCCGAGCAGCCAGTGCGTATGTGCGAAATGGAGTGGCAGCCATCTTGGATGAGGAAAACTTGCCCAATGCAACTATGAAAGTAGAAATACAGTTATATGAAAAAGTTTGGGCACCCCTATTAATCTTAAGCTTAATGTTTTATAAAAATTGGTGTTTTTGCAACAGCTATTTCAGTTTGATATATGTAATAACTGTTGGACACCGTAATGTTTCTGCCTTGAAATGAGGTTTATTGTACTAACAAAAAATGTGCAATCTGCATTCAAACAAAATTTGACAGGTGCATAAGTATGGGCACCTCACCAGAAAAGTGACATTAATATTTAGTAGATCCTCCTTTTGCAAAAATAACAGCCTCTAGTCGCTTCCTGTAGCTTTTAATGATTTCCTGGATCCTGGATGAAGGTATTTTTGACCATTCCTCTTTACAAAACAGTTCCAGTTCAGTTAAATTTGATGATCGCCGAGCATGGACAGCCCTCTTCAAATGATCCCACAGATGTTCAATGATATTCAGGTCTGGGGACTGGGATGGCCATTCCAGAACATTGTAATTGTTCCTCTGCATGAATGCCTGAGTAGATTTGGAGCGGTGTTTTGGATTATTGTCTTGCTGAAAGATCCATCCCCTGCGTAACTTCAACTTTGTCACTGATTCTTGAACATTATTGTCAAGAATCTGCTGATACTGAGTGGAATTCATGCATCCCTCAACTTTAACAAGATTCCCGGTGCCGGCATTGGCCACACAGCCCCAAAGCATGATGGAACCTCCACCCAATTTTACTGTGGGTAGCAAGTGTTTTTCTTGGAATGCTGTGTTTTTTTGCAGCCATGCATAACGCCTTTTTGTATGACCAAACAACTCAACCATGGTTTCATCAGTCCACAGGACCTTCTTCCAAAAAGAAATTGGCTTCTCCAAATGTGCTTTTGCATACCTCAGCCGACTCTGTTTGTGGCGTGCTTGCAGAAACGGCTTCTTTCGCATCACTCTCCCATACAGCTTCTCCTTGTGCAAAGTGCGTTGTTGACCGATGCACAGTGACACCATCTGCAGCAAGTTGATGCTGCAGCTCTCTGGAGGTGGTCTGAGGATTGTCCTTGACCTCACCATTCTTCTTCTCTGCCTTTCTGATGTTTTTCTTGGCCTGCCACTTCTGGCCTTAACAAGAACTGTCCCTGTGTTCTTCCATTTCCTTACTATGTTCCTCACAGAGGAAACTGACAGGTTAAATCTCTGAGACAGCTTTTTGTATCCTTCCCCTGAACAACTATGTTGAATAATCTTTGTTTTCAGATCATTTGACAGTTGTTTTGAGGAGCCCATGATGCCACTCTTCAGAGGAGATTCAAACAAGAGAACAACTTGCAAGTGGCTATGAAGTTCAAAGCTTAATGAGGTTACAAAACCAAAAAAGTGCTTTAGTAAGTCAGTAAAAAGTAGGTAGGAGTATTTAAAACAAGAAAATGATAAGGGTGCCCATACTTATGCACCTGTCAAATTTTGTTTGAATGCAGATTGCACATTTTCTGTTAGTACAATAAACCTCATTTCAAAGCAGAAACATTACTGTGTCCAACAGTTATTACATATATCAAACTGAAATAGCTGTTGCAAAAACACCAATTTTTATAAAACATTAAGCTTAAGATTAATAGGGGTGCCCAAACTTTTTCATATAACTGTAGATTGGAAAATATGGGGCGGCGGCTATATTGGATGGGGGAAACGTGCCTATTGCAGTGGGGAAAGTAGACCTTGATGGGAAAAAGAGCCAAATGAAAAAAAATATGTATGTGGATAACTGATGAAAAATGACAGAATGTGGAAGCATGGAGTGAAAAGTGAGGGTGCTAAAAAATAAACAAAGAAATATGATTGGATGCGTTGTGACATGTCAATGAAATGAATGATGAAAAAAAAAATCTAAATAAAGTGATAGGGGAATAGGGAAGATCACAAAATGAAAAACTAAGAAAAAAAAATATATATAATGATAATAAATAAATAGTAAGTAATAAAAAATTGTAAAATTAAAATAATAACAGTGTAATGAGTAAGCAAAGAAAGAGAACATATGAATGTGAAAAAGGGTATGCATAGTGGTAGAATAAAATAGTGTGTATAAAACACACAGAACAATGAAAAAAATATATAAAAACACATTTAAATGGAAAAACGTGCAGCAATATCCAGATGAGACGACAAAGTAAAAAATACTGGAAGAAGGAAAAAATGTGGGACTTGTTTTCATATTAGCCACTGAGATAAACTGCATCCTAGATTGAAAGAGAAGAAGTGAGAAAACAAATAAAAATGAATAAAACTAAAAAGCCACAGCCGACTTCGCAAATATAAGGAAAATAAAATGAAATGTTGGGAAACAATAAGGGAACAAAAAGATGGTAAATTGTAGTCATTAAAGAATACAACAATTAAAGATAGGAAACAAAACTGAGCTGTTCTTATAAACCAAGAGGTGCCAATGTTTATAAAGTAGTTATCCACTTACATTCAATTTGTACCAGCTTTTTCTTGTTTCAGAAAAAACTGTTTCAATATAGGCCAATGGACTTCATCTCTTCGACTATGGAAACTGGTAATTGGCAGGACACGTTCATCTTGATTTTTCATCTTTTTCAGTAAATCATCAAGGTTACATACTCTAGCTAATCTGTAACCTCGGTCAATATCTTTTACTCGATATCCGCGTTGTGTAAATCTGTCTTTCAGATCTCTAACATGGCTCTCAAAGTCAGATGTTTGATCACACAAAATTACTTATCCATTCATGAGAATATTGTGTCTGAACCATATCTCTCACCCATAGCCCTACAAAAAAGATTTTCATAAGACAGCGCAAATGTTACGCCCATTGCCACACCCATAGTCTGCAAGAAAAATCTGTTCCTGAATACAAAAAAAATTGTGATCCAAAACAAAATTGAGTCCATTGGACGGATAAGGAGGTCTCTGGATAGACCCTGCATGTTGAGAAGAAATTTGGTTGCTGGCATCCCCTGTTGATGACTAATGCAGGTATAAAGGGACTCAATATCACATGTCACAAGGAACATGTCAGGTTCCAATACTTCACCATCCAATCGCCTTAAAACCTCTCTCGACTCCTTTAAGTAGGACGGAAGATCGACCATACAAGGTTGAAGACAATGATCAAGGAATCTACAGATCTGTTCATTCATACTTCCACATCCTGATACAATGGGACAACCTGGGGGGGGTTGAGTAAATTTTCATGAACCTTAGGTAATAGAATGTAGCAATAACTGGACCGTCAACCATGAGATCTTCCCATTATGGTTTAGGGATAGTGCCTCTCTCAAGTGTCTTATCCAAAATAAGGAACATATTATTTTGAAATGTTCTTATTGGCAATCTGCAAAAAAATACTTGACATCATTCAGTTGACAGGAAGCCTCCCTTTCATACATGTCAGTATGCCAAATAACCACATTCGATCCTTTGTCAGTTTACCTTTTTACCACCTGTTTCATGATTTTTTTTAATTTCATTTAAAGCAGTCATCTGTTGTTTAGTAACATTATCATTGATTCGCAGTGATGAGTGAATATTTTAAGTTACTCAGACTGTTCTCATGAAAATTTCAAGTGGGACAAAGAGAGAGTAGAGGAAATATGGCAGATTTCTTGACAATTCAAGAAGGGTTTTCTGGTCATTGAGGATCTTTCCGACCCCCTTTCATATTAACCTCCCTTTAAAGAAACACATGGCTGCATGCGACATGGGTTAAACAGAAGGCACTATACTCCAATAGTGACTTCCCACCAAAACGGACATTTTTAATATCAGCTTCTGAACCAGACCTATCCCCCGCCACAGCTCCGGACACGTGACACCTTACTTGGCCTGGGCCTGCCACACACCTAAAGCTTGCTCAATACCCTCTCTCAAGGCCAAAGACCATAAATCCATCCCAATATCATTTAGATGCACACCGTCCGATCTCAAGTGCTCCCTAGAAGGCACCTCCAAATCCTTACGCCTTACCACCACACCTTGCTACGAAACGAGCCATAGTTTTGTTAACCTTAATCCTGGTCTTGTTAATACGCTCAACCGATTTTGTGTACCTCCAGTTCAGCAGAGCAACAATGTCCGACCAAACAATAACGATTCCTGGATACGCTGACCACAACCGTAACATGTCGAATTTAATATCTCTGATGAGTTTCCATGATGATCTAACCCCAAGGTAATTTCCACCAACATGTAACACAAGTACATTCGGCAGTTGATTCACCCTACAATAGTATGCCACCTCCGGCAAAACACTCCCCCAGGTCATACCGCGGATACCCAGCCACTTGATCAGTGCCGTGGACCGAGCCTGCCTGAGCTGCCGACCATCCGTGTGAACATCGGCCAGTAACGCACCCCAAAACATGCAAGAATGACCGAGGATCCACATTAAACATGCACTTTAATAAAACAAAACAATGACCTCATTAATAAACATAAATATCACCACACTAACAAACAGCTACAGCCCATCTCAACCTTATACAGCCACAAGGTGAGGGCGTCCATATGAGCGAAAAAGTGCTGATTCACAACGACCTATACGCCGAACCACATCATCACCCAAGCCCCAACGAGAAGCCTCCGTCGCCGCACCAATGCGGAACGAATGAGACCCATACTCTTCAGGCTTTTCACCCATTAACATTAATCAATGTTTAAAAACTGCAACAAATTGGTACCGAGACAGTGCAAATTCGTCCACATGTCATAAGAACACACCCAGCATTGCACCATGAACTGCCATAAAATGCCTTACTACGACAATCGGGCAGGCTAAATAACCAGGAATAGAATAAACATTCCCACATTGATCAGTCTTAGACTGCCTGAACACACATTCCACCCTATCATCCAACACATGAACGTCACCCAAAAGCAAACCCCCTTCCACCATACGTGGAGGACTGATTAGCTCGCTTATGCGAAATGCACCAAAGAAGGCTAACACAAAAGCAGCCGAAAACAATGCTATCTCATAAAGGGAATAACAAACAGATTGCACACAACCCAACAACTTGTTCAACAGTGCAAAAGAAACTGGCCTCCTTTTATCTTGACTAACTACGCCTTTCCGAAAATCCTTCATGGCCTGATTCACCAAAAATTCCTTTGTGACATCCTTCACACCCTGTAACTTAAACAGAAATGCCAGCGTCGCTAATCTCTGCGACACTGCGGACACCGATCTACCCGAAATGAAATCTTTTCCTAAAAAGGATAAAACTAAACACAGCCTATCCTTATCAGAAGAATCCACCTCCATGCACGCACTCAAAGTTTCCCATTCTAGCAATAATTTTGGATACCTTCTTGAGTTCTTGATTAACTCGAAAACTACACATTGACTAGACTCCAAAGCACATTGGGACATTCCGCTCCCACTTTATCTGCCCATGGCACCAGCTGGAGAAACCAGTCGAACTGAAACGAGACAGCGCATCAGCCACTTCATTCAATTCCCCCGGAACATGCCTCGCCACTATACACATTCCTTTCCAAACAGCGCAACACCAAGTGACGTAGGTACACCACTATAGGAGGAGATTTTGCCAACAAAGAATTTATTGCATGAACCTCCAACAGGTTATCACAATAAAAACAAACGTTCTTTCCGCTAAACTCGGCCCCCCACAATTCCAGGGCCAGTACAGTTGGGAATAATTCCAACAAGGACAAGTTTTTTTACCAAACCCGTTTCCTGTCAGGTCACTGGCCAAGGACCTACGCACCAATGTCCCAGAAAAAACGCTCCAAAACCCAATGACCTAGCAGCAACCGTGTAAAGCTGCAAGTTATCATAGAATCATAGAATGGTAGAGTTGGAAGGGACCTCCTGGGTCATCTGGTCCAACCCCTTGCTCAAAGCAGGATTCACTAAATCATCTCAGACAGATGTCTGTCCAGCCTCTGTTTGAAGATGTCCATTGAAGGGGAACTCACCACCTCTCGTGGCAGCCTGTTCCACTCATTAATCACCCTAACTGTCAAAAAGTTTTTTCTAATATCTAATCTGTGTCTCCTCCCATTTAGTTTCATCCCATTGCTTCTAGTCTTTCCTTGTGCAAATGAGAAGATGATCCTTCTACAATGTGACAGCCCTTGACATATTTGTAGACAGCTATTAAGTCTCCTCTCAGTCTTCTTTTTTGCAAGCTAAACATTCCCAAATCCTGCAACCGTTCCTCATAGGACATGGTTTGCAGACCAGTCACCATTCTGGTCGCTCTTCTCTGAACTTGCTCCAGTTTGTCTATGTCTTTTTTAAAATGTGGTGCCCAAAACTGTACACAGCATTCCAGATGAGGTCTGACCAAAGAGGAGTAAAGACAGATAATGACTTCACGTGATCTAGACTGTATGCTTCTGTTAATACATCCCAGAATTGTATTTGCCTTTTTTGCTGCTGCATCACACTGTTGACTCATGTTCAGTCTATGACCTATTAGTATACCTAAGTCTTTTTCACATGTACTGTTGCTTAGCTCTATTCCTCCCATTCTGTATATGCTTTTTTCATTTTTATTGCCCAGATGTAGTACTTTGCATTTTTCCCGGTTAAAAACCATTCTGTTGGTTGCTGCCCACTGCTCCAGTTTATTTAGGTCTTTTTGAATCCTCTCTCTCTCTTCTCTAGTATTAGCTATCCCTCCTAGCTTTGTGTCATCAGCAAATTTAATCAGTTTACCCTCAATTCCTTCATCTAAATCATTGATAAAGATGTTGAACAATACAGGTCCCAGGACGGAGCCCTGTGGTACCCCACTTGAGACATTCATCCAGCTGGATGTGAAGCCATTTACAACCACCCTTTGAGTCCGATCACTAAGCCAGTTATGAATCCACCTAACAGTTGCCTGGTCCATTGCATACTTGGTCATTTTTTCAATAAGGATGGTGTGAGATACTTTGTCAAATGCTTTGCTGAAGTCAAGATATACTATCATTGGACACCACTTTGTCCATCCACAGCGTGCAACCATTATATTTCGCCAGAAAAGAGTCCCAAACCTCCAGATCCGCCTTGATCTCCTGAGTAACGCGAAAAAAATGATGCGACGATGATTTTCCTGCCAACGCCTCCGATAATCACCTGGAAAACACCCTGACCATCGGCATTATCCTGCAAGCAAAATTAAGCTTGCCCAACAATGACCGTACTACCTTCAACCTTATTTTCTTGACGCGTCGCACCGCCGCTTCCGCCAGCCGCAAATCCATCAACTTTCCTTTAGGAAGCCTACACTCCATCGCCACACTGTCAATTTCTATACCCAAAAAACACATCACCGTAGCAGGGCCCTCCGTCTTGTCTGCGGCTAATGGGATCCCAAACAACACCGTCACCTTCTTTAAAGTTACCCACAAAACTGAACACACTAACAAGCCAGAAGGCCCAACACAAAAGAAATCATTCAGGTAGTGAATTATTGAAGAGACCCCGGACATGTCCCGAACCACCCATTCAACAAATAAACTAAAAGCCTCAAAGTATGAGCATGATATAGAGCAGCCCATGGGCAAACAACGATCTACAAAAATGTTTTCATCCCACATGCAGCCTAACAGATGAAGAGTGTCCGGATGCACTGGAAGCAAGCAAAAAGCCGCCTCAATATCCGATTTTGCCATTGTGGCGCCCCTGCGGGGTCAGTCGCCACAGAGGTACTGCATCTCACCCAGAGGTGTGGTATCTCACTCTCAGGTAAGGATGGAGTACTGCCTGGGACCCACCCACTTGCATCCAACACTACACCCTTCCAGGCCAGCAGGCGGGGCAAGATGCACTGCCTTATGCTGAGCCCTGTCCCTGTTGGAAGTGCGGTGGAACCGACTGAGGGGGAACCAAGTATTGGGTGAGGGTGGAGGAAGCTAGGGGAGCACTTCAGTAGGTGTATAAAAAGGGGAGCCATCTTGAGAGAGAGAGTCCAGTCAGTGTTCAGTCTGAGGAGAGAGTGGTGGAAGCAGGAGCTCTGCTCAGAGAAGAGAGCCTAGACAGAGAGGCCCAGGAGGACTGGCTGAAGAGGAAGGGAGCAGAGGAAGGCTCCAGGAGTGAGGGGATCCCAGGGGCACGGCAAGTGCGGAAGCCACCAATGCGCCCGAATCTGCAGGAACGTGGAGGTATCAGGCCGCAAAGAGGACCGGTCCCTAACTATTGGAGAACTACAAGGCTCAGCTAGAAACCGGATGCTTCTGTACTTTCAGGGTGCAGCTGCTCACAACCACAACTACATCGCTAAAAAGGTAGCCACATAGGATTCAGGGGACTGCAGGTTACCCGCCAAAATCCGAGGTTACCGGCTTGGGACACTGGCGCAGGGCAGGAGGGTGAGAGCCAGCGCAGGAAGACGACCGAGTAAGGCACACAGACTGGGGTCCCGTTATGTACTCCTGAGGCACCTGGGAGATTGCTGAACCCCTGCCTTGGTAAACACAGGACGGTGTGGGAGGTTACCCTGGTCCTGGTAACCTGGAGTTCAACAACTGTGAGTAAACCTTGAAGACTACACCCCACTGTGTCCTAGAATTATTATCTGCGCCATCACCTGCACTACACCGCACCAACCACATCCGCCCTATAGTATCACTACTTACTGCCCTGGAGCTAAGCTCTCCCTGTGGAGAGCTGAACCAACTCTGCTGCGTCATCATCAGTTCCAGAGGATCTGCACCGCAGCGGCGGCCCCATATAGCAGCATATCACAGGTGTCGTCACGAACATTATATAAAAACTATATTCCCTTTTCTTTAATCCCTTTTATTAACCGCCCTGGGTCACGGACCGGGTCACTGCCACTGTGACACCCCCAGCACCGACCTGCCCCGCTACAGAGTACCCCACGGCCCAGGGGGCGAGTCACCACCAACGCAGCTTGCCCTGCTGCCCTTACCAACCCTAATGACTTATCAAACGATAACTCTACCGGGATGCCATTCACGGAGTCTTCTTCTAGAGAAGATAAGTGATGAATAAGCCAAAACTTATTTGGTACCAGCTTGGGTACAACATTCAAAGGGGAAATTCTCAATTCTGGCCAAGGCGGATCCAGAAACTGTCCCGCCGTGCTCCCCAAAGCCACTTCATTATACAGCGTTTCCATCACCACCTCCGGGTGTTCCCCTGCCGATTTCAAATTTCCCGGCCTAAATTTTGGCGCTCAGAAAAACCCAGCTCAATTAACCTAGCCGCCTCCATATCTGGATATCTATTTAAAAATGGAAGCATCGCCTCGACCTTCACGGGAGTCCTCCCTCTTTCCAGAACCCTCACCTGTTTTGCCTTTTGCTCGTTTAAAGCACTTACTGAGCCCCTGACTTCCCCTACATCCAAAACACTCGTGCTTAAACTTGCATGTGCCCCCAAACTTACATTGCCCCTAGTTGAACTGCCAACAAAAACCTTTCTTTATAGACACTGAAGATCCGCTGGCTGTCTCCTGCCCTCCGGTTTCTGCTGCTGGGCTTTCGGTGCCCCACAACCTCGGACTCCGGTGTCCAGTTCTTCTGCGCTTCCTCTGGGGTGAACTGCCATGCAGCTCCACTCCCTAGGTCTTTCCTCATCGACGTCCTGACTTCAACTCCTTTCTTCTTTCCTCAAACTAACCCCGCCTCCAGATCCCAGTTGCTAAGGGGAGGAGCTCCCCTTGCTGGTCTGGAGCCAGGAAAGTGTTGCATGCTAGCAAAACCTGATTAGGGGACCCCTCCTTGCTTCGAGGCATGGCATCACCCCTTGTGAGGGAGGCAATGCCACTGTGGCACCCGGACTCCTGGGGTGCCACATACACTTCAATTATCCAACCGAACCACCTCATCCTCCTTTTCTTTCTCAGTATTACTCTTTTCCTGTGATAACACCGAGCCACCACCCTGCAGGCGCACTCCCGCCTGCCCCTGAACCTCCGGAAGCCACTCACGCCACTGCCGGCGACCTCACATCACTTGCCCCCTGTGACGCCAAGCCCTGCAATACACTTAATAATTGACCCCATAGATAATGCACCCACCAATTGCCCCTTGAATATTCCCTATAACACCCTCTGAATTACTAACCCCCAACACACCCCGAGCACCACCCACATCAGTTAAAGTATGAACAAGGGTAGTCTCCTCATGAGGCTGCCTCAGAGAGATCCTCTGACCGGCCGCGACATCTCCTGACGGAACTTGCTCATGTTCTGACGGTCCCTATGAAATCTCGCCCTCCTCTCAGCTTTTCTCCATGTTTTCAACGTTGTCAGGTCTTGATAAAGGCGCAGAAGGGGCTGCCTGACGACGCTGCCGCTCCGGATCCAAAGATAGCTCCCTAAGGTCCCGCACATCTGCCGGCCGCTTCCTGCCCGATGATCTTAAAAGGGCCCCGCAGGGCAGCCTGCCCCCGCAATCTCCCGTGGCACTCCTGGACCCCAGATCCTCCCATCCACAGACCCACCCTGCCGCCTGCAGGAGGGCCGCTCATCTCTCATCCGTCCCCTTTCTTGACCACCTGCTGCTGCGCCAGTGTTCCTCATGGCTCTGCTGCACCTCCGCCCTGCAAGCCGTGCTCCTCCCTGCCGACTGTGGGAAGGCCCTTCACGCTCCCTCCCCCGCCGGGGTCGACCCCAGCATGACATCGGGGCCACCGCTGCAGACAGCAACTCCTCCCCCGCCGTACACTGGACGCTGGCCCCGCCCTCATCCGCAGACCGTGGGAGGACTCCTCGTCCCGCCATCTTGCCAGGTATAACCCACGGCTGGCTTGTCACCGGGGGTCACCGCCGCGCTGCTCGGGGGCCTTTTAGGCCGCAAACCGGAAGTAGGCCGCAGCGCAGGCACGCCCACTTCTGGTAGGCTGCGGCTCCGGCGAGGATTCCTCCTGGGGATCGGAGAAGGAGCCTCAGGCACGCGCTGCTCCCCTGGCTGCAGAGGTCCCCGAGGGGGCTCCTGGAGCTTCTCCTGCTCCGAACCTCACCTGCTGGTGAGTAACGCTCCGGCGGCCGTGACCGCTGCAGGCCTCCCTGAAGCTTCTTCTGCAGCCGACGACTGTGCACAGGTCACCCGCAGCTGCTGCTGCACCAAGTCTGCCCCATGGATCGCTGAGACAGGCCGCGCTAGGTCCAGGAAGGCCACAAGATCTGCCATGGCTCCACTGCAGGGTCTGGTCTGCTTCAGCTGCGATCCAGGAAGCAAGAGGAGGTAACTGACCCCTGCCCTTCCTTATATCATCTCTTGCTCCTCCCCCCACCTCTTCCCCTCCAATCAAAACTCCCCACACTACTCCTAATCCCTTATTCAAAATTTTAACTCCTTCACTCCCACCCTCCTATCTTGTCATGTGGCCTATACGCCCTATGGGGCTCCCTGGCCTTCCTTACTAATGGTAGAGGGAAACTTACCCTTGTATACTTCGCCTGCCCCAGCAAGAGATTTTCTAATGCCTGGATTGCTTGGAGTTCCCTGTCTGTGGTAAAAATAGAATTGGTGGAATTTATCATGAAACATTTCTTAACAGTTTTTGAATAAAAAGATTTATCTTTAATGGCTCAAAAATGGTTAAAATTTGCTGCGGGTCTCACACACACACAGTCTGGAAAACAACAAGGCTATGTGATCTGATCCATAGATTATAATGGGTGGGTGAACACCGCGGATATAACCCGTACGTGAAACACTGTCGTGTGAATGAGGCATTGACGCGCCCCCGGGGCAATGGGGTACTCGGCATCCGGGCCTGTAGATGCTGGTGGGGGATATCACGGTGGCTGGCCCGGTCCGTGGCCCAGAGTGGTCAACCAAAAAGGGGGATTTGTAACTTGGATAGGAAAAATATAATAAATAGTTTGTGACGCCACCTGTGGTACCTGGTAAGGATTACCAGCGCTGCTGCAGACCTCCGGGGGGTGATGGGATGGCAGCTGAGGTGGAGCGGCCCCCGGGGCCGTGTGGAGTTTGATGGTGGTGATGCTGGGACTTGTAGTGCAGGCGGATGGCGCAGCAGAAGTAACTGACAGAGACAGGGGATTCGCTTCAATACCTTTACTGGTGCAGATGTCAGGTACGGTCCAGGGTACTCAGTAGGATGGGTGCACTTCAGAACTTCTCCCCAGTGAGCGGGTATAAGGCCTCCTGGTCCGTGTCTGCCTCTCTGTATGCTCCTGGCCAGCCTGCAACTGGGCCTAGCTTATGTGTCGTGTTGTTCCTTCACCTGTCGGTAGTAGGACCTTCTGCTGGCAACCACTATCCCTGGTAAAGCTGGGGCCTTCGTGGTACCTGATCCTGTAATGGGTCTAGCTTCAGGTCGTCGAGGGACTTGTAGTCCTGGAATGCCGGTGAACCCTACTGGGTATAAAGGGACCCTGTAGGCGCGGACCCGGTGTCCGGTTTGTATATCGGGGTGAGCCTATGAAGCTCCTCTGCCCCTTCAACTCCTCTCTCCTTTCTCCTCTCTGCCGTCGGCCACACTCGGGGCCCTCAGAACTTAGCAGCAGACGCGCTGCGTCTTCGCTGCTCTCAGCGTCAGCACGCTCTCTGACTCTGACTGAACTTCTCACTGACTGAGCTACCTGGCTCCACCCTCCATATATATATCCCTAACAGGCTCCCTCTGGTGGTGTGAGGTGGAAGGGTGGAGGTGTTTGTATGTAATGAGGGCCTCTTGTGGAAAAGTCCATTCATGCACCCTGGGTCTTGTGGTACCTGTGCACAGCAGGGTGCCACAGCATGAGTCTGATTAGGCATTATTTCAAAAGGAAGTCTGGGGTTTGTATTACAGAGGATTGTGGTCAGGAGTCTGCATTAAAGAGGTTGTTGTACACTACTTGGGCAACCCCTTCTTGATCTAAATGTTTGGCCATAATAAAATTAAAACGCCTGAGTATAGGTGAGTATAAGCTTTTTTATTTTATTGGGGCCAAGCGTGGGGGTGAAGGAGTTGTCCAAGTAGTGGACAACTTCTTTAAGAGAGAGTCTGGTCTGGGTATGGATTTATGAACTCTGGTAACTGTATCTTTTAGGGCTCTTTTCCAATCCGAGTTTACAGAGCTGCAGTACTGAAAGGAGGGACGGAGCCACTGATTACACAGGAGGCCACTGACCATAAGTTTTTCCTAAGAAATCAAAGGTCAAAAGCAGCAGACACTGAAGAAATATAGCAGGTAGGCATCAAACATGTAGAAGAGACTTAAATGTTTATTTTTTGCCCAATTTATATAAACCCTCGTCATGATTCATATCGTCTAAATAATACTAACTGCATTACTAGGATAGGTTCATAATTAGCGGCATTTAACATGTTGATAATCACGGGAGAATCGCGATTCCACCCGCGGCTGTTAGGAGCACATGACAGCTGATCAGATCCGCTGTCAAGTCCCCGGAAAGTTGCGGGCTCATCGTCGGAGCCTGCATCTAAGGCGAAGACACGTCATGCGCCGTATATGTACGGCGCATGTCATGAAAGGGTTAACAGGACAGGCTTAGCCTTTGGTGTGACCTGCTGATAATATTATTTAGAATCTGATAATTGTGACCAAATTGTTGGCCAAATGATGCTTCAGTTGATCATTTGGCCAACAACCATCTTGGCCGTCTCTCCCATACACGGAAGCGCTCACTTGGCCGAGTGCTCCTGTGTTCTCTATGAGAGAAACTGACAATCATCTCTGTCAGCAGCTATTCTCAGAGAGAATGAAGTGATCGGCAGTCCAAAATTGTATATGCCCAAATAATATCTTCCCTGACCAGTTGATTGGCGCGCCAATATGATGCGCCCCATGGGCCCTGGGGTACTTGGTGCCGGGCCGGTCGTTTCTAGGGGAGATGTCACAGTGGCGGTGACCCGGTCCGTGACCCAGGGTGGTCAATAAAAGGGGATATTTACAGGGGATTTATAGTTTTTATATAATGTTCGTGACGCCACCTGTGGTATGTGGCTAAAGGGAGCCGCCGCTGCAGAGCAGGTCCTCTGGAGCTGATGTTAGTGCAGCAGAGTTGGTTCAGCTCTCCACAGGCAGAGCTTAGCTCCAGGGCAGGAAATGGTGATGTTATAGATGTTGCTGTGAAGTGTAGTGCAGGGGATGATGGCGCAGTAATAAGTCGCAGAGACAGTGGGGTGCAGTCTTCCGGATTTACTCACATTTCTTACTTTGCTCCTGGTTACAACTGCAGATCATAACTTCCCACGTCGTCCTGTGCTTACTCAGGGAGGGGTACAGCAAACCCTCAGGTACCTCCGGAGTACATAACGGGACCCCCTTCTGTGTGTTCCTTCTGGCCGTCTTCCTACACCTCACACCCTGTGTCCCAATCCAGTGACCGTGGACCTTGTCGGGCGACTTTTTCTCTGTCCCCTGGGTCTTCTATGGCCACCTTTTCGGTGAAATAGATGTGGCTTTTGGCTGCAGCACTTGAAATGCTGCACCCTCCGGTTACCTAGTTGAATATTGCTATTCTCACTAGTTAGGGGCCGGTCCCCTCTGCGACCCGATCTCTCCACCGCCTAGATTTGGTGGATTTGGGTGTACGGGTGGCCTCCAGCACTGCCCATACCCCTGGGATTCTTTCTTCACTCCTGGAGCCTTCCCTCTGCTCCCGTTCCTTCCTCCTCTACTCCTGGGCCTCCTCACTAGGCCCTCCTCCTGAGCAGAGCTCCTGCTGAGCTGCTGCTCTGACTCTCTCTCTGACTCAACCGCCTCAGAACTTCACTCACTCTAGAATGTTCCACCCTCTCTTTCATATTGCTCCATACTGTGCTCCCCTGAACTGCTTCCTCTACCCACACCCACTACATGGTTCCCCCTACTTTGGTTCCCCCAGCTCCAGCCAGGGACAGGGCTCAGCAGAGGAGCAGCGCATTTTGCCCCTCCTGCTGGTCTGGAGTAGTGTAGTGTTGAATGCAGGTGTTAGGGTCCCGGGCTGTACTCCTTCCTTACCTGAGAGTGAGATACCACACCTCTGGGTGAGATGCAGTACCTCTGTGGCGACTGAACCCACATGGGCGCCACACATACATATGACGCGCCCTTTTGGCCGTGGGGTACCCGGTGCCGGGCCGGTAGATGCTGGGGGATGTCACAGTGGCGGTGACCCGGTCCGTAACCCAGGACGGTCAATAAAAAGGGGTTATTGATTGGGGATTTATAGTGATTGTATAACGTTCGTGACGCCACCTCTGGTATGCGGCTAAGGGAGCCGCCGCTGCGGAGCAGGTCCTCTGGAGCTGATGTGAGTGCAGCAGGGATGGTGTGGCTCTCCACAGGTAGAGCTCAGCTCCAGGGCAGTGTAGATGTTATAGGTTATGCTGGGCGTTGTAGTGCAGGGGTTGATGGTGCAGCAATAATCACAGAGACAGTGGGGTGCAGTCTTCCGAGTTTACTCACAGTTGATCAGTTCCTCAGGTTACAGGGTCCGGACCACAACCTCCCACGTCGTGCTGCGTTCACCAGGCAGAGGTTCAGCAATCCCTCAGGTGATTCAAGAGTGCCTGACAGGACCCCTTTCTATGTGCCTTCCTCAGTCGTCTTCCTGCGCTGGCTCTCGCCCTCCTGCCCTGCGCCTCGCAACCAGTGTCCCAATCCGGTAGCCTCGGGTCTTGTCGGGCGACCTGCAGTCCCCTGGACCCTCTGTGGCCACCTTTTCGGCGATATAGTTGCGAATGTGGCCACTGCACCTTGCAAGTACAGCAGCCTCCGGTTCCTAGCTGAGCCTTATAGTTCTCCACTAGTTTAGGAGCCGATCCCCTCTGCGGCTCGATCCCTCCACCGCCTGGCAGATTCGGGTGTACGGGTGGCCTCTAGCACTGCCCGTACCCCTGGGATCCCCTCTGTTCCTGGGGCCTTTCTCCTGCTCCCTCTCCTCTCTCAGTCCTGGGCCTCTCACTAGGCCCGCCTCCGAAGCAGAGCTCCTGCAGAGCCTCTGCTCCACACACTCTCCTCCTCTGACTGGCTTGTCTTTCTAAGATGGTTCCCTCTTTTATATCACTCCCTCACCAGTGCTCCCCTGATTTACGTTCTCCATCCACACCCACTACATGGTTCCCCCTCACTAAGTTCCCCTCCACTCCAGCCAGGGCCCAGGGACTGTGCTCTCCCGTAGGAGCAATCTCGCCCTGCCCTACTGAAGTGGATGTGTTGAATGCAGGTGTTAGGGTCCCGGGCTGTACTCCTTCCTTACCTGAGAGTGAGATACCACACCTCTGGGTGAGATGCAGTACCTTTGTGGCGACTGAACCCTCAGGGGCGCCACACATATTAGAGTGTAAGGCATACTTATTGATATGAATGTGTCAACCGACTTTAGACTTATGTATGGGGGACTGAAAGCTGCATTTACACCTAAAATACAGCTTTCAGTCCCTTCTAAAGAGGCAGCCAATTAAACACAATAAACAAGCTAAATGCTCATTTATCGGGTGAAATGATCTAGATGTAATGATGCAGATAGTGAGGATGCAGGGATAGTTAACCAAAGCTATTTATTTTCCTACCACAGAAAGAACGTTTAACTATAGGAACACATGGTGATGCAGGTATATGGAGACAACTAACACAATCTTAGCAGTAATGACAATAAAAGCAGTGTAATAAATGCAATATCTTACTCTATGTTCTATCTGCATGCAGTCTCATTTCACAGTTAAACGACTATTAATGTCTTTAGCTCAAAGAGCGTCACTGCCAGCGCCAGGCTTGTAGCTGTAATATGCGCTTCAAGCGCCTTTGATTGTTATACTGGCACTAACGGGGGACACCGGTACTTTCCGCTAGGCCACAAGTGCCTCATATGTGAGTCACTTAGTGTGTTCTTCACACTGGCCACCCTCGTTCCTTTCTGAAGCGCAGCCACGGCCCACACCCTGTACCGTTCGTCTACGCTTGAATTAAAGGCCTGGTTCACTTGGGTCTTCTCGTCAGCACGGCAGACGTCCTGCCTCATCCAATGACCACCGTCTGATCTTCGGTGCTTGACCTGCGGCATCTTGACTGGTGAAGACTGGGTTTTGGGTATTGACCAATGGAATCTGGGCTTAAATCAGCCATCATCTGCTGTGAAAAATCCGAGCTCGGCATATGAGCCTGCATTAAATTCAGGGACATGACCTTTGAAGTACATTAACGTCATAGGTCGTGAAGGGGTTAATGTCATTACCTAATCTCTTTTCTAATATACATTACTTAAAAAATCCCTATTGTTCACTAGACTATCTGACTCCTTTTTTTTATTTTTTTTTTTATCTTCTTCCTGTTTCACGTTGCTTCGTTTGAGAACCCCAAGTGCATACTGGGATTTACAAACAAACCATCATCAGGGAGCAGAGGCTGTCGTCATTGCAGTAGCGCCTGTCCTTTCCCTGAATTAAGAGCCGTCAGTGATGTCCTTTTCAGGGTCTGGGCTAGTTCCTCCTCTACTGAGCATGCGTCTGTTGTCAACATCATCCCACACTGATAACATCACCTCCACCTTCCTGATATAGGGCCACATGGCTCATGTGTTTCGCTGTGACCACTGCACCCTAGTTGCACTCTTGTGAAACAGTGTAAGGCTATGTGCCCATGATGCAGAAATGCTGCGGATTTTTCCTGAGCGTTTCTGCATCTCTCTGGCAGAAAAAACGCATGCGGATTTTACATGCGTTTTTTTCTGCCAGGTAGAAGCGTAAGTGAAGCTTTTTTAACATGCGATTTCGCATGCGAGTTGTGAAGCACTTTTCTAAACGATTTTAGCATCACTTGGAAAAGTGCTTGACAACTTGGTCACACTGTATAAATCCATGCAAACGGCATGGATTTATATAGTGTGACCAAGTTACGATGCTGCAAATGCAGCATCAATAGTAAAAAAAAGAATACAAATGGTGAAAAATAAAAAAAAAACATATACTCACCTTCCGATGGCCCCTGATCTCCTTCTCCGTTGCGTCCGGTGTCTTCAGCGGCTCGCGGTGGTGTAAAAGGACCTTCCATGACGTCATTTAGTCATGTGACAGGTCACATGACTAAATGACATCATGGAAGGTCCTTTTACCACCGCGAGCAGTCGAAGACACCGGAGAAGGAGACCGGGGGCCATCAGAAGGTGAGTATATGTTTATTTTTTATTTTAATTCTTTTTTAACTACAGGTAGTATGGTACCCGGGACTGAAGGAGAGTCTCCTCTTCTCCAGACCCAGGTACCATCTGCGCATTGAACCGCATAATATCCGCATGTGCACATGTAGTCATGCGGATGTTATGCGGTCCAATACAAGTCAATGGTGGCTAAAACGCCGCGATTCCGCTAAATTTATGGTAGTGCTGCGGATTTTTCCGCAATGTTAATCTGCAGCGGAAATTTCCCAGCATGTGCTCAGCAAATGCGGATTATCATTGGGGAACATTGCAGACCTTCTACCAAGCGTTTTTTAAGCATTTCCGTGGCGGAATTGCTCCTATGGAAGTGCTTAAAAAACATTGTGGGCATCGTGGGCACGCAGCCTAAGGGGGCTCTCTCTAGCTACCACCTCTCTAACATGCTGTAGCCTTGCTGACCATGCATTCATTCACAGATAATCTCCAGGTCTGGCTGACACAACTGACACCTTTACAAAATCATCACTATCCCGGAGTCAGTATGAAAAATGTCCTGAGCTCAATGCTCCCACACATTATTCACATCTTTAAATTTGCTATGACTGAGATAGCTGCTGCTAGTGCCCTTACTACAGTTCCTGACAGAGCCAACCAACAAAACTAGGCTTTTGTTACACGCACGCCACTAGGTTCAAATAGGGCGAGACAGGTTTCATAAATTAATTGGAATCTTGGGGGAACCGTTACTCAGGGCAACCATAGGCTGCAGCTTCTCTCAGGCACATGAAAGATTCAGTTGCTGACCAGACACATCTGACAAGAGTCTTTTTCAACAGTTTAACAGTGGAATTTAATCTGAAGCATGGCCAGTGCAGTTCAGGGATATTACAGCAACAATCTTCATTACAGCACAGTCTCATAAAGCAGGCACAGGAACCTCAGTCTCTTCAGTAGCATAATTCAGCACAAATTAGATCTCTTGGCAGCACACTTCTATACGTAAACAGCAGGCTTTTCCTTCACAAGGTCTCACTAGTACACAGCATTCTTTATTCTGCATGGAGATGGAGGGGGGAGGGTTTGATGAGGAAGATGATCTCTGTGACACAATTCCTTCCAGTCCTTATCTTCCTGCCCGATGATAGATTTCCTGAACTAACAGTGCAGGGTATCTGACCCGTGTTGAGTTTCACCCTGGACTTGAATCCTGTTCTCTTTCCTGCACTTCTGTGAGATACAGATCACACACCACTTCTCCCTTTGGCTGCAGCCAGAATAGTAAACAAGTTCCCCACAATCCCCCTGGGGCTCTGCTAACCACTCCCTGTCTCTTGTGACTGTGTTAACTCTTATAGTTGCTGGATGCTTTTGAAGCAACAGCACTACTTCTGCATGTCACACTTTCCCTTCTTTTTTAATGTTGTTCTCGATATTCGTTTTAATTGGTCAAGCTGACCAATTCTGAGACAGTGGTAAAAGTTGAATAACTTTATATACAAATTGGCATTGTCATATTGGCATAAAATTTACAAACATCAATAACAACCTATTCTTACGACCTTTTGCTTGTAGATCTCCTGAAAGAAATACACAATTAAAATAATCAGCATCTCTTCCGCTGGAGGTTTTCGTACGTCTTCAACCAGCTCTCTCTCTCACTAGGCCAAAACAAGTCTTTCCACCAGGTAACATTGTCCATACTGTCTCTCGGTGGTGAATACCACTCAAGTGAGCTTACCTGGTCCGTAGGCAGAAATACCTGTTTCCAATCGACAGTCCTTGGCACTTGACTCGGTTCACCGAGTGTCTCATATGTCAGCATCACAGGCCTCCTCACTTCTCGAGTCGACATCCTCCTGGTAGGTTGTTCCTCAGATACAACGGGTTCCTCCGTTGCAGGAGTTTCTTCTGCCACACTCATTTCTCGAACTTCCTCAGATGATCTTGGAAGTGCCTCTGTAAGTTACTGTACTTCTCTTGAATCGTTCGTTTCCACCTGGTCTGGTAATTCTGCTACTCCTAAGTGTCGATCGGTCTCTTCAGTGAACGGTGTTCGATCATCAAATCTGAATTGGACTATATCTGTACTCCTTGGTACAAACTCTGGAGCCTGGGGACTTACTTCACTCTCCTGAGGATGGTACATCCCTCTCCTTGCCGGTCCGAGAAATACAACGGTGTGTTCTTCTTCATGTGAACTTTCAAGATCACTATCCATCTTCGGAGCTTCAGTCTGTGGTGGTCCCTTAGTCGATCTCGGACGATGTTGTTCTACTTCTGGAAAGTCTTGTTGTGGTGGGAGATAATCACAGGGTAGTAGTAAATTCCGATGGACTATTCTGGTTTCCAATCGGATTTCATACACTGTACTGTCATCGGCTTTCCTCCTTACGACCACATACACCTTGTCTTCCCAGTACAAACAAAGTTTTCCCGGACCGCCTTTTGTTCTTGACTAGCACACGGCTTCCCAGTGCCAATTCTGCTCCATAACATTTTCAGTCATAGTACTCCTTGCTCTTGCTCTGTCCTTGCGTAACCACTTTGGACGCTATGTTGTATGCCTCTGCCATCCGTTCCTTCCATTTCCGAACATACTCCGGATATGTTCTGTAAGTCTCTGACACTGGGGTATCGAACATGATGTCGATTGACAGTCTTGGCGATTGACCGTACAATAGAAAGAAGGGTGAGTAACCCATTGCATCGCTCTTCGTACAGTTATAGGCATGTACCACTTTTGACAGAGAACTCTTCCAGTCTTTCTTCTCGTCAGCTGTTAAAGTGTGCAACATCGACAATAATGTCCGACTAAATCGTTTCACTTGTCCATTACCCTCTGGGTGATAGGGCATTATGTGGGATCTCTGAATCCTACAGTACTTTCCTATCTTGGCAAAGATCTTGTTCTCAAATTCTCTTCCTTGGTCATGGTGTAACCTCGTAGGGAACCCAAACCTCAAAGCAAAATCATTGAAGATCTTCTCTGCTGCTGTGCGACCCTCTTTATTGGTGGTGGCATATGCTTGAGCAAATCAAGTAAAATGGTCCATCACCACCAAGATGTATTCGTCACCACCCTTGCACGTCTCGAGATGTAGAAAGTCTATTGAGACCATCTCAAACGGATACGTAGTTTGGATGTTGCCCATAGGTGCCCGGGTTGATGTGTTGGGACATTTATCTTTCAGACCCCCACACTCCCTGGTCACGTATCTCTCAATATCTCTCTGCATGTACGGCCAGAAGAAACGTTCACGGATCAAGTTTGTTGTCCTTTCCACTCCCAGGTGTCCCATGTTTTCATGGAGTTCTTTGAAGACCAATCTACGAAATACTCTGGGTAGTACCAACTGCCGGTTTTGACCTCCTTTACGATACAGGATACAGTCTTCACTGAGGTAGAGCTTCATCCATTCTTTAACTAAAACAGATACTGCTGGTGACTCATTATCTTTCTCCCATTTACTTGGAAACTGATTTTGGTCCACATAAAGTAGTATTTTACCATTTATCTGATCTTCCCATTGTGCTCTATGGATTTTTCCTTTTGGTAGTCGTTGAGTAGACAGGGGGTAATCTTGTTCTCTCGCTTTTATGGTGGTTTCCACCGTCAACGGACACCACAATGGTGTGTCTTCCTCTTGATAAGCTTGTACTGCTTGGGTAGTGCTCTCAATTGCTTCCAAACTGACTTCCTCTGAGCTTTCTTACATGAACTAATCAGGCTCTATTGGCATTTTCGACAATCTGTTAGCATCAGCCTTGCATTTTCCTGGCCTGTACTTGATGCTGAAATTGAAGTCAGCTAGTTCAGCGACTCATCTCTGACCCGTTGCATTCAGTTTGGCTGTAGTGAGGACATAGGTCAAAGGGTTGTTGTCAGTGTATACCTCAAACTCTTTGCTGTAGTAGAGATAATCTCTAAATGGTTCACAGATAGTCCATTTCAACTCCAGGAACTTCAATTTTCCGGAATGTAGATGGTAATTCTTCTCGGCGTCTGTCAACGTTCTAGAACCGTAACCGATGACTCTCAGTTTTCTATCTTGATGCTGATACAGGGCAGCTCCCAGTCCAACTTGAGAAACGTCACAATGAAGAACAAACGGTAAGTTGAAATCAGGATATCCCAAGATGTGTGGTTTTACCAGGTAGTCTACTAGTTCTTCCAATACCTCCTGGTGGTCTACTGTCCAGAGAATGGCTTTTGGGATGAAACGGCGTTGCTTCTTTTAAGCCCAGTTCTACCCGCATTCTTCTTTTTCTCAGTGTGTGTTGTTGACTCTGTCACCACCCCCCCCCCAAGAGGAGGTATAGTGGGGTGGCAATCCTGGAGAAGTTCCGAACGTAAGTACGATAGTAGGAGAGGAATAATAATATCTACCTCAACTCCCCGACAGTAGAGGGCCGCTTGTCTTTTAAGGCCAGTACCAGAGCGATTTCTGCTGGGTCTATGGTATATCCTTCTCCGGACACAATTTTCCCTAGAAATCAGACTTGCCTTTTGAACAGTTCACACTTCTTTGGGGGTCAACTTAACTCCATGTTGTTGACTTGATACCGTTGTAATACGGTCCTCACATGTTCAACATGCTCCCGGAAAGTTTTTCTGTGTACCACATTGTCATCCAAGTACAGCTGGAAGATATTATCCCTCAGTCCTTCTAAATATGTCTCCATGCTCCTCTGGAATTTTTCTGGAGCTGAACTGAGCCCAAACAGTATGCAGATCCACTCGTATATCCCGCACGGTGTGATGAATGCTGTCAAAGGTCTACTGGACTCTTCAACAAACCTTTGATGGTATGCTTTACCCTGATCGAGGACAGAGAACCAGGCACTTCCTGATAGGTTATCCAGCATATCTTGAATCTGTGGTATCGGGTGCTGATCAGGTACTGACTTTCGGTTTAGTTCCCGGTAATCACAGCAGAGTCTCAACGTACCGTCCTTCTTCCTAACACAAAGAATAGGAGAGGAATAAGACGGCTTTGACTTTTGGATCCAACCTCTGTTGATTAGATCTTGTAAATACTCTTTCACTTCACGGTGTAATGGTTTTGGCACAGACATGTAACTTCTGGTTACTGGGGTCATGTCTTTCAAATTGATTTCCAACTGCACCAACGGGATACCTCCTATATCAGAGTCATCTTTGGAGAATGCATGACACTCTTCTCTCAGCATCTGTTTTGCTACCGCTATTTCTTCAGCACACAAGTGTTCTAGGGGTACTGGGGGATCCCAGGACCCCGAGGTGGGTCGCGCAATTTCCTCCCCTGGTCAACTCCTGTTCCTTGGTGGGGAGACTGAATTCATGGTAGACCCGTGGGCGGGTCTCACACTGGCTAAATATACAGTTTTAACGGTTTCAATGTGACCTAACACAGTCTTTGGATCCAGTCTAATTTCTTGTTTCGTAGTATTCATCACCAGTATTGTCACTCGAGTAAACCCACCAGTAGGAATCGTAAGCACAGTCTCACCTTGAACTAGGCATTCCGGAAGTTCTGATGAGTCTTTTGGCATGAACAGTCTTTTCTGAACTTTTCTTACCAGTTCTACCTGGACTCCACACCTCACCCCCACCATTTGGTTTGCAGGAATGATGTTTGGGCGCCAGCCTACCTTGACTTCTTTTAGGTCCATTGTATTCTGTGCTTTCTTTACTCTATGAATCACATTTTCCACCACGACATTGGGTATGGCAAGCAATGTAGCAATTGCATCCACCACCAGCGTCCCTGACTTGTGTTTCATGATGACCTCACTGATTACATTATAACCCAAGATAGGATTCTCTTCCACGTTCTGATTACTGGTCACGAGAAAAGGTACCAAAAGCTCAATGGTGTTGCTGTTCTTCGTGGCCCTCAGTTGGAAAGTCACTTCCACCCAGCCTATGAAAGGGACTTCGGTCTGGTTGACTGCTTTGCCGTGGAGTTCCACTGGTTCTAAGAGTTTGAAGGCACTTATGTGGCAGGTAGAGCTTTCTCCATTCTTCATTTAAAAGGCTCGCTTGGGCTCCTGTGTCCCACAGTGCTGTTTTCAGGAGTCCATCTAGCTGGCACTATATAAAGCATCTTTCACCGATTAGGCCGATGATGCTATCTTTACTGACCGAGGAATCCTCCTCCCAGGAGTACATCATTTGACCTCCGCACTGGGCATTAAGTAACTGATGCCCCTGTCTCTCTTGCAGCTGTTGTAGACGGGAACACATTTGGGGATAGTAATGACGCAGCCGTTTTACCTCATACACCGTTCTGGGGTTTGGTGAGATTTGGATTTGCTTCTGGGACCTCCTCCGTGTCGTGGATACCAGTCGCCCCGCACTGGCAACCTCCTGTCTTTTAACCCAAAAGACCATGACCATTGGCATTTCTTGGCATAATGTCCTTCCTCACCACATCTTAGACAGTGTACACATACCGTACTCTGATTTGATGAACGGCACGCTTCACAAGCCGGGTATCTTCTGTTTTGGAACCCACTCCTGGGTCTGAGGGATGCAGGTTCTGTTCTGGAATTAATCAACTTTTTCATCTCAATCAACTCAGCTCGCAGTTCTCCTATTACTTCTTCCCAGTCAGCGCTGGCGGTCCTCTCTTTTGTTGGTGCTTTAAGGTTCCCTCTCGGAGGTGGCACTGGAGGGTCTCCATGATTATCTTCAGACTGGCCACTGGGGGTCTCCAACCTCAGCTGACTCATTTTGGTGATTTAGGAGCTAATTTCAAAAAACATCACAGTAAAAGATAATGCCTTATCAACACCAGGTCAGATTACCAAGGCATCGCAGGATGCAGCAAGCCTCCATGATAAAGGCAGGGGCAGCACATGTGCAAAATACTGATGCAGACAGCCACTCACTAACCTACCAATTCATGGAGGGGGTGACTGCGTAGTATTATACATGCACACCGATGGAGTTTGCATAGGGCACCAATCACACAGATATGTGTGATGCACAGTGTCTGGCTTGCAGCCTATTGATGATGCCTATACTATTAGATCAGGGGGGCTGCCGAGCACTATATACGTGCACCCCCACAGGACAGACGCCCCAATTTACCCAGCCAACACTAAAGAGGCCTGGCTGCATCCTGCATAAAAATGTGTAAAAAAGATGAAAAATAGTGTATAAGATCAATACACCACATGAGGTAAGGGTCAATATTTTGGCCAAAATACGCAAGCTCGCAACCCAGCATCAAGGGTCCCCATACTTGCGAGTCCTAACATTAAACATTAAAAATATGCAAACTCCATCGGTGTGCGTGTGCATGTATAATGCTACACAGCCATCCCCTCCATGTAATCTGACCTGGTGTTGGTAAGGAATTATCTTTTACTGTGATATTTTTTGATTTAGGAGCAGAGCCATTCTTTATCTTTTGTTCGCTCTCTGACTCCAATCTAGCTGCCTCATTCATTTGTTCAATTAGGATTTCGTCCAGAATGCCAGGATCTTCTAGGTACTGTTTCAGCTGCGACTTGATGTCTTTGCTGATTAACCCTGTTCCCAATGATCTCAAGAACTTCTTCTGGACTAGTCCAGCATCAAACCTCTCGTCCGCTTCTACATCTCTGGATGCAAACAACAGTCTATTCTTCAGTTCAATTTCTCTGAACAAGAAACTTTGGGGTGATTCATTATTTTTCTGTGAGAGATTAATGAGTCGGTGGAACAATTCTGAAGTACACTCTTCTTTATAGTGCCCATTTAAAATCATCTTCAGCTGTTGCAAGGTCAATTGACTCTTCATTTCTAGCATACTATAGAGGTTCATTCCTGGGCTGATCACTTCACCACCCCCTCAACGATTTCATCTGGCTGGTAGCCTTTCTGTAAGCCTGCATCAATCTGGTGAAACAAGTTCATATAAGACAGTTTCTCTTTCTGTTCACACTCTCCAATCTGTCCCAGGATCTTGAATTCTTTCCTTATGGTGATTTGTGGTGTTAGAGAGGACTGTCTTCCTGATTTATCTAACCCGAGCAGGTTAAAGGTTCTGTCTGAGTCTGTCACCCGTTAAGAGATTTTGGTCGATTTCTGCAGGGCTGTTGTTAGGGTTTTGAGTTGTTCTTTCAATTCCCGTAGTTCAGTCTGCAGACAGAGATTCACGCTTTTGGTAATTGGTGCCGCCCCTCCATCCTCCAACTTCAACCTGGTAAGAAACTGTGTTAGCTCCTGGAGGCATGTCCCCATGATGTCTTCAGCTTCTTTCTCCCCCAGCTCATCCATTTTTGCATTAATGGCAGCTAACTGTTGCCTGCGGTTGTGTGCTTTAGAAATCTGTTCTTCTGACATCTTTATATGCTACTAGCTTTTACCCGCGGCTTCGCTCGCGTGGAATTTGGTCTGCCACATTAAGTTTCGCGACAGATCATTTTAATAGTAAAAAAAAATAATCTTAATAGTAAAAAAAAATAATCATATTTAGTTACTCGTACATCCAAAATTTCAGATGTCTAACTTCAAAACTGACGGATTCCATACAATCTTTGAACCCCTATAATATGAAGAGGGAAACTCTTGAGGGTGGAATTATCAAAATTCCTTTCTTAGTGCTCATTTAAGCTATAATAGAACCTATCTGCAAATTTCAAGATGCTATAAGTTCAGTGGTTTCGGCTGTGCGTTGACCGCTAGGTGTGTCAGTCAATCAGGTTTACAGTTTTATATAATCTTCGCCTGTATGGTGTGTTTATAAAAAGTAGCCCTATGTCCTTCCCCAGGCTTGAAATTATCCATATCAAATTTCATCACAAACGGATTACTAAACACTGATTAATAAACAGGACGGACTGAAGTTACTTGCGTTTAATATTGTTCGTGTTAGTAAAGAATTAGTATGTAATTGGAATAGTGGACATCTGCAGGTAATTTATCTATGTGTTTTTACTGCAATATACTCCTGTAAACTATGTTATTTGATTTCTTTCGTTCAGCGAAAATATGTAGATTTTGCGATTTAGAAACACGTGAGCAAGCTACGTATAGCTGACCGTGGGAAAAACAGGGCGTGCCTAAATGTGTCCCCGCTACCTTCAAAGTTTGCCCTTGCGATTTATTGATGGTCATTGAAAATGCAACTTTAAGTGGGAACTGCAAACGTTTGAAATTAAAGGGTAAGTTATTGGGTATTATTGGGATGCGTGGTATAAGAATATTTTCACCCTTAGCTTCTCCAGTTAAAATTGTGGCCTTTACAATGTGCCTGCCTAGTTCAGTGACTCGCAATCTAGTGCCATTACATAATCTCGGGGCGTCCAAGTTGCGCATTAACAAAACGGGTATACCGACCTTTAATTCGAGCTTATGAGATGGGACCCCGGATAGCTCCAAACAGTTAAGAAACTCCACGGGGTAGCTCGTACAGTCTTCAGATGACATGACTGTGTCGATGGAGTTGTAGGTTGTTGCATCGCTGGTTACTTGGTCCTAGATAATTTTATTGATTTTCGCAACTGTTTCATTTCTTGGTGCTAGTATAGTTCTTTCACATAGCCAATTTTCATCGTGGATGTTTTGTTGCAAATTTGGAAAAACTTGAGCAATAAGTGCGTCTTCCGAATCCACAACATGACAAAATTGGTTAGTGAATAGAACCATACCTTCTTCGTCAGTTTCGATTCGACCTTCACCGATCTCGAGCAGTTTCTCAGCGTACGCGCCCGACTCTAGATCACTGAATAGCTGGACAAGCATGTTGGTGGTGAGGTGCAGCTTTTCAACTTTGGTCCATAAATATGAGGATTTCAGACATGCGTTAATTTCGTCTGCTGCAGTGCCTCGCTTGATGACAGGCAAAGTTTGCCTAAAGTCCCCAGCCAATAAAACAACCACACCACCCATTATTGTTTGTTTACTGTGTAAGTCTTGTAGACAACGATCAAGAGCTTCGATGGCGCGTTTGCGTGACATTGTGCACTCGTCCCACACGATTAGTTTGCACTGTTGCAACAGGAGGCCACGGGCGCTGCTCTTGCTGATATTACACGATGGGGTTTCTTCGTTCACCAGATTAAGAGGTAATTTAAAGACTGAATGTGCCGTCCGTCCACCACTTAGCAATGTTGCAGCAATTCCAGAGGAAGCCACAGCTAATGCAACGTTATGACTGCTATGAATTTTTGCTAAAAGTAAATTAAGCAAGAAAGTTTTTCCTGTACCACCCGGGGCATCAAGGAAAAAAAGTCCACCTTCACCATTCTCAACTCGTCCTACTATTTTGTGATAAATCTCTCTTTGATCAGGTAGCAAACGTGGCTCAGTTTCGCAAACGTGAGCGTCTAACTGGTTGGTATCATAGCTTAGCTCTTTTATCAACTCGTTTGACAGCTCTCCTCTACGCCGCGGTGAGGGTAGACCAAAATCGGACAATTTCTTTCCAGAAATTATTAATACTTTGTCCTCGATAAGCCCCAACGCCTCATTGAAACAGAGATCATCGTTAACGTGATCCATTCTTTCAAATCTGTGCATGATATCCTCTGATAACGCAGTTTTATACTTGTGCCAGAGTTGTAGAGGATTGGATAAACCGCAAGTGCATATCAATATGGCAAACAGCTCTCTTATTTGCGCCGGGGAGTGACATAGCACGGCCTCTTCTAAGGTGATATCCCAGTGGTTATCATCTTCCAACAACCCCATCTTCTCACACACCTGCCGAAAAGTTGCAAGTTCTTGACCTTCAAATGTTTTTAAATCCGAGAAGTTGGTTGGACCCCTTATTACATTCAGCAGCATACGCAAGCAATAACATTCAAAATTGCTAACGTGCACCGTGTAAATGCGACCTAGAGCGTCTCCTGCCTTCACACCTGGCCAGCCATCGACAGGTGTTCCTTGTAAACGACGTTTCCATTGCTTCCGTGCCACATTCCAAGTATAGTAGCGAGGCACGTCAATGTAAAGTAATGTTTTTGCAAACGTATCACTTTGGCACAACAGGAAAAATGCAGTTAGTGTAGTTTTAGGTGGTGCTTCTAATCTCTCTCTAAAATTATTTTCCGTAAAGTAAACCCTCTCGCCATTGGGTAAATGAATCGCGAGATGAGTGACGGTTGGGTGTTTCTCGTGCAGAGGCAGACCTAAGATCCGCCACGCTGCTTCGTTACTACTAACATATCGGCCGGTTCTAAAGGTCTGCACCTCATCTCTTGGGTCAATGTTAACATTCCCTTGCTGGCGGATGTTAAAAATAGCCTGGTCGCTACCCTTATTAACATATTTACAAATATATTTTATCGCCTGTACCGTATTACAGAACTCTACATTTAAATGAGAATTACAATTTTTTGACAAGAGTGGAGAATATGGGACCACCCAGCTATTGTCCACCAATATTTCCTGTGTTCCTCTACGGGTTTTTATAATCGTCTTGCGTCCACCATTCTCTGGTGCTCTGCGCCTGTCATTGGTTTGAGTATCTTTTAAAAGCTTCCTCGGATATTTTTTGGTACATTTTCCTTCCTTCATGCATGGCGATGAAGAATTGAATGTACCACATGGCCCGTGAATCATATTCTTTGTCACTGTATCATAGAGCTTTTGATCGGTTTCTGGGTTTGGTATCTCAGCACATATGATTTCGTCAATTTGGTTCGGATGCAATTTTTCCTTTAACCACAGCAGTAAGTGCACATGAGGCAAACCTCGCTTTTGCCACTCGATCGAGTACATGAAGCATTGCATATCACCAAATATGTAAACTTTTGTAAGTAGAGCTACCAACCTCTGTACTTTTATTCTAAATACTCGAGCTGTTAAGTCATGTCTGTCTGTTGAATTTTGACCAGCCATAAGCTCTTTGGTGATTTCTGGCCAAGCGGGGTTGCAAGTCATTGTATTAAATAAATCAGGCCTCCCATAATTACGTACGTATGTGAACGCATCTCGTGTGTATTCGTGTAGGTATCTCGGGCTATTTACAAATGATGACGGGAGAATCACCATCTGACCTAAGTTATTTGGATCCAAATCCGCATCATTTCTTATTGCATCTTGCAAGTGAATATAATTTTCTGCGCGCAGTTTTTTTTCATTTAAAGAGATGAACCTTAAGCGCTCACTTTCCATCTTTACATACATGTCGACCAGAAACTGATGAAGTAGGAGCCTACACTTAAGCATCAAATTAAAATCGCTGCGACGGACCTTCAAGTGAAAGGCATAAAAATCTTTGCAGGACACCTTTTTGCTTGGCATTGCTTGTTTGGTAATTGGATTTATCTGAGGAATATCAATGCTGTACCCCTCTTGTCCTTTCCAAAAAATTATTGGGTACTCGAGAGCGTCATAGAATCTATGTGTATTGGGAACCCTAGTGAGCATGCCATCGCGCGGCTGCACAACGATGTCCCGAGACATAGTTTGTTCGCTACTAACTATTACAGCAGCTATTTCATTTGTAGTAGGGGCATTGAATCATCTCTCATGTTGACCACGTGGTACACGGTCTGGGTGAATCACTACTTTGAAATGATCGTCATTGATCATTCTGTCTCTATCCGTTTTAAATTCATGCACAAAATGTTGTGGTCGTGAAGTACTCGTTGTAATTTTTTAACTATGTTTCTATCTACGCTTTGCACGCACTCAGTACGCCTGTTGATTTGTTCTTCTTCGTCACCTATGAAATAAACTTGTAAAAATTGTGGTTGCGAAATGGACGTAGGAATTAAAGAACCGATACGGTGGTATACTTGTCCTTGTATTGTAAAGGTCGGGCAAAACCCTGGCATTAAGACAATTTGATCTGCTCCAAAAGACGTCATATGAAAGCACATGTTGTATTTTCTTATATTATTTAGAAAAAGGCGAGATTCATCAGTTTCATTAGAGAAAAGCTCTTTTAAAGGTTGAACTGGCTCGTCTATATAAGGAAGAGCTACTTTCCCGCCCAAACAACACATACCTGCTGCTTCCTCTTTCCACTTAAGAGCTCCGCAATATTTGCAATCTATGGTCATTGCTTCTATTTTTATAAGCTTGTGAGTTTCATAATCAAGAGTCTCGTCATACTCAAATGCTGCTTTATTAAACAATATCCATGTATTTCTTGTAAATGTTTGACGTCGCTGTGCTGCCCTTTCAGCAACAGTGCGTCTGCGTGATTCGGCCATTTCATAAGTTTCAGTGGCTCTTTGGGACGCCATGTAAGTCGCTTGCTGTTGACGTCGAGCTTGGGACTGTTCTGGAGTTTCAGCAGCCCGTTGAGACGCCAGATACTCCGCATGCTGTTCACGTCGGGCTTGGGACTGTTCTTGAGTTTCAGCAGCCCGTTGAGATGCCAAAAACTCCGCATTCCGTTCACGTCGGGCTTGGGATTGTTCTGGAGTCTCTGCAGCTCTATGTGCCGCACAACGCACCGCCTGCTCAAGCCTTCGTTGCTCGGCTTGTTGAGACGTCTCATCACGTCTAATTATTTTCATAGCTCGGGCTTTATTAGAGCTTTGCGAAATGTTAGACTTACGCTTTCGCGGCATTTTTATAAGTACTAATTACAAAATAGGTACTTAGTAAAGTTCAAACAAAATACTAAAACAATCTAATTAGTTATATTACGATCGCTGTACAGACGATATCAGTTGTATATGACTGGTCTATGAGGAGCAGCTGTGGCGCGGTTACCCATAGCAACCATTCCCAGTGCTCTGTGGGAGCTGAGAGCAGCCTGCTGGTGGTGTGGGTGACATGCTGCACTGCACACACACAGGGCTGTGCTGCACACAGGAGGGGAGTACACCATTTGTGTAGCGCTGCTGCCGGTGCTGTCAGGCTGCAGTGTGTGCATCCTCCATGGAGCCGCGCTCAGGTTACTGCCCCTCCCCGTGTGTGAGTCACTTCCCCTCCGCCCAGGTGAGGCGCTCGGAACTTTCCCGGCTGCAGCAGCTGGCGCAGGTGAGCGCATGTTTTATTATACGGTGTTATGTGGAGGGACAATGGCGGCGGGGACCCCCTGTGTGAGGACAATGACGGCCCGGTGCCCCCGGGCAACCTGCAGGAGGAAGCCTCACACTCCCCCCGGGCTGTGGGCGCGGGCAGGCCGTGCTGGGACGTGTAGTTCCCTAGTAACCTGTTCCTGACATATGGGCTGTTTTCTGTGTTTTTTTATTTTTTTTTAAGTCTGAGAAAATGTCATAAATTATCCTTCTCCCTTCAGCTGTTTCCAGAGTGTAATGTATCAGGGTGAGCTCATGACTGACAGCTAGGAAATGTCAGTCCCTGGGGGTCGTGTGTGAACCCCCTGTGCCACACTTGAACCTGGCCACGGTATATGATAACCCCTGTATTCTGACTGTGGACAGGCGGCAACTGTGACCTCACTATACAATGATCCACTATGGGCAAATTATTGTATTATCAATCTCTTCTGACTGCTGTAAATCAGCCATTTAAATATCACCTGTGTATGTGTGTATATAAGAGAGCTCTCAGAGGCCAGATTTTTTTCCGACTTAATTGACATGTATCGTTATATTACGACCAAAATTACATAAAATCATTACAAATTGTAGCCTATATGTTATTCCGATGTATAATCTATATTACTGTAAAGTTTCATGCAAATCCGTCCAGTAGTTTTTTCGTGAAAGAGTAACAAACATAAATACTGACAAACTTTCGCATTTATAATATTAGTAGGATATATATATATATATATATATATATATATATATATAAGTGTTTGTGTGCGTGTGGAGCTGCATGAGTATATAAGAGAGCTGTTGGTGTATGTAAGAAAGCTGTGTACAAGTATGAAGCATAACAGTGAGTGTATGTAACAGATGTGTGAGTGCATACTTCAAAGCTGTATAAAAGCTATATGTTTCAGAACTGTGTTTGTGTATGGAGGAGAGTTGTGTGTGTATTTAGGAAAACTGCGTGTGTGATAGTAGTAGAGTTGTGTGTATGCAGGAGAGATGTATGTGTATGCAGGAGAGATGTGTGTATGTAGGAAAGAGGGTGGAAACTTATCAATGCTATAGGACCTATGCAAGAACCTAACATGATCAAATTTGACTTATGACAATACAGCTTTAAAAAATGCATTGGCATCAATTGTACCGATCATCTACTTTCAATGAATTATCAGCAAATTGGTGAAGTACACCTATTAAAAAAAAAATAACAGCCTCCTCCATATCCCCTCTAGCTGTCCTGTCCATCACCAAGATAGGTGCATTTTCTGCCATTTTAGGTAGAAGTAATGTTCAACCAATTTGCTTCTAATTTAGACAAAGTAGCAGGAAGGTTTATCAAACAAACTCTACATATGAGCTCTATCTATTTTACATTACATGTAATGTGTATTCACAAAATGTCCATTTTCTATATGTGTGAACTTCAAATCTTTTTTTTTAGTAAGTTTTAGTGCATGATGAGGTGGTGTTTACCTATAGGATCCACCATCTCTTGAACTGGGCACCATTGATGGTATTTATTGGGCCTCACATTCTTAAGTAAATCTCAATATTGCTTCAAAAATGTAGTTTTGCATATACAGTTTACAGACAGAATGTTAACACATTAAGCAAGAGTGTGACAACTTATCAGTGCTAAATGTGCCATAAAAAAAACCCAGCATGGTAAAATTCTTAACTTTGACAAGTGACAACATACCTGGCAAAATGCATTGTAAACCAAATGTAATTTTTAGCTGCAGTATATTTTAGACAATCAAAATGATGCTAAAATGTGTGTGTTTCTGACAGTCTAGAGGCAGCTTATTCTGATGGAGGAAAACGCTGACAGCATCCTTCCTGATCACTGAAAGAACTGTTCTCCTTTCTCCTGCCCCACACTGATCTATCTGATCGGTGCAGTGCAGGAGAGAAAGACACCAGGACTTGCATGGATGTTGCGCATCCTGTGTAGCTGAAAAAACTTCTGCAAGACTAGCCCTTGGACCTCTTTATGAAAAGAAGAACGACACTCCTGATATGTGAGGTGGCATGGATAGGGTCCCAATCAAACAAAGTTGTTGATTAGCCATTGAACCTTTCAGGTCATGTGATCAGTCACATTCCTGGAAGGAATTTCAAGATGTGGTAATGTATACGATGGATGAGTGTACATATATATATATATATATATATGTGTTTGTGTGTGTGGAGCTGCATGAGTATATAAGAGAGCTGTTGGTGTATGTAAGAAAGCTGTGTATAAGTATGTAGCAAAACAGTGCGTGTATGTAACAGAGGTGTGAGTGCATACTTCAAAGCTGTAGAAAAGCTATATGTGTTAGAACTGTGTTTGTGTATGGAGGAGAGTTGTGTGTGTATTTTGGAAAATTGCGTGTGTGATAGTAGTAGAGTTGTGTGTATGCAGGAGAGATGTGTGTATGTAGGAAAGAGGGTGGAAACTTATCAATGCTATAGGACCTATGCAAGAACCTAACATGATCAAATTTGACTCCTGACAATACAGCTTTAAAAAATGCATTGGCAGCAATTGTACCGATCATCTACTTTCAATGAATTATCAGCAAATTGGTGAAAGTACACCTATTAAAAAAAAAATAACAGCCTCCTCCATATCCCCTCTAGCTGTCCTATCCATCACCAAGATAGGTGCGTTTTCTGCCATTTTAGGTAGAAGTAATGTTCAACCAATTTGCTTCTAATTTAGACAAAGTAGTAGGAAAGTTTATCAAACAAACTCTACATATGAGCTCTATCTATTTTACAATACGTGTAATATGTATTCACAAAATGTCCATTTTCTATATGTGTGAACTTCACATCTTTTTTTTTTTTAGTAAGTTTTAGTGCATGATGAGGTGGTGTTTACCTATAGGATCCACCATCTCTTGGACTGGGCACCATTGATGGTATTTATTGGGCCCCACGTTCTTAAGTAAATCTCAATATTGCTTCAAAAAGGTAGCTATGCATATACAGTTTACAGACAGAATGTTAACATATTAAGCAAGAGTGTGACAACTTATCAGTGCTAAATGTGCCATAAAAAAACCCAGCATGTAAAATTCTTAGCTTTGACAAGTGACAACATATCTGGCAAAATGCATTGTAAACCAAATGTAATTTTTAGCTGCAGTAAATTTTAGACAATTAAAATGATGTTAAAATGTGTGTGTTTCTTACAGTCTAGAGGCTGCTTATTCTGATGGAGGAAAACACTGACAGCATCCTTCATGATCACTGAAAGAACTGTTCTCCTTTCTCCTGCCCCACACTGATCTATCTGATCGGTGCAGTGCAGGGGAGAAAGTCACCAGGACTTGCACGGATGTTGCGCATCCTGTGTAGCTGAAAAAACTTCTGCAAGACTAGCCCTTGGACCTCTTTATGAAAAGAAGAACGACACTCCTGATATGTGAGGTGGCATGGATAGGGTCCCAATCAAACAAAGTTGTTGATTAACCATTGAACCTTTCAGGTCATGTGATCAGTCACATTCCTGGAAGGAATTTCAAGATGTGGTAATGTATACGATGGATGAGTGTACATATATATATATATATATATATATATATATATATATAAGTGTTTGTGTGTGTGGAGCTGCATGAGTATATAAGAGAGCTGTTGGTGTATGTAAGAAAGCTGTGTACAAGTATGTAGCAAAACAGTGCGTGTATGTAACAGAGGTGTGAGTGCATACTTCAAAGCTGTAGAAAAGCTATATGTGTTAGAACTGTGTTTGTGTATGGAGGAGAGTTGTGTGTGTATTTCGGAAAATTGCGTGTGTGATAGTAGTAGAGTTGTGTGTATGCAGGAGAGATGTGTGTATGTAGGAAAGAGGGTGGAAACTTATCAATGCTATAGGACCTATGCAAGAACCTAACATGATCAAATTTGACTCATGACAATACAGCTTTAAAAAATGCATTGGCAGCAATTGTACCGATCATCTACTTTCAATGAATTATCAGCAAATTGGTGAAAGTACACCTATTAAAAAAAAAATAACAGCCTCCTCCATATCCCCTCTAGCTGTCCTGTCCATCACCAAGATAGGTGCGTTTTCTGCCATTTTAGGTAGAAGTAATGTTCAACCAATTTGCTTCTAATTTAGACAAAGTAGTAGGAAAGTTTATCAAACAAACTCTACATATGAGCTCTATCTATTTTACAATACGTGTAATATGTATTCACAAAATGTCCATCTTCTATATGTGTGAACTTCACATCTTTTTTTTTTTTAGTAAGTTTTAGTGCATGATGAGGTGGTGTTTACCTATAGGATCCACCATCTCTTGGACTGGGCACCATTGATGGTATTTATTGGGCCCCACGTTCTTAAGTAAATCTCAATATTGCTTCAAAAAGGTAGCTATGCATATACAGTTTACAGACAGAATGTTAACATATTAAGCAAGAGTGTGACAACTTATCAGTGCTAAATGTGCCATAAAAAAACCCAGCATGTAAAATTCTTAGCTTTGACAAGTGACAACATATCTGGCAAAATGCATTGTAAACCAAATGTAATTTTTAGCTGCAGTAAATTTTAGACAATCAAAATGATGTTAAAATGTGTGTGTTTCTTACAGTCTAGAGGCTGCTTATTCTGATGGAGGAAAACACTGACAGCATCCTTCATGATCACTGAAAGAACTGTTCTCCTTTCTCCTGCCCCACACTGATCTATCTGATCGGTGCAGTGCAGGGGAGAAAGTCACCAGGACTTGCACGGATGTTGCGCATCCTGTGTAGCTGAAAAAACTTCTGCAAGACTAGCCCTTGGACCTCTTTATGAAAAGAAGAACGACACTCCTGATATGTGAGGTGGCATGGATAGGGTCCCAATCAAACAAAGTTGTTGATTAGCCATTGAACCTTTCAGGTCATGTGATCAGTCACATTCCTGGAAGGAATTTCAAGATGTGGTAATGTATACGATGGATGAGTGTACATATATATATATATATATAAGTGTTTGTGTGTGTGGAGCTGCATGAGTATATAAGAGAGCTGTTGGTGTATGTAAGAAAGCTGTGTACAAGTATGAAGCATAACAGTGAGTGTATGTAACAGATGTGTGAGTGCATACTTCAAAGCTGTATAAAAGCTATATGTTTCAGAACTGTGTTTGTGTATGGAGGAGAGTTGTGTGTGTATTTAGGAAAACTGCGTGTGTGATAGTAGTAGAGTTGTGTGTATGCAGGAGAGATGTATGTGTATGCAGGAGAGATGTGTGTATGTAGGAAAGAGGGTGGAAACTTATCAATGCTATAGGACCTATGCAAGAACCTAACATGATCAAATTTGACTTATGACAATACAGCTTTAAAAAATGCATTGGCATCAATTGTACCGATCATCTACTTTCAATGAATTATCAGCAAATTGGTGAAGTACACCTATTAAAAAAAAAATAACAGCCTCCTCCATATCCCCTCTAGCTGTCCTGTCCATCACCAAGATAGGTGCATTTTCTGCCATTTTAGGTAGAAGTAATGTTCAACCAATTTGCTTCTAATTTAGACAAAGTAGCAGGAAGGTTTATCAAACAAACTCTACATATGAGCTCTATCTATTTTACATTACATGTAATGTGTATTCACAAAATGTCCATTTTCTATATGTGTGAACTTCAAATCTTTTTTTTTAGTAAGTTTTAGTGCATGATGAGGTGGTGTTTACCTATAGGATCCACCATCTCTTGGACTGGGCACCATTGATGGTATTTATTGGGCCTCACATTCTTAAGTAAATCTCAATATTGCTTCAAAAATGTAGTTTTGCATATACAGTTTACAGACAGAATGTTAACACATTAAGCAAGAGTGTGACAACTTATCAGTGCTAAATGTGCCATAAAAAAAACCCAGCATGGTAAAATTCTTAACTTTGACAAGTGACAACATACCTGGCAAAATGCATTGTAAACCAAATGTAATTTTTAGCTGCAGTATATTTTAGACAATCAAAATGATGCTAAAATGTGTGTGTTTCTGACAGTCTAGAGGCAGCTTATTCTGATGGAGGAAAACGCTGACAGCATCCTTCCTGATCACTGAAAGAACTGTTCTCCTTTCTCCTGCCCCACACTGATCTATCTGATCGGTGCAGTGCAGGAGAGAAAGACACCAGGACTTGCATGGATGTTGCGCATCCTGTGTAGCTGAAAAAACTTCTGCAAGACTAGCCCTTGGACCTCTTTATGAAAAGAAGAACGACACTCCTGATATGTGAGGTGGCATGGATAGGGTCCCAATCAAACAAAGTTGTTGATTAGCCATTGAACCTTTCAGGTCATGTGATCAGTCACATTCCTGGAAGGAATTTCAAGATGTGGTAATGTATACGATGGATGAGTGTACATATATATATATATATATATATATATGTGTTTGTGTGTGTGGAGCTGCATGAGTATATAAGAGAGCTGTTGGTGTATGTAAGAAAGCTGTGTATAAGTATGTAGCAAAACAGTGCGTGTATGTAACAGAGGTGTGAGTGCATACTTCAAAGCTGTAGAAAAGCTATATGTGTTAGAACTGTGTTTGTGTATGGAGGAGAGTTGTGTGTGTATTTCGGAAAATTGCGTGTGTGATAGTAGTAGAGTTGTGTGTATGCAGGAGAGATGTGTGTATGTAGGAAAGAGGGTGGAAACTTATCAATGCTATAGGACCTATGCAAGAACCTAACATGATCAAATTTGACTCCTGACAATACAGCTTTAAAAAATGCATTGGCAGCAATTGTACCGATCATCTACTTTCAATGAATTATCAGCAAATTGGTGAAAGTACACCTATTAAAAAAAAAATAACAGCCTCCTCCATATCCCCTCTAGCTGTCCTATCCATCACCAAGATAGGTGCGTTTTCTGCCATTTTAGGTAGAAGTAATGTTCAACCAATTTGCTTCTAATTTAGACAAAGTAGTAGGAAAGTTTATCAAACAAACTCTACATATGAGCTCTATCTATTTTACAATACGTGTAATATGTATTCACAAAATGTCCATTTTCTATATGTGTGAACTTCACATCTTTTTTTTTTTTAGTAAGTTTTAGTGCATGATGAGGTGGTGTTTACCTATAGGATCCACCATCTCTTGGACTGGGCACCATTGATGGTATTTATTGGGCCCCACGTTCTTAAGTAAATCTCAATATTGCTTCAAAAAGGTAGCTATGCATATACAGTTTACAGACAGAATGTTAACATATTAAGCAAGAGTGTGACAACTTATCAGTGCTAAATGTGCCATAAAAAAACCCAGCATGTAAAATTCTTAGCTTTGACAAGTGACAACATATCTGGCAAAATGCATTGTAAACCAAATGTAATTTTTAGCTGCAGTAAATTTTAGACAATTAAAATGATGTTAAAATGTGTGTGTTTCTTACAGTCTAGAGGCTGCTTATTCTGATGGAGGAAAACACTGACAGCATCCTTCATGATCACTGAAAGAACTGTTCTCCTTTCTCCTGCCCCACACTGATCTATCTGATCGGTGCAGTGCAGGGGAGAAAGTCACCAGGACTTGCACGGATGTTGCGCATCCTGTGTAGCTGAAAAAACTTCTGCAAGACTAGCCCTTGGACCTCTTTATGAAAAGAAGAACGACACTCCTGATATGTGAGGTGGCATGGATAGGGTCCCAATCAAACAAAGTTGTTGATTAACCATTGAACCTTTCAGGTCATGTGATCAGTCACATTCCTGGAAGGAATTTCAAGATGTGGTAATGTATACGATGGATGAGTGTACATATATATATATATATATATATATATATATATAAGTGTTTGTGTGTGTGGAGCTGCATGAGTATATAAGAGAGCTGTTGGTGTATGTAAGAAAGCTGTGTACAAGTATGTAGCAAAACAGTGCGTGTATGTAACAGAGGTGTGAGTGCATACTTCAAAGCTGTAGAAAAGCTATATGTGTTAGAACTGTGTTTGTGTATGGAGGAGAGTTGTGTGTGTATTTCGGAAAATTGCGTGTGTGATAGTAGTAGAGTTGTGTGTATGCAGGAGAGATGTGTGTATGTAGGAAAGAGGGTGGAAACTTATCAATGCTATAGGACCTATGCAAGAACCTAACATGATCAAATTTGACTCATGACAATACAGCTTTAAAAAATGCATTGGCAGCAATTGTACCGATCATCTACTTTCAATGAATTATCAGCAAATTGGTGAAAGTACACCTATTAAAAAAAAAATAACAGCCTCCTCCATATCCCCTCTAGCTGTCCTGTCCATCACCAAGATAGGTGCGTTTTCTGCCATTTTAGGTAGAAGTAATGTTCAACCAATTTGCTTCTAATTTAGACAAAGTAGTAGGAAAGTTTATCAAACAAACTCTACATATGAGCTCTATCTATTTTACAATACGTGTAATATGTATTCACAAAATGTCCATCTTCTATATGTGTGAACTTCACATCTTTTTTTTTTTTAGTAAGTTTTAGTGCATGATGAGGTGGTGTTTACCTATAGGATCCACCATCTCTTGGACTGGGCACCATTGATGGTATTTATTGGGCCCCACGTTCTTAAGTAAATCTCAATATTGCTTCAAAAAGGTAGCTATGCATATACAGTTTACAGACAGAATGTTAACATATTAAGCAAGAGTGTGACAACTTATCAGTGCTAAATGTGCCATAAAAAAACCCAGCATGTAAAATTCTTAGCTTTGACAAGTGACAACATATCTGGCAAAATGCATTGTAAACCAAATGTAATTTTTAGCTGCAGTAAATTTTAGACAATCAAAATGATGTTAAAATGTGTGTGTTTCTTACAGTCTAGAGGCTGCTTATTCTGATGGAGGAAAACACTGACAGCATCCTTCATGATCACTGAAAGAACTGTTCTCCTTTCTCCTGCCCCACACTGATCTATCTGATCGGTGCAGTGCAGGGGAGAAAGTCACCAGGACTTGCACGGATGTTGCGCATCCTGTGTAGCTGAAAAAACTTCTGCAAGACTAGCCCTTGGACCTCTTTATGAAAAGAAGAACGACACTCCTGATATGTGAGGTGGCATGGATAGGGTCCCAATCAAACAAAGTTGTTGATTAGCCATTGAACCTTTCAGGTCATGTGATCAGTCACATTCCTGGAAGGAATTTCAAGATGTGGTAATGTATACGATGGATGAGTGTACATATATATATATATATATAAGTGTTTGTGTGTGTGGAGCTGCATGAGTATATAAGAGAGCTGTTGGTGTATGGTATGTAAGAAAGCTGTGTACAAGTATGTAGCAAAATAGTGCGTGTATGTAACAGAGGTGTGAGTGCATACTTCAAAGCTGTAGAAAAGCTATATGTGTTAGAACTGTGTTTGTGTATGGAGGAGAGTTGTGTGTGTATTTCGGAAAATTGCGTGTGTGATAGTAGTAGAGTTGTGTGTATGCAGGAGAGATGTGTGTATGTAGGAAAGAGGGTGGAAACTTATCAATGCTATAGGACCTATGCAAGAACCTAACATGATCAAATTTGACTCATGACAATACAGCTTTAAAAAATGCATTGGCAGCAATTGTACCGATCATCTACTTTCAATGAATTATCAGTAAATTGGTGAAAGTACACCTATTAAAAAAAAAATAACAGCCTCCTCCATATCCCCTCTAGCTGTCCTGTCCATCACCAAGATAGGTGCGTTTTCTGCCATTTTAGGTAGAAGTAATGTTCAACCAATTTGCTTCTAATTTAGACAAAGTAGTAGGAAAGTTTATCAAACAAACTCTACATATGAGCTCTATCTATTTTACAATACGTGTAATATGTATTCACAAAATGTCCATTTTCTATATGTGTGAACTTCACATCTTTTTTTTTTTTAGTAAGTTTTAGTGCATGATGAGGTGGTGTTTACCTATAGGATCCACCATCTCTTGGACTGGGCACCATTGATGGTATTTATTGGGCCCCACGTTCTTAAGTAAATCTCAATATTGCTTCAAAAAGGTAGCTATGCATATACAGTTTACAGACAGAATGTTAACATATTAAGCAAGAGTGTGACAACTTATCAGTGCTAAATGTGCCATAAAAAAAGCCAGCATGTAAAATTCTTAGCTTTGACAAGTGACAACATATCTGGCAAAATGCATTGTAAACCAAATGTAATTTTTAGCTGCAGTAAATTTTAGACAATCAAAATGATGTTAAAATGTGTGTGTTTCTTACAGTCTAGAGGCTGCTTATTCTGATGGAGGAAAACACTGACAGCATCCTTCATGATCACTGAAAGAACTGTTCTCCTTTCTCCTGCCCCACACTGATCTATCTGATCGGTGCAGTGCAGGGGAGAAAGTCACCAGGACTTGCACGGATGTTGCGCATCCTGTGTAGCTGAAAAAACTTCTGCAAGACTAGCCCTTGGACCTCTTTATGAAAAGAAGAACGACACTCCTGATATGTGAGGTGGCATGGATAGGGTCCCAATCAAACAAAGTTGTTGATTAGCCATTGAACCTTTCAGGTCATGTGATCAGTCACATTCCTGGAAGGAATTTCAAGATGTGGTAATGTATACGATGGATGAGTGTACATATATATATATATATATATATATAAGTGTTTGTGTGTGTGGAGCTGCATGAGTATATAAGAGAGCTGTTGGTGTATGGTATGTAAGAAAGCTGTGTACAAGTATGTAGCAAAACAGTGCGTGTATGTAACAGAGGTGTGAGTGCATACTTCAAAGCTGTAGAAAAGCTATATGTGTTAGAACTGTGTTTGTGTATGGAGGAGAGTTGTGTGTGTATTTCGGAAAATTGCGTGTGTGATAGTAGTAGAGTTGTGTGTATGCAGGAGAGATGTGTGTATGTAGGAAAGAGGGTGGAAACTTATCAATGCTATAGGACCTATGCAAGAACCTAACATGATCAAATTTGACTCATGACAATACAGCTTTAAAAAATGCATTGGCAGCAATTGTACCGATCATCTACTTTCAATGAATTATCAGCAAATTGGTGAAAGTACACCTATTAAAAAAAAAATAACAGCCTCCTCCATATCCCCTCTAGCTGTCCTGTCCATCACCAAGATAGGTGCGTTTTCTGCCATTTTAGGTAGAAGTAATGTTCAACCAATTTGCTTCTAATTTAGACAAAGTAGTAGGAAAGTTTATCAAACAAACTCTACATATGAGCTCTATCTATTTTACAATACGTGTAATATGTATTCACAAAATGTCCATTTTCTATATGTGTGAACTTCACATCTTTTTTTTTTTTAGTAAGTTTTAGTGCATGATGAGGTGGTGTTTACCTATAGGATCCACCATCTCTTGGACTGGGCACCATTGATGGTATTTATTGGGCCCCACGTTCTTAAGTAAATCTCAATATTGCTTCAAAAAGGTAGCTATGCATATACAGTTTACAGACAGAATGTTAACATATTAAGCAAGAGTGTGACAACTTATCAGTGCTAAATGTGCCATAAAAAAAGCCAGCATGTAAAATTCTTAGCTTTGACAAGTGACAACATATCTGGCAAAATGCATTGTAAACCAAATGTAATTTTTAGCTGCAGTAAATTTTAGACAATCAAAATGATGTTAAAATGTGTGTGTTTCTTACAGTCTAGAGGCTGCTTATTCTGATGGAGGAAAACACTGACAGCATCCTTCATGATCACTGAAAGAACTGTTCTCCTTTCTCCTGCCCCACACTGATCTATCTGATCGGTGCAGTGCAGGGGAGAAAGTCACCAGGACTTGCACGGATGTTGCGCATCCTGTGTAGCTGAAAAAACTTCTGCAAGACTAGCCCTTGGACCTCTTTATGAAAAGAAGAACGACACTCCTGATATGTGAGGTGGCATGGATAGGGTCCCAATCAAACAAAGTTGTTGATTAGCCATTGAACCTTTCAGGTCATGTGATCAGTCACATTCCTGGAAGGAATTTCAAGATGTGGTAATGTATACGATGGATGAGTGTACATATATATATATATATATATAAGTGTTTGTGTGTGTGGAGCTGCATGAGTATATAAGAGAGCTGTTGGTGTATGGTATGTAAGAAAGCTGTGTACAAGTATGTAGCAAAACAGTGCGTGTATGTAACAGAGGTGTGAGTGCATACTTCAAAGCTGTAGAAAAGCTATATGTGTTAGAACTGTGTTTGTGTATGGAGGAGAGTTGTGTGTGTATTTCGGAAAATTGCGTGTGTGATAGTAGTAGAGTTGTGTGTATGCAGGAGAGATGTGTGTATGTAGGAAAGAGGGTGGAAACTTATCAATGCTATAGGACCTATGCAAGAACCTAACATGATCAAATTTGACTCATGACAATACAGCTTTAAAAAATGCATTGGCAGCAATTGTACCGATCATCTACTTTCAATGAATTATCAGCAAATTGGTGAAAGTACACCTATTAAAAAAAAAATAACAGCCTCCTCCATATCCCCTCTAGCTGTCCTGTCCATCACCAAGATAGGTGCGTTTTCTGCCATTTTAGGTAGAAGTAATGTTCAACCAATTTGCTTCTAATTTAGACAAAGTAGTAGGAAAGTTTATCAAACAAACTCTACATATGAGCTCTATCTATTTTACAATACGTGTAATATGTATTCACAAAATGTCCATTTTCTATATGTGTGAACTTCACATCTTTTTTTTTTTTAGTAAGTTTTAGTGCATGATGAGGTGGTGTTTACCTATAGGATCCACCATCTCTTGGACTGGGCACCATTGATGGTATTTATTGGGCCCCACGTTCTTAAGTAAATCTCAATATTGCTTCAAAAAGGTAGCTATGCATATACAGTTTACAGACAGAATGTTAACATATTAAGCAAGAGTGTGACAACTTATCAGTGCTAAATGTGCCATAAAAAAAGCCAGCATGTAAAATTCTTAGCTTTGACAAGTGACAACATATCTGGCAAAATGCATTGTAAACCAAATGTAATTTTTAGCTGCAGTAAATTTTAGACAATCAAAATGATGTTAAAATGTGTGTGTTTCTTACAGTCTAGAGGCTGCTTATTCTGATGGAGGAAAACACTGACAGCATCCTTCATGATCACTGAAAGAACTGTTCTCCTTTCTCCTGCCCCACACTGATCTATCTGATCGGTGCAGTGCAGGGGAGAAAGTCACCAGGACTTGCACGGATGTTGCGCATCCTGTGTAGCTGAAAAAACTTCTGCAAGACTAGCCCTTGGACCTCTTTATGAAAAGAAGAACGACACTCCTGATATGTGAGGTGGCATGGATAGGGTCCCAATCAAACAAAGTTGTTGATTAGCCATTGAACCTTTCAGGTCATGTGATCAGTCACATTCCTGGAAGGAATTTCAAGATGTGGTAATGTATACGATGGATGAGTGTACATATATATATATATAAGTGTTTGTGTGTGTGGAGCTGCATGAGTATATAAGAGAGCTGTTGGTGTATGGTATGTAAGAAAGCTGTGTACAAGTATGTAGCAAAACAGTGCGTGTATGTAACAGAGGTGTGAGTGCATACTTCAAAGCTGTAGAAAAGCTATATGTGTTAGAACTGTGTTTGTGTATGGAGGAGAGTTGTGTGTGTATTTTGGAAAATTGCGTGTGTGATAGTAGTAGAGTTGTGTGTATGCAGGAGAGATGTGTGTATGTAGGAAAGAGGGTGGAAACTTATCAATGCTATAGGACCTATGCAAGAACCTAACATGATCAAATTTGACTCATGACAATACAGCTTTAAAAAATGCATTGGCAGCAATTGTACCGATCATCTACTTTCAATGAATTATCAGCAAATTGGTGAAAGTACACCTATTAAAAAAAAAATAACAGCCTCCTCCATATCCCCTCTAGCTGTCCTGTCCATCACCAAGATAGGTGCGTTTTCTGCCATTTTAGGTAGAAGTAATGTTCAACCAATTTGCTTCTAATTTAGACAAAGTAGTAGGAAAGTTTATCAAACAAACTCTACATATGAGCTCTATCTATTTTACAATACGTGTAATATGTATTCACAAAATGTCCATTTTCTATATGTGTGAACTTCACATCTTTTTTTTTTTTAGTAAGTTTTAGTGCATGATGAGGTGGTGTTTACCTATAGGATCCACCATCTCTTGGACTGGGCACCATTGATGGTATTTATTGGGCCCCACGTTCTTAAGTAAATCTCAATATTGCTTCAAAAAGGTAGCTATGCATATACAGTTTACAGACAGAATGTTAACATATTAAGCAAGAGTGTGACAACTTATCAGTGCTAAATGTGCCATAAAAAAAGCCAGCATGTAAAATTCTTAGCTTTGACAAGTGACAACATATCTGGCAAAATGCATTGTAAACCAAATGTAATTTTTAGCTGCAGTAAATTTTAGACAATCAAAATGATGTTAAAATGTGTGTGTTTCTTACAGTCTAGAGGCTGCTTATTCTGATGGAGGAAAACACTGACAGCATCCTTCATGATCACTGAAAGAACTGTTCTCCTTTCTCCTGCCCCACACTGATCTATCTGATCGGTGCAGTGCAGGGGAGAAAGTCACCAGGACTTGCACGGATGTTGCGCATCCTGTGTAGCTGAAAAAACTTCTGCAAGACTAGCCCTTGGACCTCTTTATGAAAAGAAGAACGACACTCCTGATATGTGAGGTGGCATGGATAGGGTCCCAATCAAACAAAGTTGTTGATTAGCCATTGAACCTTTCAGGTCATGTGATCAGTCACATTCCTGGAAGGAATTTCAAGATGTGGTAATGTATACGATGGATGAGTGTACATATATATATATATATATAAGTGTTTGTGTGTGTGGAGCTGCATGAGTATATAAGAGAGCTGTTGGTGTATGGTATGTAAGAAAGCTGTGTACAAGTATGTAGCAAAACAGTGCGTGTATGTAACAGAGGTGTGAGTGCATACTTCAAAGCTGTAGAAAAGCTATATGTGTTAGAACTGTGTTTGTGTATGGAGGAGAGTTGTGTGTGTATTTCGGAAAATTGCGTGTGTGATAGTAGTAGAGTTGTGTGTATGCAGGAGAGATGTGTGTATGTAGGAAAGAGGGTGGAAACTTATCAATGCTATAGGACCTATGCAAGAACCTAACATGATCAAATTTGACTCATGACAATACAGCTTTAAAAAATGCATTGGCAGCAATTGTACCGATCATCTACTTTCAATGAATTATCAGCAAATTGGTGAAAGTACACCTATTAAAAAAAAAATAACAGCCTCCTCCATATCCCCTCTAGCTGTCCTGTCCATCACCAAGATAGGTGCGTTTTCTGCCATTTTAGGTAGAAGTAATGTTCAACCAATTTGCTTCTAATTTAGACAAAGTAGTAGGAAAGTTTATCAAACAAACTCTACATATGAGCTCTATCTATTTTACAATACGTGTAATATGTATTCACAAAATGTCCATTTTCTATATGTGTGAACTTCACATCTTTTTTTTTTTTTAGTAAGTTTTAGTGCATGATGAGGTGGTGTTTACCTATAGGATCCACCATCTCTTGGACTGGGCACCATTGATGGTATTTATTGGGCCCCACGTTCTTAAGTAAATCTCAATATTGCTTCAAAAAGGTAGCTATGCATATACAGTTTACAGACAGAATGTTAACATATTAAGCAAGAGTGTGACAACTTATCAGTGCTAAATGTGCCATAAAAAAAGCCAGCATGTAAAATTCTTAGCTTTGACAAGTGACAACATATCTGGCAAAATGCATTGTAAACCAAATGTAATTTTTAGCTGCAGTAAATTTTAGACAATCAAAATGATGTTAAAATGTGTGTGTTTCTTACAGTCTAGAGGCTGCTTATTCTGATGGAGGAAAACACTGACAGCATCCTTCATGATCACTGAAAGAACTGTTCTCCTTTCTCCTGCCCCACACTGATCTATCTGATCGGTGCAGTGCAGGGGAGAAAGTCACCAGGACTTGCACGGATGTTGCGCATCCTGTGTAGCTGAAAAAACTTCTGCAAGACTAGCCCTTGGACCTCTTTATGAAAAGAAGAACGACACTCCTGATATGTGAGGTGGCATGGATAGGGTCCCAATCAAACAAAGTTGTTGATTAGCCATTGAACCTTTCAGGTCATGTGATCAGTCACATTCCTGGAAGGAATTTCAAGATGTGGTAATGTATACGATGGATGAGTGTACATATATATATATATATATATATATATATATATATATATATATATATATATATAAGTGTTTGTGTGTGTGGAGCTGCATGAGTATATAAGAGAGCTGTTGGTGTATGTAAGAAAGCTGTGTACAAGTATGTAGCAAAACAGTGCGTGTATGTAACAGAGGTGTGAGTGCATACTTCAAAGCTGTAGAAAAGCTATATGTGTTAGAACTGTGTTTGTGTATGGAGGAGAGTTGTGTGTGTATTTCGGAAAATTGCGTGTGTGATAGTAGTAGAGTTGTGTGTATGCAGGAGAGATGTGTGTATGTAGGAAAGAGGGTGGAAACTTATCAATGCTATAGGACCTATGCAAGAACCTAACATGATCAAATTTGACTCATGACAATACAGCTTTAAAAAATGCATTGGCAGCAATTGTACCGATCATCTACTTTCAATGAATTATCAGCAAATTGGTGAAAGTACACCTATTAAAAAAAAAATAACAGCCTCCTCCATATCCCCTCTAGCTGTCCTGTCCATCACCAAGATAGGTGCGTTTTCTGCCATTTTAGGTAGAAGTAATGTTCAACCAATTTGCTTCTAATTTAGACAAAGTAGTAGGAAAGTTTATCAAACAAACTCTACATATGAGCTCTATCTATTTTACAATACGTGTAATATGTATTCACAAAATGTCCATTTTCTATATGTGTGAACTTCACATCTTTTTTTTTTTTAGTAAGTTTTAGTGCATGATGAGGTGGTGTTTACCTATAGGATCCACCATCTCTTGGACTGGGCACCATTGATGGTATTTATTGGGCCCCACGTTCTTAAGTAAATCTCAATATTGCTTCAAAAAGGTAGCTATGCATATACAGTTTACAGACAGAATGTTAACATATTAAGCAAGAGTGTGACAACTTATCAGTGCTAAATGTGCCATAAAAAAAGCCAGCATGTAAAATTCTTAGCTTTGACAAGTGACAACATATCTGGCAAAATGCATTGTAAACCAAATGTAATTTTTAGCTGCAGTAAATTTTAGACAATCAAAATGATGTTAAAATGTGTGTGTTTCTTACAGTCTAGAGGCTGCTTATTCTGATGGAGGAAAACACTGACAGCATCCTTCATGATCACTGAAAGAACTGTTCTCCTTTCTCCTGCCCCACACTGATCTATCTGATCGGTGCAGTGCAGGGGAGAAAGTCACCAGGACTTGCACGGATGTTGCGCATCCTGTGTAGCTGAAAAAACTTCTGCAAGACTAGCCCTTGGACCTCTTTATGAAAAGAAGAACGACACTCCTGATATGTGAGGTGGCATGGATAGGGTCCCAATCAAACAAAGTTGTTGATTAGCCATTGAACCTTTCAGGTCACGTGATCAGTCACATTCCTGGAAGGAATTTCAAGATGTGGTAATGTATACGATGGATGAGTGTACATATATATATATATATATAAGTGTTTGTGTGTGTGGAGCTGCATGAGTATATAAGAGAGCTGTTGGTGTATGGTATGTAAGAAAGCTGTGTACAAGTATGTAGCAAAACAGTGCGTGTATGTAACAGAGGTGTGAGTGCATACTTCAAAGCTGTAGAAAAGCTATATGTGTTAGAACTGTGTTTGTGTATGGAGGAGAGTTGTGTGTGTATTTCGGAAAATTGCGTGTGTGATAGTAGTAGAGTTGTGTGTATGCAGGAGAGATGTGTGTATGTAGGAAAGAGGGTGGAAACTTATCAATGCTATAGGACCTATGCAAGAACCTAACATGATCAAATTTGACTCATGACAATACAGCTTTAAAAAATGCATTGGCAGCAATTGTACCGATCATCTACTTTCAATGAATTATCAGCAAATTGGTGAAAGTACACCTATTAAAAAAAAAATAACAGCCTCCTCCATATCCCCTCTAGCTGTCCTGTCCATCACCAAGATAGGTGCGTTTTCTGCCATTTTAGGTAGAAGTAATGTTCAACCAATTTGCTTCTAATTTAGACAAAGTAGTAGGAAAGTTTATCAAACAAACTCTACATATGAGCTCTATCTATTTTACAATACGTGTAATATGTATTCACAAAATGTCCATTTTCTATATGTGTGAACTTCACATCTTTTTTTTTTTTAGTAAGTTTTAGTGCATGATGAGGTGGTGTTTACCTATAGGATCCACCATCTCTTGGACTGGGCACCATTGATGGTATTTATTGGGCCCCACGTTCTTAAGTAAATCTCAATATTGCTTCAAAAAGGTAGCTATGCATATACAGTTTACAGACAGAATGTTAACATATTAAGCAAGAGTGTGACAACTTATCAGTGCTAAATGTGCCATAAAAAAAGCCAGCATGTAAAATTCTTAGCTTTGACAAGTGACAACATATCTGGCAAAATGCATTGTAAACCAAATGTAATTTTTAGCTGCAGTAAATTTTAGACAATCAAAATGATGTTAAAATGTGTGTGTTTCTTACAGTCTAGAGGCTGCTTATTCTGATGGAGGAAAACACTGACAGCATCCTTCATGATCACTGAAAGAACTGTTCTCCTTTCTCCTGCCCCACACTGATCTATCTGATCGGTGCAGTGCAGGGGAGAAAGTCACCAGGACTTGCACGGATGTTGCGCATCCTGTGTAGCTGAAAAAACTTCTGCAAGACTAGCCCTTGGACCTCTTTATGAAAAGAAGAACGACACTCCTGATATGTGAGGTGGCATGGATAGGGTCCCAATCAAACAAAGTTGTTGATTAGCCATTGAACCTTTCAGGTCATGTGATCAGTCACATTCCTGGAAGGAATTTCAAGATGTGGTAATGTATACGATGGATGAGTGTACATATATATATATATATATAAGTGTTTGTGTGTGTGGAGCTGCATGAGTATATAAGAGAGCTGTTGGTGTATGGTATGTAAGAAAGCTGTGTACAAGTATGTAGCAAAACAGTGCGTGTATGTAACAGAGGTGTGAGTGCATACTTCAAAGCTGTAGAAAAGCTATATGTGTTAGAACTGTGTTTGTGTATGGAGGAGAGTTGTGTGTGTATTTCGGAAAATTGCGTGTGTGATAGTAGTAGAGTTGTGTGTATGCAGGAGAGATGTGTGTATGTAGGAAAGAGGGTGGAAACTTATCAATGCTATAGGACCTATGCAAGAACCTAACATGATCAAATTTGACTCATGACAATACAGCTTTAAAAAATGCATTGGCAGCAATTGTACCGATCATCTACTTTCAATGAATTATCAGCAAATTGGTGAAAGTACACCTATTAAAAAAAAAATAACAGCCTCCTCCATATCCCCTCTAGCTGTCCTGTCCATCACCAAGATAGGTGCGTTTTCTGCCATTTTAGGTAGAAGTAATGTTCAACCAATTTGCTTCTAATTTAGACAAAGTAGTAGGAAAGTTTATCAAACAAACTCTACATATGAGCTCTATCTATTTTACAATACGTGTAATATGTATTCACAAAATGTCCATTTTCTATATGTGTGAACTTCACATCTTTTTTTTTTTTTAGTAAGTTTTAGTGCATGATGAGGTGGTGTTTACCTATAGGATCCACCATCTCTTGGACTGGGCACCATTGATGGTATTTATTGGGCCCCACGTTCTTAAGTAAATCTCAATATTGCTTCAAAAAGGTAGCTATGCATATACAGTTTACAGACAGAATGTTAACATATTAAGCAAGAGTGTGACAACTTATCAGTGCTAAATGTGCCATAAAAAAAGCCAGCATGTAAAATTCTTAGCTTTGACAAGTGACAACATATCTGGCAAAATGCATTGTAAACCAAATGTAATTTTTAGCTGCAGTAAATTTTAGACAATCAAAATGATGTTAAAATGTGTGTGTTTCTTACAGTCTAGAGGCTGCTTATTCTGATGGAGGAAAACACTGACAGCATCCTTCATGATCACTGAAAGAACTGTTCTCCTTTCTCCTGCCCCACACTGATCTATCTGATCGGTGCAGTGCAGGGGAGAAAGTCACCAGGACTTGCACGGATGTTGCGCATCCTGTGTAGCTGAAAAAACTTCTGCAAGACTAGCCCTTGGACCTCTTTATGAAAAGAAGAACGACACTCCTGATATGTGAGGTGGCATGGATAGGGTCCCAATCAAACAAAGTTGTTGATTAGCCATTGAACCTTTCAGGTCATGTGATCAGTCACATTCCTGGAAGGAATTTCAAGATGTGGTAATGTATACGATGGATGAGTGTACATATATATATATATATAAGTGTTTGTGTGTGTGGAGCTGCATGAGTATATAAGAGAGCTGTTGGTGTATGGTATGTAAGAAAGCTGTGTACAAGTATGTAGCAAAACAGTGCGTGTATGTAACAGAGGTGTGAGTGCATACTTCAAAGCTGTAGAAAAGCTATATGTGTTAGAACTGTGTTTGTGTATGGAGGAGAGTTGTGTGTGTATTTCGGAAAATTGCGTGTGTGATAGTAGTAGAGTTGTGTGTATGCAGGAGAGATGTGTGTATGTAGGAAAGAGGGTGGAAACTTATCAATGCTATAGGACCTATGCAAGAACCTAACATGATCAAATTTGACTCATGACAATACAGCTTTAAAAAATGCATTGGCAGCAATTGTACCGATCATCTACTTTCAATGAATTATCAGCAAATTGGTGAAAGTACACCTATTAAAAAAAAAATAACAGCCTCCTCCATATCCCCTCTAGCTGTCCTGTCCATCACCAAGATAGGTGCGTTTTCTGCCATTTTAGGTAGAAGTAATGTTCAACCAATTTGCTTCTAATTTAGACAAAGTAGTAGGAAAGTTTATCAAACAAACTCTACATATGAGCTCTATCTATTTTACAATACGTGTAATATGTATTCACAAAATGTCCATTTTCTATATGTGTGAACTTCACATCTTTTTTTTTTTTTAGTAAGTTTTAGTGCATGATGAGGTGGTGTTTACCTATAGGATCCACCATCTCTTGGACTGGGCACCATTGATGGTATTTATTGGGCCCCACGTTCTTAAGTAAATCTCAATATTGCTTCAAAAAGGTAGCTATGCATATACAGTTTACAGACAGAATGTTAACATATTAAGCAAGAGTGTGACAACTTATCAGTGCTAAATGTGCCATAAAAAAAGCCAGCATGTAAAATTCTTAGCTTTGACAAGTGACAACATATCTGGCAAAATGCATTGTAAACCAAATGTAATTTTTAGCTGCAGTAAATTTTAGACAATCAAAATGATGTTAAAATGTGTGTGTTTCTTACAGTCTAGAGGCTGCTTATTCTGATGGAGGAAAACACTGACAGCATCCTTCATGATCACTGAAAGAACTGTTCTCCTTTCTCCTGCCCCACACTGATCTATCTGATCGGTGCAGTGCAGGGGAGAAAGTCACCAGGACTTGCACGGATGTTGCGCATCCTGTGTAGCTGAAAAAACTTCTGCAAGACTAGCCCTTGGACCTCTTTATGAAAAGAAGAACGACACTCCTGATATGTGAGGTGGCATGGATAGGGTCCCAATCAAACAAAGTTGTTGATTAGCCATTGAACCTTTCAGGTCATGTGATCAGTCACATTCCTGGAAGGAATTTCAAGATGTGGTAATGTATACGATGGATGAGTGTACATATATATATATATATATATAAGTGTTTGTGTGTGTGGAGCTGCATGAGTATATAAGAGAGCTGTTGGTGTATGGTATGTAAGAAAGCTGTGTACAAGTATGTAGCAAAACAGTGCGTGTATGTAACAGAGGTGTGAGTGCATACTTCAAAGCTGTAGAAAAGCTATATGTGTTAGAACTGTGTTTGTGTATGGAGGAGAGTTGTGTGTGTATTTCGGAAAATTGCGTGTGTGATAGTAGTAGAGTTGTGTGTATGCAGGAGAGATGTGTGTATGTAGGAAAGAGGGTGGAAACTTATCAATGCTATAGGACCTATGCAAGAACCTAACATGATCAAATTTGACTCATGACAATACAGCTTTAAAAAATGCATTGGCAGCAATTGTACCGATCATCTACTTTCAATGAATTATCAGCAAATTGGTGAAAGTACACCTATTAAAAAAAAAATAACAGCCTCCTCCATATCCCCTCTAGCTGTCCTGTCCATCACCAAGATAGGTGCGTTTTCTGCCATTTTAGGTAGAAGTAATGTTCAACCAATTTGCTTCTAATTTAGACAAAGTAGTAGGAAAGTTTATCAAACAAACTCTACATATGAGCTCTATCTATTTTACAATACGTGTAATATGTATTCACAAAATGTCCATTTTCTATATGTGTGAACTTCACATCTTTTTTTTTTTTTAGTAAGTTTTAGTGCATGATGAGGTGGTGTTTACCTATAGGATCCACCATCTCTTGGACTGGGCACCATTGATGGTATTTATTGGGCCCCACGTTCTTAAGTAAATCTCAATATTGCTTCAAAAAGGTAGCTATGCATATACAGTTTACAGACAGAATGTTAACATATTAAGCAAGAGTGTGACAACTTATCAGTGCTAAATGTGCCATAAAAAAAGCCAGCATGTAAAATTCTTAGCTTTGACAAGTGACAACATATCTGGCAAAATGCATTGTAAACCAAATGTAATTTTTAGCTGCAGTAAATTTTAGACAATCAAAATGATGTTAAAATGTGTGTGTTTCTTACAGTCTAGAGGCTGCTTATTCTGATGGAGGAAAACACTGACAGCATCCTTCATGATCACTGAAAGAACTGTTCTCCTTTCTCCTGCCCCACACTGATCTATCTGATCGGTGCAGTGCAGGGGAGAAAGTCACCAGGACTTGCACGGATGTTGCGCATCCTGTGTAGCTGAAAAAACTTCTGCAAGACTAGCCCTTGGACCTCTTTATGAAAAGAAGAACGACACTCCTGATATGTGAGGTGGCATGGATAGGGTCCCAATCAAACAAAGTTGTTGATTAGCCATTGAACCTTTCAGGTCATGTGATCAGTCACATTCCTGGAAGGAATTTCAAGATGTGGTAATGTATACGATGGATGAGTGTACATATATATATATATATATAAGTGTTTGTGTGTGTGGAGCTGCATGAGTATATAAGAGAGCTGTTGGTGTATGGTATGTAAGAAAGCTGTGTACAAGTATGTAGCAAAACAGTGCGTGTATGTAACAGAGGTGTGAGTGCATACTTCAAAGCTGTAGAAAAGCTATATGTGTTAGAACTGTGTTTGTGTATGGAGGAGAGTTGTGTGTGTATTTCGGAAAATTGCGTGTGTGATAGTAGTAGAGTTGTGTGTATGCAGGAGAGATGTGTGTATGTAGGAAAGAGGGTGGAAACTTATCAATGCTATAGGACCTATGCAAGAACCTAACATGATCAAATTTGACTCATGACAATACAGCTTTAAAAAATGCATTGGCAGCAATTGTACCGATCATCTACTTTCAATGAATTATCAGCAAATTGGTGAAAGTACACCTATTAAAAAAAAAATAACAGCCTCCTCCATATCCCCTCTAGCTGTCCTGTCCATCACCAAGATAGGTGCGTTTTCTGCCATTTTAGGTAGAAGTAATGTTCAACCAATTTGCTTCTAATTTAGACAAAGTAGTAGGAAAGTTTATCAAACAAACTCTACATATGAGCTCTATCTATTTTACAATACGTGTAATATGTATTCACAAAATGTCCATTTTCTATATGTGTGAACTTCACATCTTTTTTTTTTTTTAGTAAGTTTTAGTGCATGATGAGGTGGTGTTTACCTATAGGATCCACCATCTCTTGGACTGGGCACCATTGATGGTATTTATTGGGCCCCACGTTCTTAAGTAAATCTCAATATTGCTTCAAAAAGGTAGCTATGCATATACAGTTTACAGACAGAATGTTAACATATTAAGCAAGAGTGTGACAACTTATCAGTGCTAAATGTGCCATAAAAAAACCCAGCATGTAAAATTCTTAGCTTTGACAAGTGACAACATATCTGGCAAAATGCATTGTAAACCAAATGTAATTTTTAGCTGCAGTAAATTTTAGACAATCAAAATGATGTTAAAATGTGTGTGTTTCTTACAGTCTAGAGGCTGCTTATTCTGATGGAGGAAAACACTGACAGCATCCTTCATGATCACTGAAAGAACTGTTCTCCTTTCTCCTGCCCCACACTGATCTATCTGATCGGTGCAGTGCAGGGGAGAAAGTCACCAGGACTTGCACGGATGTTGCGCATCCTGTGTAGCTGAAAAAACTTCTGCAAGACTAGCCCTTGGACCTCTTTATGAAAAGAAGAACGACACTCCTGTTATGTGAGGTGGCATGGATAGGGTCCCAATCAAACAAAGTTGTTGATTAGCCATTGAACCTTTCAGGTCATGTGATCAGTCACATTCCTGGAAGGAATTTCAAGATGTGGTAATGTATACGATGGATGAGTGTACATATATATATATATATATATATATATATATATATATATATATATAAGTGTTTGTGTGTGTGGAGCTGCATGAGTATATAAGAGAGCTGTTGGTGTATGTAAGAAAGCTGTGTACAAGTATGTAGCAAAACAGTGCGTGTATGTAACAGAGGTGTGAGTGCATACTTCAAAGCTGTAGAAAAGCTATATGTGTTAGAACTGTGTTTGTGTATGGAGGAGAGTTGTGTGTGTATTTCGGAAAATTGCGTGTGTGATAGTAGTAGAGTTGTGTGTATGCAGGAGAGATGTGTGTATGTAGGAAAGAGGGTGGAAACTTATCAATGCTATAGGACCTATGCAAGAACCTAACATGATCAAATTTGACTCATGACAATACAGCTTTAAAAAATGCATTGGCAGCAATTGTACCGATCATCTACTTTCAATGAATTATCAGCAAATTGGTGAAAGTACACCTATTAAAAAAAAAATAACAGCCTCCTCCATATCCCCTCTAGCTGTCCTGTCCATCACCAAGATAGGTGCGTTTTCTGCCATTTTAGGTAGAAGTAATGTTCAACCAATTTGCTTCTAATTTAGACAAAGTAGTAGGAAAGTTTATCAAACAAACTCTACATATGAGCTCTATCGATTTTACAATACGTGTAATATGTATTCACAAAATGTCCATTTTCTATATGTGTGAACTTCACATCTTTTTTTTTTTTAGTAAGTTTTAGTGCATGATGAGGTGGTGTTTACCTATAGGATCCACCATCTCTTGGACTGGGCACCATTGATGGTATTTATTGGGCCCCACGTTCTTAAGTAAATCTCAATATTGCTTCAAAAAGGTAGCTATGCATATACAGTTTACAGACAGAATGTTAACATATTAAGCAAGAGTGTGACAACTTATCAGTGCTAAATGTGCCATAAAAAAAGCCAGCATGTAAAATTCTTAGCTTTGACAAGTGACAACATATCTGGCAAAATGCATTGTAAACCAAATGTAATTTTTAGCTGCAGTAAATTTTAGACAATCAAAATGATGTTAAAATGTGTGTGTTTCTTACAGTCTAGAGGCTGCTTATTCTGATGGAGGAAAACACTGACAGCATCCTTCATGATCACTGAAAGAACTGTTCTCCTTTCTCCTGCCCCACACTGATCTATCTGATCGGTGCAGTGCAGGGGAGAAAGTCACCAGGACTTGCACGGATGTTGCGCATCCTGTGTAGCTGAAAAAACTTCTGCAAGACTAGCCCTTGGACCTCTTTATGAAAAGAAGAACGACACTCCTGATATGTGAGGTGGCATGGATAGGGTCCCAATCAAACAAAGTTGTTGATTAGCCATTGAACCTTTCAGGTCATGTGATCAGTCACATTCCTGGAAGGAATTTCAAGATGTGGTAATGTATACGATGGATGAGTGTACATATATATATATATATATATATAAGTGTTTGTGTGTGTGGAGCTGCATGAGTATATAAGAGAGCTGTTGGTGTATGGTATGTAAGAAAGCTGTGTACAAGTATGTAGCAAAACAGTGCGTGTATGTAGCAGAGGTGTGAGTGCATACTTCAAAGCTGTAGAAAAGCTATATGTGTTAGAACTGTGTTTGTGTATGGAGGAGAGTTGTGTGTGTATTTCGGAAAATTGCGTGTGTGATAGTAGTAGAGTTGTGTGTATGCAGGAGAGATGTGTGTATGTAGGAAAGAGGGTGGAAACTTATCAATGCTATAGGACCTATGCAAGAACCTAACATGATCAAATTTGACTCATGACAATACAGCTTTAAAAAATGCATTGGCAGCAATTGTACCGATCATCTACTTTCAATGAATTATCAGCAAATTGGTGAAAGTACACCTATTAAAAAAAAAATAACAGCCTCCTCCATATCCCCTCTAGCTGTCCTGTCCATCACCAAGATAGGTGCGTTTTCTGCCATTTTAGGTAGAAGTAATGTTCAACCAATTTGCTTCTAATTTAGACAAAGTAGTAGGAAAGTTTATCAAACAAACTCTACATATGAGCTCTATCTATTTTACAATACGTGTAATATGTATTCACAAAATGTCCATTTTCTATATGTGTGAACTTCACATCTTTTTTTTTTTTAGTAAGTTTTAGTGCATGATGAGGTGGTGTTTACCTATAGGATCCACCATCTCTTGGACTGGGCACCATTGATGGTATTTATTGGGCCCCACGTTCTTAAGTAAATCTCAATATTGCTTCAAAAAGGTAGCTATGCATATACAGTTTACAGACAGAATGTTAACATATTAAGCAAGAGTGTGACAACTTATCAGTGCTAAATGTGCCATAAAAAAAGCCAGCATGTAAAATTCTTAGCTTTGACAAGTGACAACATATCTGGCAAAATGCATTGTAAACCAAATGTAATTTTTAGCTGCAGTAAATTTTAGACAATCAAAATGATGTTAAAATGTGTGTGTTTCTTACAGTCTAGAGGCTGCTTATTCTGATGGAGGAAAACACTGACAGCATCCTTCATGATCACTGAAAGAACTGTTCTCCTTTCTCCTGCCCCACACTGATCTATCTGATCGGTGCAGTGCAGGGGAGAAAGTCACCAGGACTTGCACGGATGTTGCGCATCCTGTGTAGCTGAAAAAACTTCTGCAAGACTAGCCCTTGGACCTCTTTATGAAAAGAAGAACGACACTCCTGATATGTGAGGTGGCATGGATAGGGTCCCAATCAAACAAAGTTGTTGATTAGCCATTGAACCTTTCAGGTCATGTGATCAGTCACATTCCTGGAAGGAATTTCAAGATGTGGTAATGTATACGATGGATGAGTGTACATATATATATATATATATAAGTGTTTGTGTGTGTGGAGCTGCATGAGTATATAAGAGAGCTGTTGGTGTATGGTATGTAAGAAAGCTGTGTACAAGTATGTAGCAAAACAGTGCGTGTATGTAACAGAGGTGTGAGTGCATACTTCAAAGCTGTAGAAAAGCTATATGTGTTAGAACTGTGTTTGTGTATGGAGGAGAGTTGTGTGTGTATTTCGGAAAATTGCGTGTGTGATAGTAGTAGAGTTGTGTGTATGCAGGAGAGATGTGTGTATGTAGGAAAGAGGGTGGAAACTTATCAATGCTATAGGACCTATGCAAGAACCTAACATGATCAAATTTGACTCATGACAATACAGCTTTAAAAAATGCATTGGCAGCAATTGTACCGATCATCTACTTTCAATGAATTATCAGCAAATTGGTGAAAGTACACCTATTAAAAAAAAAATAACAGCCTCCTCCATATCCCCTCTAGCTGTCCTGTCCATCACCAAGATAGGTGCGTTTTCTGCCATTTTAGGTAGAAGTAATGTTCAACCAATTTGCTTCTAATTTAGACAAAGTAGTAGGAAAGTTTATCAAACAAACTCTACATATGAGCTCTATCTATTTTACAATACGTGTAATATGTATTCACAAAATGTCCATTTTCTATATGTGTGAACTTCACATCTTTTTTTTTTTTTAGTAAGTTTTAGTGCATGATGAGGTGGTGTTTACCTATAGGATCCACCATCTCTTGGACTGGGCACCATTGATGGTATTTATTGGGCCCCACGTTCTTAAGTAAATCTCAATATTGCTTCAAAAAGGTAGCTATGCATATACAGTTTACAGACAGAATGTTAACATATTAAGCAAGAGTGTGACAACTTATCAGTGCTAAATGTGCCATAAAAAAAGCCAGCATGTAAAATTCTTAGCTTTGACAAGTGACAACATATCTGGCAAAATGCATTGTAAACCAAATGTAATTTTTAGCTGCAGTAAATTTTAGACAATCAAAATGATGTTAAAATGTGTGTGTTTCTTACAGTCTAGAGGCTGCTTATTCTGATGGAGGAAAACACTGACAGCATCCTTCATGATCACTGAAAGAACTGTTCTCCTTTCTCCTGCCCCACACTGATCTATCTGATCGGTGCAGTGCAGGGGAGAAAGTCACCAGGACTTGCACGGATGTTGCGCATCCTGTGTAGCTGAAAAAACTTCTGCAAGACTAGCCCTTGGACCTCTTTATGAAAAGAAGAACGACACTCCTGATATGTGAGGTGGCATGGATAGGGTCCCAATCAAACAAAGTTGTTGATTAGCCATTGAACCTTTCAGGTCATGTGATCAGTCACATTCCTGGAAGGAATTTCAAGATGTGGTAATGTATACGATGGATGAGTGTACATATATATATATATATATAAGTGTTTGTGTGTGTGGAGCTGCATGAGTATATAAGAGAGCTGTTGGTGTATGGTATGTAAGAAAGCTGTGTACAAGTATGTAGCAAAACAGTGCGTGTATGTAACAGAGGTGTGAGTGCATACTTCAAAGCTGTAGAAAAGCTATATGTGTTAGAACTGTGTTTGTGTATGGAGGAGAGTTGTGTGTGTATTTCGGAAAATTGCGTGTGTGATAGTAGTAGAGTTGTGTGTATGCAGGAGAGATGTGTGTATGTAGGAAAGAGGGTGGAAACTTATCAATGCTATAGGACCTATGCAAGAACCTAACATGATCAAATTTGACTCATGACAATACAGCTTTAAAAAATGCATTGGCAGCAATTGTACCGATCATCTACTTTCAATGAATTATCAGCAAATTGGTGAAAGTACACCTATTAAAAAAAAAATAACAGCCTCCTCCATATCCCCTCTAGCTGTCCTGTCCATCACCAAGATAGGTGCGTTTTCTGCCATTTTAGGTAGAAGTAATGTTCAACCAATTTGCTTCTAATTTAGACAAAGTAGTAGGAAAGTTTATCAAACAAACTCTACATATGAGCTCTATCTATTTTACAATACGTGTAATATGTATTCACAAAATGTCCATTTTCTATATGTGTGAACTTCACATCTTTTTTTTTTTTTAGTAAGTTTTAGTGCATGATGAGGTGGTGTTTACCTATAGGATCCACCATCTCTTGGACTGGGCACCATTGATGGTATTTATTGGGCCCCACGTTCTTAAGTAAATCTCAATATTGCTTCAAAAAGGTAGCTATGCATATACAGTTTACAGACAGAATGTTAACATATTAAGCAAGAGTGTGACAACTTATCAGTGCTAAATGTGCCATAAAAAAACCCAGCATGTAAAATTCTTAGCTTTGACAAGTGACAACATATCTGGCAAAATGCATTGTAAACCAAATGTAATTTTTAGCTGCAGTAAATTTTAGACAATCAAAATGATGTTAAAATGTGTGTGTTTCTTACAGTCTAGAGGCTGCTTATTCTGATGGAGGAAAACACTGACAGCATCCTTCATGATCACTGAAAGAACTGTTCTCCTTTCTCCTGCCCCACACTGATCTATCTGATCGGTGCAGTGCAGGGGAGAAAGTCACCAGGACTTGCACGGATGTTGCGCATCCTGTGTAGCTGAAAAAACTTCTGCAAGACTAGCCCTTGGACCTCTTTATGAAAAGAAGAACGACACTCCTGATATGTGAGGTGGCATGGATAGGGTCCCAATCAAACAAAGTTGTTGATTAGCCATTGAACCTTTCAGGTCATGTGATCAGTCACATTCCTGGAAGGAATTTCAAGATGTGGTAATGTATACGATGGATGAGTGTACATATATATATATATATATAAGTGTTTGTGTGTGTGGAGCTGCATGAGTATATAAGAGAGCTGTTGGTGTATGGTATGTAAGAAAGCTGTGTACAAGTATGTAGCAAAACAGTGCGTGTATGTAACAGAGGTGTGAGTGCATACTTCAAAGCTGTAGAAAAGCTATATGTGTTAGAACTGTGTTTGTGTATGGAGGAGAGTTGTGTGTGTATTTCGGAAAATTGCGTGTGTGATAGTAGTAGAGTTGTGTGTATGCAGGAGAGATGTGTGTATGTAGGAAAGAGGGTGGAAACTTATCAATGCTATAGGACCTATGCAAGAACCTAACATGATCAAATTTGACTCATGACAATACAGCTTTAAAAAATGCATTGGCAGCAATTGTACCGATCATCTACTTTCAATGAATTATCAGCAAATTGGTGAAAGTACACCTATTAAAAAAAAAATAACAGCCTCCTCCATATCCCCTCTAGCTGTCCTGTCCATCACCAAGATAGGTGCGTTTTCTGCCATTTTAGGTAGAAGTAATGTTCAACCAATTTGCTTCTAATTTAGACAAAGTAGTAGGAAAGTTTATCAAACAAACTCTACATATGAGCTCTATCTATTTTACAATACGTGTAATATGTATTCACAAAATGTCCATTTTCTATATGTGTGAACTTCACATCTTTTTTTTTTTTAGTAAGTTTTAGTGCATGATGAGGTGGTGTTTACCTATAGGATCCACCATCTCTTGGACTGGGCACCATTGATGGTATTTATTGGGCCCCACGTTCTTAAGTAAATCTCAATATTGCTTCAAAAAGGTAGCTATGCATATACAGTTTACAGACAGAATGTTAACATATTAAGCAAGAGTGTGACAACTTATCAGTGCTAAATGTGCCATAAAAAAAGCCAGCATGTAAAATTCTTAGCTTTGACAAGTGACAACATATCTGGCAAAATGCATTGTAAACCAAATGTAATTTTTAGCTGCAGTAAATTTTAGACAATCAAAATGATGTTAAAATGTGTGTGTTTCTTACAGTCTAGAGGCTGCTTATTCTGATGGAGGAAAACACTGACAGCATCCTTCATGATCACTGAAAGAACTGTTCTCCTTTCTCCTGCCCCACACTGATCTATCTGATCGGTGCAGTGCAGGGGAGAAAGTCACCAGGACTTGCACGGATGTTGCGCATCCTGTGTAGCTGAAAAAACTTCTGCAAGACTAGCCCTTGGACCTCTTTATGAAAAGAAGAACGACACTCCTGATATGTGAGGTGGCATGGATAGGGTCCCAATCAAACAAAGTTGTTGATTAGCCATTGAACCTTTCAGGTCATGTGATCAGTCACATTCCTGGAAGGAATTTCAAGATGTGGTAATGTATACGATGGATGAGTGTACATATATATATATATATATAAGTGTTTGTGTGTGTGGAGCTGCATGAGTATATAAGAGAGCTGTTGGTGTATGGTATGTAAGAAAGCTGTGTACAAGTATGTAGCAAAACAGTGCGTGTATGTAACAGAGGTGTGAGTGCATACTTCAAAGCTGTAGAAAAGCTATATGTGTTAGAACTGTGTTTGTGTATGGAGGAGAGTTGTGTGTGTATTTCGGAAAATTGCGTGTGTGATAGTAGTAGAGTTGTGTGTATGCAGGAGAGATGTGTGTATGTAGGAAAGAGGGTGGAAACTTATCAATGCTATAGGACCTATGCAAGAACCTAACATGATCAAATTTGACTCATGACAATACAGCTTTAAAAAATGCATTGGCAGCAATTGTACCGATCATCTACTTTCAATGAATTATCAGCAAATTGGTGAAAGTACACCTATTAAAAAAAAAATAACAGCCTCCTCCATATCCCCTCTAGCTGTCCTGTCCATCACCAAGATAGGTGCGTTTTCTGCCATTTTAGGTAGAAGTAATGTTCAACCAATTTGCTTCTAATTTAGACAAAGTAGTAGGAAAGTTTATCAAACAAACTCTACATATGAGCTCTATCTATTTTACAATACGTGTAATATGTATTCACAAAATGTCCATTTTCTATATGTGTGAACTTCACATCTTTTTTTTTTTTTAGTAAGTTTTAGTGCATGATGAGGTGGTGTTTACCTATAGGATCCACCATCTCTTGGACTGGGCACCATTGATGGTATTTATTGGGCCCCACGTTCTTAAGTAAATCTCAATATTGCTTCAAAAAGGTAGCTATGCATATACAGTTTACAGACAGAATGTTAACATATTAAGCAAGAGTGTGACAACTTATCAGTGCTAAATGTGCCATAAAAAAAGCCAGCATGTAAAATTCTTAGCTTTGACAAGTGACAACATATCTGGCAAAATGCATTGTAAACCAAATGTAATTTTTAGCTGCAGTAAATTTTAGACAATCAAAATGATGTTAAAATGTGTGTGTTTCTTACAGTCTAGAGGCTGCTTATTCTGATGGAGGAAAACACTGACAGCATCCTTCATGATCACTGAAAGAACTGTTCTCCTTTCTCCTGCCCCACACTGATCTATCTGATCGGTGCAGTGCAGGGGAGAAAGTCACCAGGACTTGCACGGATGTTGCGCATCCTGTGTAGCTGAAAAAACTTCTGCAAGACTAGCCCTTGGACCTCTTTATGAAAAGAAGAACGACACTCCTGATATGTGAGGTGGCATGGATAGGGTCCCAATCAAACAAAGTTGTTGATTAGCCATTGAACCTTTCAGGTCATGTGATCAGTCACATTCCTGGAAGGAATTTCAAGATGTGGTAATGTATACGATGGATGAGTGTACATATATATATATATATATATAAGTGTTTGTGTGTGTGGAGCTGCATGAGTATATAAGAGAGCTGTTGGTGTATGGTATGTAAGAAAGCTGTGTACAAGTATGTAGCAAAACAGTGCGTGTATGTAACAGAGGTGTGAGTGCATACTTCAAAGCTGTAGAAAAGCTATATGTGTTAGAACTGTGTTTGTGTATGGAGGAGAGTTGTGTGTGTATTTCGGAAAATTGCGTGTGTGATAGTAGTAGAGTTGTGTGTATGCAGGAGAGATGTGTGTATGTAGGAAAGAGGGTGGAAACTTATCAATGCTATAGGACCTATGCAAGAACCTAACATGATCAAATTTGACTCATGACAATACAGCTTTAAAAAATGCATTGGCAGCAATTGTACCGATCATCTACTTTCAATGAATTATCAGCAAATTGGTGAAAGTACACCTATTAAAAAAAAAATAACAGCCTCCTCCATATCCCCTCTAGCTGTCCTGTCCATCACCAAGATAGGTGCGTTTTCTGCCATTTTAGGTAGAAGTAATGTTCAACCAATTTGCTTCTAATTTAGACAAAGTAGTAGGAAAGTTTATCAAACAAACTCTACATATGAGCTCTATCTATTTTACAATACGTGTAATATGTATTCACAAAATGTCCATTTTCTATATGTGTGAACTTCACATCTTTTTTTTTTTTAGTAAGTTTTAGTGCATGATGAGGTGGTGTTTACCTATAGGATCCACCATCTCTTGGACTGGGCACCATTGATGGTATTTATTGGGCCCCACGTTCTTAAGTAAATCTCAATATTGCTTCAAAAAGGTAGCTATGCATATACAGTTTACAGACAGAATGTTAACATATTAAGCAAGAGTGTGACAACTTATCAGTGCTAAATGTGCCATAAAAAAAGCCAGCATGTAAAATTCTTAGCTTTGACAAGTGACAACATATCTGGCAAAATGCATTGTAAACCAAATGTAATTTTTAGCTGCAGTAAATTTTAGACAATCAAAATGATGTTAAAATGTGTGTGTTTCTTACAGTCTAGAGGCTGCTTATTCTGATGGAGGAAAACACTGACAGCATCCTTCATGATCACTGAAAGAACTGTTCTCCTTTCTCCTGCCCCACACTGATCTATCTGATCGGTGCAGTGCAGGGGAGAAAGTCACCAGGACTTGCACGGATGTTGCGCATCCTGTGTAGCTGAAAAAACTTCTGCAAGACTAGCCCTTGGACCTCTTTATGAAAAGAAGAACGACACTCCTGATATGTGAGGTGGCATGGATAGGGTCCCAATCAAACAAAGTTGTTGATTAGCCATTGAACCTTTCAGGTCATGTGATCAGTCACATTCCTGGAAGGAATTTCAAGATGTGGTAATGTATACGATGGATGAGTGTACATATATATATATATATATAAGTGTTTGTGTGTGTGGAGCTGCATGAGTATATAAGAGAGCTGTTGGTGTATGGTATGTAAGAAAGCTGTGTACAAGTATGTAGCAAAACAGTGCGTGTATGTAACAGAGGTGTGAGTGCATACTTCAAAGCTGTAGAAAAGCTATATGTGTTAGAACTGTGTTTGTGTATGGAGGAGAGTTGTGTGTGTATTTCGGAAAATTGCGTGTGTGATAGTAGTAGAGTTGTGTGTATGCAGGAGAGATGTGTGTATGTAGGAAAGAGGGTGGAAAATTATCAATGCTATAGGACCTATGCAAGAACCTAACATGATCAAATTTGACTCATGACAATACAGCTTTAAAAAATGCATTGGCAGCAATTGTACCGATCATCTACTTTCAATGAATTATCAGCAAATTGGTGAAAGTACACCTATTAAAAAAAAAATAACAGCCTCCTCCATATCCCCTCTAGCTGTCCTGTCCATCACCAAGATAGGTGCGTTTTCTGCCATTTTAGGTAGAAGTAATGTTCAACCAATTTGCTTCTAATTTAGACAAAGTAGTAGGAAAGTTTATCAAACAAACTCTACATATGAGCTCTATCTATTTTACAATACGTGTAATATGTATTCACAAAATGTCCATTTTCTATATGTGTGAACTTCACATCTTTTTTTTTTTTTAGTAAGTTTTAGTGCATGATGAGGTGGTGTTTACCTATAGGATCCACCATCTCTTGGACTGGGCACCATTGATGGTATTTATTGGGCCCCACGTTCTTAAGTAAATCTCAATATTGCTTCAAAAAGGTAGCTATGCATATACAGTTTACAGACAGAATGTTAACATATTAAGCAAGAGTGTGACAACTTATCAGTGCTAAATGTGCCATAAAAAAAGCCAGCATGTAAAATTCTTAGCTTTGACAAGTGACAACATATCTGGCAAAATGCATTGTAAACCAAATGTAATTTTTAGCTGCAGTAAATTTTAGACAATCAAAATGATGTTAAAATGTGTGTGTTTCTTACAGTCTAGAGGCTGCTTATTCTGATGGAGGAAAACACTGACAGCATCCTTCATGATCACTGAAAGAACTGTTCTCCTTTCTCCTGCCCCACACTGATCTATCTGATCGGTGCAGTGCAGGGGAGAAAGTCACCAGGACTTGCACGGATGTTGCGCATCCTGTGTAGCTGAAAAAACTTCTGCAAGACTAGCCCTTGGACCTCTTTATGAAAAGAAGAACGACACTCCTGATATGTGAGGTGGCATGGATAGGGTCCCAATCAAACAAAGTTGTTGATTAGCCATTGAACCTTTCAGGTCATGTGATCAGTCACATTCCTGGAAGGAATTTCAAGATGTGGTAATGTATACGATGGATGAGTGTACATATATATATATATATATATATATATAAGTGTTTGTGTGTGTGGAGCTGCATGAGTATATAAGAGAGCTGTTGGTGTATGTAAGAAAGCTGTGTACAAGTATGTAGCAAAACAGTGCGTGTATGTAACAGAGGTGTGAGTGCATACTTCAAAGCTGTAGAAAAGCTATATGTGTTAGAACTGTGTTTGTGTATGGAGGAGAGTTGTGTGTGTATTTCGGAAAATTGCGTGTGTGATAGTAGTAGAGTTGTGTGTATGCAGGAGAGATGTGTGTATGTAGGAAAGAGGGTGGAAACTTATCAATGCTATAGGACCTATGCAAGAACCTAACATGATCAAATTTGACTCATGACAATACAGCTTTAAAAAATGCATTGGCAGCAATTGTACCGATCATCTACTTTCAATGAATTATCAGCAAATTGGTGAAAGTACACCTATTAAAAAAAAAATAACAGCCTCCTCCATATCCCCTCTAGCTGTCCTGTCCATCACCAAGATAGGTGCGTTTTCTGCCATTTTAGGTAGAAGTAATGTTCAACCAATTTGCTTCTAATTTAGACAAAGTAGTAGGAAAGTTTATCAAACAAACTCTACATATGAGCTCTATCTATTTTACAATACGTGTAATATGTATTCACAAAATGTCCATTTTCTATATGTGTGAACTTCACATCTTTTTTTTTTTTTAGTAAGTTTTAGTGCATGATGAGGTGGTGTTTACCTATAGGATCCACCATCTCTTGGACTGGGCACCATTGATGGTATTTATTGGGCCCCACGTTCTTAAGTAAATCTCAATATTGCTTCAAAAAGGTAGCTATGCATATACAGTTTACAGACAGAATGTTAACATATTAAGCAAGAGTGTGACAACTTATCAGTGCTAAATGTGCCATAAAAAAACCCAGCATGTAAAATTCTTAGCTTTGACAAGTGACAACATATCTGGCAAAATGCATTGTAAACCAAATGTAATTTTTAGCTGCAGTAAATTTTAGACAATCAAAATGATGTTAAAATGTGTGTGTTTCTTACAGTCTAGAGGCTGCTTATTCTGATGGAGGAAAACACTGACAGCATCCTTCATGATCACTGAAAGAACTGTTCTCCTTTCTCCTGCCCCACACTGATCTATCTGATCGGTGCAGTGCAGGGGAGAAAGTCACCAGGACTTGCACGGATGTTGCGCATCCTGTGTAGCTGAAAAAACTTCTGCAAGACTAGCCCTTGGACCTCTTTATGAAAAGAAGAACGACACTCCTGATATGTGAGGTGGCATGGATAGGGTCCCAATCAAACAAAGTTGTTGATTAGCCATTGAACCTTTCAGGTCATGTGATCAGTCACATTCCTGGAAGGAATTTCAAGATGTGGTAATGTATACGATGGATGAGTGTACATATATATATATATATATATATATATAAGTGTTTGTGTGTGTGGAGCTGCATGAGTATATAAGAGAGCTGTTGGTGTATGGTATGTAAGAAAGCTGTGTACAAGTATGTAGCAAAACAGTGCGTGTATGTAACAGAGGTGTGAGTGCATACTTCAAAGCTGTAGAAAAGCTATATGTGTTAGAACTGTGTTTGTGTATGGAGGAGAGTTGTGTGTGTATTTCGGAAAATTGCGTGTGTGATAGTAGTAGAGTTGTGTGTATGCAGGAGAGATGTGTGTATGTAGGAAAGAGGGTGGAAACTTATCAATGCTATAGGACCTATGCAAGAACCTAACATGATCAAATTTGACTCATGACAATACAGCTTTAAAAAATGCATTGGCAGCAATTGTACCGATCATCTACTTTCAATGAATTATCAGCAAATTGGTGAAAGTACACCTATTAAAAAAAAAATAACAGCCTCCTCCATATCCCCTCTAGCTGTCCTGTCCATCACCAAGATAGGTGCGTTTTCTGCCATTTTAGGTAGAAGTAATGTTCAACCAATTTGCTTCTAATTTAGACAAAGTAGTAGGAAAGTTTATCAAACAAACTCTACATATGAGCTCTATCTATTTTACAATACGTGTAATATGTATTCACAAAATGTCCATTTTCTATATGTGTGAACTTCACATCTTTTTTTTTTTTTAGTAAGTTTTAGTGCATGATGAGGTGGTGTTTACCTATAGGATCCACCATCTCTTGGACTGGGCACCATTGATGGTATTTATTGGGCCCCACGTTCTTAAGTAAATCTCAATATTGCTTCAAAAAGGTAGCTATGCATATACAGTTTACAGACAGAATGTTAACATATTAAGCAAGAGTGTGACAACTTATCAGTGCTAAATGTGCCATAAAAAAAGCCAGCATGTAAAATTCTTAGCTTTGACAAGTGACAACATATCTGGCAAAATGCATTGTAAACCAAATGTAATTTTTAGCTGCAGTAAATTTTAGACAATCAAAATGATGTTAAAATGTGTGTGTTTCTTACAGTCTAGAGGCTGCTTATTCTGATGGAGGAAAACACTGACAGCATCCTTCATGATCACTGAAAGAACTGTTCTCCTTTCTCCTGCCCCACACTGATCTATCTGATCGGTGCAGTGCAGGGGAGAAAGTCACCAGGACTTGCACGGATGTTGCGCATCCTGTGTAGCTGAAAAAACTTCTGCAAGACTAGCCCTTGGACCTCTTTATGAAAAGAAGAACGACACTCCTGATATGTGAGGTGGCATGGATAGGGTCCCAATCAAACAAAGTTGTTGATTAGCCATTGAACCTTTCAGGTCATGTGATCAGTCACATTCCTGGAAGGAATTTCAAGATGTGGTAATGTATACGATGGATGAGTGTACATATATATATATATATATAAGTGTTTGTGTGTGTGGAGCTGCATGAGTATATAAGAGAGCTGTTGGTGTATGGTATGTAAGAAAGCTGTGTACAAGTATGTAGCAAAACAGTGCGTGTATGTAACAGAGGTGTGAGTGCATACTTCAAAGCTGTAGAAAAGCTATATGTGTTAGAACTGTGTTTGTGTATGGAGGAGAGTTGTGTGTGTATTTCGGAAAATTGCGTGTGTGATAGTAGTAGAGTTGTGTGTATGCAGGAGAGATGTGTGTATGTAGGAAAGAGGGTGGAAAATTATCAATGCTATAGGACCTATGCAAGAACCTAACATGATCAAATTTGACTCATGACAATACAGCTTTAAAAAATGCATTGGCAGCAATTGTACCGATCATCTACTTTCAATGAATTATCAGCAAATTGGTGAAAGTACACCTATTAAAAAAAAAATAACAGCCTCCTCCATATCCCCTCTAGCTGTCCTGTCCATCACCAAGATAGGTGCGTTTTCTGCCATTTTAGGTAGAAGTAATGTTCAACCAATTTGCTTCTAATTTAGACAAAGTAGTAGGAAAGTTTATCAAACAAACTCTACATATGAGCTCTATCTATTTTACAATACGTGTAATATGTATTCACAAAATGTCCATTTTCTATATGTGTGAACTTCACATCTTTTTTTTTTTTTAGTAAGTTTTAGTGCATGATGAGGTGGTGTTTACCTATAGGATCCACCATCTCTTGGACTGGGCACCATTGATGGTATTTATTGGGCCCCACGTTCTTAAGTAAATCTCAATATTGCTTCAAAAAGGTAGCTATGCATATACAGTTTACAGACAGAATGTTAACATATTAAGCAAGAGTGTGACAACTTATCAGTGCTAAATGTGCCATAAAAAAAGCCAGCATGTAAAATTCTTAGCTTTGACAAGTGACAACATATCTGGCAAAATGCATTGTAAACCAAATGTAATTTTTAGCTGCAGTAAATTTTAGACAATCAAAATGATGTTAAAATGTGTGTGTTTCTTACAGTCTAGAGGCTGCTTATTCTGATGGAGGAAAACACTGACAGCATCCTTCATGATCACTGAAAGAACTGTTCTCCTTTCTCCTGCCCCACACTGATCTATCTGATCGGTGCAGTGCAGGGGAGAAAGTCACCAGGACTTGCACGGATGTTGCGCATCCTGTGTAGCTGAAAAAACTTCTGCAAGACTAGCCCTTGGACCTCTTTATGAAAAGAAGAACGACACTCCTGATATGTGAGGTGGCATGGATAGGGTCCCAATCAAACAAAGTTGTTGATTAGCCATTGAACCTTTCAGGTCATGTGATCAGTCACATTCCTGGAAGGAATTTCAAGATGTGGTAATGTATACGATGGATGAGTGTACATATATATATATATATATATATATAAGTGTTTGTGTGTGTGGAGCTGCATGAGTATATAAGAGAGCTGTTGGTGTATGTAAGAAAGCTGTGTACAAGTATGTAGCAAAACAGTGCGTGTATGTAACAGAGGTGTGAGTGCATACTTCAAAGCTGTAGAAAAGCTATATGTGTTAGAACTGTGTTTGTGTATGGAGGAGAGTTGTGTGTGTATTTCGGAAAATTGCGTGTGTGATAGTAGTAGAGTTGTGTGTATGCAGGAGAGATGTGTGTATGTAGGAAAGAGGGTGGAAACTTATCAATGCTATAGGACCTATGCAAGAACCTAACATGATCAAATTTGACTCATGACAATACAGCTTTAAAAAATGCATTGGCAGCAATTGTACCGATCATCTACTTTCAATGAATTATCAGCAAATTGGTGAAAGTACACCTATTAAAAAAAAAATAACAGCCTCCTCCATATCCCCTCTAGCTGTCCTGTCCATCACCAAGATAGGTGCGTTTTCTGCCATTTTAGGTAGAAGTAATGTTCAACCAATTTGCTTCTAATTTAGACAAAGTAGTAGGAAAGTTTATCAAACAAACTCTACATATGAGCTCTATCTATTTTACAATACGTGTAATATGTATTCACAAAATGTCCATTTTCTATATGTGTGAACTTCACATCTTTTTTTTTTTTTAGTAAGTTTTAGTGCATGATGAGGTGGTGTTTACCTATAGGATCCACCATCTCTTGGACTGGGCACCATTGATGGTATTTATTGGGCCCCACGTTCTTAAGTAAATCTCAATATTGCTTCAAAAAGGTAGCTATGCATATACAGTTTACAGACAGAATGTTAACATATTAAGCAAGAGTGTGACAACTTATCAGTGCTAAATGTGCCATAAAAAAAGCCAGCATGTAAAATTCTTAGCTTTGACAAGTGACAACATATCTGGCAAAATGCATTGTAAACCAAATGTAATTTTTAGCTGCAGTAAATTTTAGACAATCAAAATGATGTTAAAATGTGTGTGTTTCTTACAGTCTAGAGGCTGCTTATTCTGATGGAGGAAAACACTGACAGCATCCTTCATGATCACTGAAAGAACTGTTCTCCTTTCTCCTGCCCCACACTGATCTATCTGATCGGTGCAGTGCAGGGGAGAAAGTCACCAGGACTTGCACGGATGTTGCGCATCCTGTGTAGCTGAAAAAACTTCTGCAAGACTAGCCCTTGGACCTCTTTATGAAAAGAAGAACGACACTCCTGATATGTGAGGTGGCATGGATAGGGTCCCAATCAAACAAAGTTGTTGATTAGCCATTGAACCTTTCAGGTCATGTGATCAGTCACATTCCTGGAAGGAATTTCAAGATGTGGTAATGTATACGATGGATGAGTGTACATATATATATATATATATATATATAAGTGTTTGTGTGTGTGGAGCTGCATGAGTATATAAGAGAGCTGTTGGTGTATGTAAGAAAGCTGTGTACAAGTATGTAGCAAAACAGTGCGTGTATGTAACAGAGGTGTGAGTGCATACTTCAAAGCTGTAGAAAAGCTATATGTGTTAGAACTGTGTTTGTGTATGGAGGAGAGTTGTGTGTGTATTTCGGAAAATTGCGTGTGTGATAGTAGTAGAGTTGTGTGTATGCAGGAGAGATGTGTGTATGTAGGAAAGAGGGTGGAAACTTATCAATGCTATAGGACCTATGCAAGAACCTAACATGATCAAATTTGACTCATGACAATACAGCTTTAAAAAATGCATTGGCAGCAATTGTACCGATCATCTACTTTCAATGAATTATCAGCAAATTGGTGAAAGTACACCTATTAAAAAAAAAATAACAGCCTCCTCCATATCCCCTCTAGCTGTCCTGTCCATCACCAAGATAGGTGCGTTTTCTGCCATTTTAGGTAGAAGTAATGTTCAACCAATTTGCTTCTAATTTAGACAAAGTAGTAGGAAAGTTTATCAAACAAACTCTACATATGAGCTCTATCTATTTTACAATACGTGTAATATGTATTCACAAAATGTCCATTTTCTATATGTGTGAACTTCACATCTTTTTTTTTTTTTAGTAAGTTTTAGTGCATGATGAGGTGGTGTTTACCTATAGGATCCACCATCTCTTGGACTGGGCACCATTGATGGTATTTATTGGGCCCCACGTTCTTAAGTAAATCTCAATATTGCTTCAAAAAGGTAGCTATGCATATACAGTTTACAGACAGAATGTTAACATATTAAGCAAGAGTGTGACAACTTATCAGTGCTAAATGTGCCATAAAAAAAGCCAGCATGTAAAATTCTTAGCTTTGACAAGTGACAACATATCTGGCAAAATGCATTGTAAACCAAATGTAATTTTTAGCTGCAGTAAATTTTAGACAATCAAAATGATGTTAAAATGTGTGTGTTTCTTACAGTCTAGAGGCTGCTTATTCTGATGGAGGAAAACACTGACAGCATCCTTCATGATCACTGAAAGAACTGTTCTCCTTTCTCCTGCCCCACACTGATCTATCTGATCGGTGCAGTGCAGGGGAGAAAGTCACCAGGACTTGCACGGATGTTGCGCATCCTGTGTAGCTGAAAAAACTTCTGCAAGACTAGCCCTTGGACCTCTTTATGAAAAGAAGAACGACACTCCTGATATGTGAGGTGGCATGGATAGGGTCCCAATCAAACAAAGTTGTTGATTAGCCATTGAACCTTTCAGGTCATGTGATCAGTCACATTCCTGGAAGGAATTTCAAGATGTGGTAATGTATACGATGGATGAGTGTACATATATATATATATATATAAGTGTTTGTGTGTGTGGAGCTGCATGAGTATATAAGAGAGCTGTTGGTGTATGGTATGTAAGAAAGCTGTGTACAAGTATGTAGCAAAACAGTGCGTGTATGTAACAGAGGTGTGAGTGCATACTTCAAAGCTGTAGAAAAGCTATATGTGTTAGAACTGTGTTTGTGTATGGAGGAGAGTTGTGTGTGTATTTCGGAAAATTGCGTGTGTGATAGTAGTAGAGTTGTGTGTATGCAGGAGAGATGTGTGTATGTAGGAAAGAGGGTGGAAAATTATCAATGCTATAGGACCTATGCAAGAACCTAACATGATCAAATTTGACTCATGACAATACAGCTTTAAAAAATGCATTGGCAGCAATTGTACCGATCATCTACTTTCAATGAATTATCAGCAAATTGGTGAAAGTACACCTATTAAAAAAAAAATAACAGCCTCCTCCATATCCCCTCTAGCTGTCCTGTCCATCACCAAGATAGGTGCGTTTTCTGCCATTTTAGGTAGAAGTAATGTTCAACCAATTTGCTTCTAATTTAGACAAAGTAGTAGGAAAGTTTATCAAACAAACTCTACATATGAGCTCTATCTATTTTACAATACGTGTAATATGTATTCACAAAATGTCCATTTTCTATATGTGTGAACTTCACATCTTTTTTTTTTTTTAGTAAGTTTTAGTGCATGATGAGGTGGTGTTTACCTATAGGATCCACCATCTCTTGGACTGGGCACCATTGATGGTATTTATTGGGCCCCACGTTCTTAAGTAAATCTCAATATTGCTTCAAAAAGGTAGCTATGCATATACAGTTTACAGACAGAATGTTAACATATTAAGCAAGAGTGTGACAACTTATCAGTGCTAAATGTGCCATAAAAAAAGCCAGCATGTAAAATTCTTAGCTTTGACAAGTGACAACATATCTGGCAAAATGCATTGTAAACCAAATGTAATTTTTAGCTGCAGTAAATTTTAGACAATCAAAATGATGTTAAAATGTGTGTGTTTCTTACAGTCTAGAGGCTGCTTATTCTGATGGAGGAAAACACTGACAGCATCCTTCATGATCACTGAAAGAACTGTTCTCCTTTCTCCTGCCCCACACTGATCTATCTGATCGGTGCAGTGCAGGGGAGAAAGTCACCAGGACTTGCACGGATGTTGCGCATCCTGTGTAGCTGAAAAAACTTCTGCAAGACTAGCCCTTGGACCTCTTTATGAAAAGAAGAACGACACTCCTGATATGTGAGGTGGCATGGATAGGGTCCCAATCAAACAAAGTTGTTGATTAGCCATTGAACCTTTCAGGTCATGTGATCAGTCACATTCCTGGAAGGAATTTCAAGATGTGGTAATGTATACGATGGATGAGTGTACATATATATATATATATATATATATATAAGTGTTTGTGTGTGTGGAGCTGCATGAGTATATAAGAGAGCTGTTGGTGTATGGTATGTAAGAAAGCTGTGTACAAGTATGTAGCAAAACAGTGCGTGTATGTAACAGAGGTGTGAGTGCATACTTCAAAGCTGTAGAAAAGCTATATGTGTTAGAACTGTGTTTGTGTATGGAGGAGAGTTGTGTGTGTATTTCGGAAAATTGCGTGTGTGATAGTAGTAGAGTTGTGTGTATGCAGGAGAGATGTGTGTATGTAGGAAAGAGGGTGGAAACTTATCAATGCTATAGGACCTATGCAAGAACCTAACATGATCAAATTTGACTCATGACAATACAGCTTTAAAAAATGCATTGGCAGCAATTGTACCGATCATCTACTTTCAATGAATTATCAGCAAATTGGTGAAAGTACACCTATTAAAAAAAAAATAACAGCCTCCTCCATATCCCCTCTAGCTGTCCTGTCCATCACCAAGATAGGTGCGTTTTCTGCCATTTTAGGTAGAAGTAATGTTCAACCAATTTGCTTCTAATTTAGACAAAGTAGTAGGAAAGTTTATCAAACAAACTCTACATATGAGCTCTATCTATTTTACAATACGTGTAATATGTATTCACAAAATGTCCATTTTCTATATGTGTGAACTTCACATCTTTTTTTTTTTTTAGTAAGTTTTAGTGCATGATGAGGTGGTGTTTACCTATAGGATCCACCATCTCTTGGACTGGGCACCATTGATGGTATTTATTGGGCCCCACGTTCTTAAGTAAATCTCAATATTGCTTCAAAAAGGTAGCTATGCATATACAGTTTACAGACAGAATGTTAACATATTAAGCAAGAGTGTGACAACTTATCAGTGCTAAATGTGCCATAAAAAAAGCCAGCATGTAAAATTCTTAGCTTTGACAAGTGACAACATATCTGGCAAAATGCATTGTAAACCAAATGTAATTTTTAGCTGCAGTAAATTTTAGACAATCAAAATGATGTTAAAATGTGTGTGTTTCTTACAGTCTAGAGGCTGCTTATTCTGATGGAGGAAAACACTGACAGCATCCTTCATGATCACTGAAAGAACTGTTCTCCTTTCTCCTGCCCCACACTGATCTATCTGATCGGTGCAGTGCAGGGGAGAAAGTCACCAGGACTTGCACGGATGTTGCGCATCCTGTGTAGCTGAAAAAACTTCTGCAAGACTAGCCCTTGGACCTCTTTATGAAAAGAAGAACGACACTCCTGATATGTGAGGTGGCATGGATAGGGTCCCAATCAAACAAAGTTGTTGATTAGCCATTGAACCTTTCAGGTCATGTGATCAGTCACATTCCTGGAAGGAATTTCAAGATGTGGTAATGTATACGATGGATGAGTGTACATATATATATATATATATATATATATAAGTGTTTGTGTGTGTGGAGCTGCATGAGTATATAAGAGAGCTGTTGGTGTATGGTATGTAAGAAAGCTGTGTACAAGTATGTAGCAAAACAGTGCGTGTATGTAACAGAGGTGTGAGTGCATACTTCAAAGCTGTAGAAAAGCTATATGTGTTAGAACTGTGTTTGTGTATGGAGGAGAGTTGTGTGTGTATTTCGGAAAATTGCGTGTGTGATAGTAGTAGAGTTGTGTGTATGCAGGAGAGATGTGTGTATGTAGGAAAGAGGGTGGAAACTTATCAATGCTATAGGACCTATGCAAGAACCTAACATGATCAAATTTGACTCATGACAATACAGCTTTAAAAAATGCATTGGCAGCAATTGTACCGATCATCTACTTTCAATGAATTATCAGCAAATTGGTGAAAGTACACCTATTAAAAAAAAAATAACAGCCTCCTCCATATCCCCTCTAGCTGTCCTGTCCATCACCAAGATAGGTGCGTTTTCTGCCATTTTAGGTAGAAGTAATGTTCAACCAATTTGCTTCTAATTTAGACAAAGTAGTAGGAAAGTTTATCAAACAAACTCTACATATGAGCTCTATCTATTTTACAATACGTGTAATATGTATTCACAAAATGTCCATTTTCTATATGTGTGAACTTCACATCTTTTTTTTTTTTAGTAAGTTTTAGTGCATGATGAGGTGGTGTTTACCTATAGGATCCACCATCTCTTGGACTGGGCACCATTGATGGTATTTATTGGGCCCCACGTTCTTAAGTAAATCTCAATATTGCTTCAAAAAGGTAGCTATGCATATACAGTTTACAGACAGAATGTTAACATATTAAGCAAGAGTGTGACAACTTATCAGTGCTAAATGTGCCATAAAAAAAGCCAGCATGTAAAATTCTTAGCTTTGACAAGTGACAACATATCTGGCAAAATGCATTGTAAACCAAATGTAATTTTTAGCTGCAGTAAATTTTAGACAATCAAAATGATGTTAAAATGTGTGTGTTTCTTACAGTCTAGAGGCTGCTTATTCTGATGGAGGAAAACACTGACAGCATCCTTCATGATCACTGAAAGAACTGTTCTCCTTTCTCCTGCCCCACACTGATCTATCTGATCGGTGCAGTGCAGGGGAGAAAGTCACCAGGACTTGCACGGATGTTGCGCATCCTGTGTAGCTGAAAAAACTTCTGCAAGACTAGCCCTTGGACCTCTTTATGAAAAGAAGAACGACACTCCTGATATGTGAGGTGGCATGGATAGGGTCCCAATCAAACAAAGTTGTTGATTAGCCATTGAACCTTTCAGGTCATGTGATCAGTCACATTCCTGGAAGGAATTTCAAGATGTGGTAATGTATACGATGGATGAGTGTACATATATATATATATATATATATATATAAGTGTTTGTGTGTGTGGAGCTGCATGAGTATATAAGAGAGCTGTTGGTGTATGGTATGTAAGAAAGCTGTGTACAAGTATGTAGCAAAACAGTGCGTGTATGTAACAGAGGTGTGAGTGCATACTTCAAAGCTGTAGAAAAGCTATATGTGTTAGAACTGTGTTTGTGTATGGAGGAGAGTTGTGTGTGTATTTCGGAAAATTGCGTGTGTGATAGTAGTAGAGTTGTGTGTATGCAGGAGAGATGTGTGTATGTAGGAAAGAGGGTGGAAACTTATCAATGCTATAGGACCTATGCAAGAACCTAACATGATCAAATTTGACTCATGACAATACAGCTTTAAAAAATGCATTGGCAGCAATTGTACCGATCATCTACTTTCAATGAATTATCAGCAAATTGGTGAAAGTACACCTATTAAAAAAAAAATAACAGCCTCCTCCATATCCCCTCTAGCTGTCCTGTCCATCACCAAGATAGGTGCGTTTTCTGCCATTTTAGGTAGAAGTAATGTTCAACCAATTTGCTTCTAATTTAGACAAAGTAGTAGGAAAGTTTATCAAACAAACTCTACATATGAGCTCTATCTATTTTACAATACGTGTAATATGTATTCACAAAATGTCCATTTTCTATATGTGTGAACTTCACATCTTTTTTTTTTTTTAGTAAGTTTTAGTGCATGATGAGGTGGTGTTTACCTATAGGATCCACCATCTCTTGGACTGGGCACCATTGATGGTATTTATTGGGCCCCACGTTCTTAAGTAAATCTCAATATTGCTTCAAAAAGGTAGCTATGCATATACAGTTTACAGACAGAATGTTAACATATTAAGCAAGAGTGTGACAACTTATCAGTGCTAAATGTGCCATAAAAAAAGCCAGCATGTAAAATTCTTAGCTTTGACAAGTGACAACATATCTGGCAAAATGCATTGTAAACCAAATGTAATTTTTAGCTGCAGTAAATTTTAGACAATCAAAATGATGTTAAAATGTGTGTGTTTCTTACAGTCTAGAGGCTGCTTATTCTGATGGAGGAAAACACTGACAGCATCCTTCATGATCACTGAAAGAACTGTTCTCCTTTCTCCTGCCCCACACTGATCTATCTGATCGGTGCAGTGCAGGGGAGAAAGTCACCAGGACTTGCACGGATGTTGCGCATCCTGTGTAGCTGAAAAAACTTCTGCAAGACTAGCCCTTGGACCTCTTTATGAAAAGAAGAACGACACTCCTGATATGTGAGGTGGCATGGATAGGGTCCCAATCAAACAAAGTTGTTGATTAGCCATTGAACCTTTCAGGTCATGTGATCAGTCACATTCCTGGAAGGAATTTCAAGATGTGGTAATGTATACGATGGATGAGTGTACATATATATATATATATATATATATATATATAAGTGTTTGTGTGTGTGGAGCTGCATGAGTATATAAGAGAGCTGTTGGTGTATGGTATGTAAGAAAGCTGTGTACAAGTATGTAGCAAAACAGTGCGTGTATGTAACAGAGGTGTGAGTGCATACTTCAAAGCTGTAGAAAAGCTATATGTGTTAGAACTGTGTTTGTGTATGGAGGAGAGTTGTGTGTGTATTTCGGAAAATTGCGTGTGTGATAGTAGTAGAGTTGTGTGTATGCAGGAGAGATGTGTGTATGTAGGAAAGAGGGTGGAAACTTATCAATGCTATAGGACCTATGCAAGAACCTAACATGATCAAATTTGACTCATGACAATACAGCTTTAAAAAATGCATTGGCAGCAATTGTACCGATCATCTACTTTCAATGAATTATCAGCAAATTGGTGAAAGTACACCTATTAAAAAAAAAATAACAGCCTCCTCCATATCCCCTCTAGCTGTCCTGTCCATCACCAAGATAGGTGCGTTTTCTGCCATTTTAGGTAGAAGTAATGTTCAACCAATTTGCTTCTAATTTAGACAAAGTAGTAGGAAAGTTTATCAAACAAACTCTACATATGAGCTCTATCTATTTTACAATACGTGTAATATGTATTCACAAAATGTCCATTTTCTATATGTGTGAACTTCACATCTTTTTTTTTTTTAGTAAGTTTTAGTGCATGATGAGGTGGTGTTTACCTATAGGATCCACCATCTCTTGGACTGGGCACCATTGATGGTATTTATTGGGCCCCACGTTCTTAAGTAAATCTCAATATTGCTTCAAAAAGGTAGCTATGCATATACAGTTTACAGACAGAATGTTAACATATTAAGCAAGAGTGTGACAACTTATCAGTGCTAAATGTGCCATAAAAAAAGCCAGCATGTAAAATTCTTAGCTTTGACAAGTGACAACATATCTGGCAAAATGCATTGTAAACCAAATGTAATTTTTAGCTGCAGTAAATTTTAGACAATCAAAATGATGTTAAAATGTGTGTGTTTCTTACAGTCTAGAGGCTGCTTATTCTGATGGAGGAAAACACTGACAGCATCCTTCATGATCACTGAAAGAACTGTTCTCCTTTCTCCTGCCCCACACTGATCTATCTGATCGGTGCAGTGCAGGGGAGAAAGTCACCAGGACTTGCACGGATGTTGCGCATCCTGTGTAGCTGAAAAAACTTCTGCAAGACTAGCCCTTGGACCTCTTTATGAAAAGAAGAACGACACTCCTGATATGTGAGGTGGCATGGATAGGGTCCCAATCAAACAAAGTTGTTGATTAGCCATTGAACCTTTCAGGTCATGTGATCAGTCACATTCCTGGAAGGAATTTCAAGATGTGGTAATGTATACGATGGATGAGTGTACATATATATATATATATATATATATAAGTGTTTGTGTGTGTGGAGCTGCATGAGTATATAAGAGAGCTGTTGGTGTATGTAAGAAAGCTGTGTACAAGTATGTAGCAAAACAGTGCGTGTATGTAACAGAGGTGTGAGTGCATACTTCAAAGCTGTAGAAAAGCTATATGTGTTAGAACTGTGTTTGTGTATGGAGGAGAGTTGTGTGTGTATTTCGGAAAATTGCGTGTGTGATAGTAGTAGAGTTGTGTGTATGCAGGAGAGATGTGTGTATGTAGGAAAGAGGGTGGAAACTTATCAATGCTATAGGACCTATGCAAGAACCTAACATGATCAAATTTGACTCATGACAATACAGCTTTAAAAAATGCATTGGCAGCAATTGTACCGATCATCTACTTTCAATGAATTATCAGCAAATTGGTGAAAGTACACCTATTAAAAAAAAAATAACAGCCTCCTCCATATCCCCTCTAGCTGTCCTGTCCATCACCAAGATAGGTGCGTTTTCTGCCATTTTAGGTAGAAGTAATGTTCAACCAATTTGCTTCTAATTTAGACAAAGTAGTAGGAAAGTTTATCAAACAAACTCTACATATGAGCTCTATCTATTTTACAATACGTGTAATATGTATTCACAAAATGTCCATTTTCTATATGTGTGAACTTCACATCTTTTTTTTTTTTTAGTAAGTTTTAGTGCATGATGAGGTGGTGTTTACCTATAGGATCCACCATCTCTTGGACTGGGCACCATTGATGGTATTTATTGGGCCCCACGTTCTTAAGTAAATCTCAATATTGCTTCAAAAAGGTAGCTATGCATATACAGTTTACAGACAGAATGTTAACATATTAAGCAAGAGTGTGACAACTTATCAGTGCTAAATGTGCCATAAAAAAAGCCAGCATGTAAAATTCTTAGCTTTGACAAGTGACAACATATCTGGCAAAATGCATTGTAAACCAAATGTAATTTTTAGCTGCAGTAAATTTTAGACAATCAAAATGATGTTAAAATGTGTGTGTTTCTTACAGTCTAGAGGCTGCTTATTCTGATGGAGGAAAACACTGACAGCATCCTTCATGATCACTGAAAGAACTGTTCTCCTTTCTCCTGCCCCACACTGATCTATCTGATCGGTGCAGTGCAGGGGAGAAAGTCACCAGGACTTGCACGGATGTTGCGCATCCTGTGTAGCTGAAAAAACTTCTGCAAGACTAGCCCTTGGACCTCTTTATGAAAAGAAGAACGACACTCCTGATATGTGAGGTGGCATGGATAGGGTCCCAATCAAACAAAGTTGTTGATTAGCCATTGAACCTTTCAGGTCATGTGATCAGTCACATTCCTCCTGGAAGGAATTTCAAGATGTGGTAATGTATACGATGGATGAGTGTACATATATATATATATATATATATATATATAAGTGTTTGTGTGTGTGGAGCTGCATGAGTATATAAGAGAGCTGTTGGTGTATGTAAGAAAGCTGTGTACAAGTATGTAGCAAAACAGTGCGTGTATGTAACAGAGGTGTGAGTGCATACTTCAAAGCTGTAGAAAAGCTATATGTGTTAGAACTGTGTTTGTGTATGGAGGAGAGTTGTGTGTGTATTTCGGAAAATTGCGTGTGTGATAGTAGTAGAGTTGTGTGTATGCAGGAGAGATGTGTGTATGTAGGAAAGAGGGTGGAAACTTATCAATGCTATAGGACCTATGCAAGAACCTAACATGATCAAATTTGACTCATGACAATACAGCTTTAAAAAATGCATTGGCAGCAATTGTACCGATCATCTACTTTCAATGAATTATCAGCAAATTGGTGAAAGTACACCTATTAAAAAAAAAATAACAGCCTCCTCCATATCCCCTCTAGCTGTCCTGTCCATCACCAAGATAGGTGCGTTTTCTGCCATTTTAGGTAGAAGTAATGTTCAACCAATTTGCTTCTAATTTAGACAAAGTAGTAGGAAAGTTTATCAAACAAACTCTACATATGAGCTCTATCTATTTTACAATACGTGTAATATGTATTCACAAAATGTCCATTTTCTATATGTGTGAACTTCACATCTTTTTTTTTTTTTAGTAAGTTTTAGTGCATGATGAGGTGGTGTTTACCTATAGGATCCACCATCTCTTGGACTGGGCACCATTGATGGTATTTATTGGGCCCCACGTTCTTAAGTAAATCTCAATATTGCTTCAAAAAGGTAGCTATGCATATACAGTTTACAGACAGAATGTTAACATATTAAGCAAGAGTGTGACAACTTATCAGTGCTAAATGTGCCATAAAAAAAGCCAGCATGTAAAATTCTTAGCTTTGACAAGTGACAACATATCTGGCAAAATGCATTGTAAACCAAATGTAATTTTTAGCTGCAGTAAATTTTAGACAATCAAAATGATGTTAAAATGTGTGTGTTTCTTACAGTCTAGAGGCTGCTTATTCTGATGGAGGAAAACACTGACAGCATCCTTCATGATCACTGAAAGAACTGTTCTCCTTTCTCCTGCCCCACACTGATCTATCTGATCGGTGCAGTGCAGGGGAGAAAGTCACCAGGACTTGCACGGATGTTGCGCATCCTGTGTAGCTGAAAAAACTTCTGCAAGACTAGCCCTTGGACCTCTTTATGAAAAGAAGAACGACACTCCTGATATGTGAGGTGGCATGGATAGGGTCCCAATCAAACAAAGTTGTTGATTAGCCATTGAACCTTTCAGGTCATGTGATCAGTCACATTCCTGGAAGGAATTTCAAGATGTGGTAATGTATACGATGGATGAGTGTACATATATATATATATATATATATATATAAGTGTTTGTGTGTGTGGAGCTGCATGAGTATATAAGAGAGCTGTTGGTGTATGTAAGAAAGCTGTGTACAAGTATGTAGCAAAACAGTGCGTGTATGTAACAGAGGTGTGAGTGCATACTTCAAAGCTGTAGAAAAGCTATATGTGTTAGAACTGTGTTTGTGTATGGAGGAGAGTTGTGTGTGTATTTCGGAAAATTGCGTGTGTGATAGTAGTAGAGTTGTGTGTATGCAGGAGAGATGTGTGTATGTAGGAAAGAGGGTGGAAACTTATCAATGCTATAGGACCTATGCAAGAACCTAACATGATCAAATTTGACTCATGACAATACAGCTTTAAAAAATGCATTGGCAGCAATTGTACCGATCATCTACTTTCAATGAATTATCAGCAAATTGGTGAAAGTACACCTATTAAAAAAAAAATAACAGCCTCCTCCATATCCCCTCTAGCTGTCCTGTCCATCACCAAGATAGGTGCGTTTTCTGCCATTTTAGGTAGAAGTAATGTTCAACCAATTTGCTTCTAATTTAGACAAAGTAGTAGGAAAGTTTATCAAACAAACTCTACATATGAGCTCTATCTATTTTACAATACGTGTAATATGTATTCACAAAATGTCCATTTTCTATATGTGTGAACTTCACATCTTTTTTTTTTTTTAGTAAGTTTTAGTGCATGATGAGGTGGTGTTTACCTATAGGATCCACCATCTCTTGGACTGGGCACCATTGATGGTATTTATTGGGCCCCACGTTCTTAAGTAAATCTCAATATTGCTTCAAAAAGGTAGCTATGCATATACAGTTTACAGACAGAATGTTAACATATTAAGCAAGAGTGTGACAACTTATCAGTGCTAAATGTGCCATAAAAAAAGCCAGCATGTAAAATTCTTAGCTTTGACAAGTGACAACATATCTGGCAAAATGCATTGTAAACCAAATGTAATTTTTAGCTGCAGTAAATTTTAGACAATCAAAATGATGTTAAAATGTGTGTGTTTCTTACAGTCTAGAGGCTGCTTATTCTGATGGAGGAAAACACTGACAGCATCCTTCATGATCACTGAAAGAACTGTTCTCCTTTCTCCTGCCCCACACTGATCTATCTGATCGGTGCAGTGCAGGGGAGAAAGTCACCAGGACTTGCACGGATGTTGCGCATCCTGTGTAGCTGAAAAAACTTCTGCAAGACTAGCCCTTGGACCTCTTTATGAAAAGAAGAACGACACTCCTGATATGTGAGGTGGCATGGATAGGGTCCCAATCAAACAAAGTTGTTGATTAGCCATTGAACCTTTCAGGTCATGTGATCAGTCACATTCCTGGAAGGAATTTCAAGATGTGGTAATGTATACGATGGATGAGTGTACATATATATATATATATATATATATATATAAGTGTTTGTGTGTGTGGAGCTGCATGAGTATATAAGAGAGCTGTTGGTGTATGTAAGAAAGCTGTGTACAAGTATGTAGCAAAACAGTGCGTGTATGTAACAGAGGTGTGAGTGCATACTTCAAAGCTGTAGAAAAGCTATATGTGTTAGAACTGTGTTTGTGTATGGAGGAGAGTTGTGTGTGTATTTCGGAAAATTGCGTGTGTGATAGTAGTAGAGTTGTGTGTATGCAGGAGAGATGTGTGTATGTAGGAAAGAGGGTGGAAACTTATCAATGCTATAGGACCTATGCAAGAACCTAACATGATCAAATTTGACTCATGACAATACAGCTTTAAAAAATGCATTGGCAGCAATTGTACCGATCATCTACTTTCAATGAATTATCAGCAAATTGGTGAAAGTACACCTATTAAAAAAAAAATAACAGCCTCCTCCATATCCCCTCTAGCTGTCCTGTCCATCACCAAGATAGGTGCGTTTTCTGCCATTTTAGGTAGAAGTAATGTTCAACCAATTTGCTTCTAATTTAGACAAAGTAGTAGGAAAGTTTATCAAACAAACTCTACATATGAGCTCTATCTATTTTACAATACGTGTAATATGTATTCACAAAATGTCCATTTTCTATATGTGTGAACTTCACATCTTTTTTTTTTTTTAGTAAGTTTTAGTGCATGATGAGGTGGTGTTTACCTATAGGATCCACCATCTCTTGGACTGGGCACCATTGATGGTATTTATTGGGCCCCACGTTCTTAAGTAAATCTCAATATTGCTTCAAAAAGGTAGCTATGCATATACAGTTTACAGACAGAATGTTAACATATTAAGCAAGAGTGTGACAACTTATCAGTGCTAAATGTGCCATAAAAAAAGCCAGCATGTAAAATTCTTAGCTTTGACAAGTGACAACATATCTGGCAAAATGCATTGTAAACCAAATGTAATTTTTAGCTGCAGTAAATTTTAGACAATCAAAATGATGTTAAAATGTGTGTGTTTCTTACAGTCTAGAGGCTGCTTATTCTGATGGAGGAAAACACTGACAGCATCCTTCATGATCACTGAAAGAACTGTTCTCCTTTCTCCTGCCCCACACTGATCTATCTGATCGGTGCAGTGCAGGGGAGAAAGTCACCAGGACTTGCACGGATGTTGCGCATCCTGTGTAGCTGAAAAAACTTCTGCAAGACTAGCCCTTGGACCTCTTTATGAAAAGAAGAACGACACTCCTGATATGTGAGGTGGCATGGATAGGGTCCCAATCAAACAAAGTTGTTGATTAGCCATTGAACCTTTCAGGTCATGTGATCAGTCACATTCCTGGAAGGAATTTCAAGATGTGGTAATGTATACGATGGATGAGTGTACATATATATATATATATATAAGTGTTTGTGTGTGTGGAGCTGCATGAGTATATAAGAGAGCTGTTGGTGTATGGTATGTAAGAAAGCTGTGTACAAGTATGTAGCAAAACAGTGCGTGTATGTAACAGGTGTGAGTGCATACTTCAAAGCTGTAGAAAAGCTATATGTGTTAGAACTGTGTTTGTGTATGGAGGAGAGTTGTGTGTGTATTTCGGAAAATTGCGTGTGTGATAGTAGTAGAGTTGTGTGTATGCAGGAGAGATGTGTGTATGTAGGAAAGAGGGTGGAAACTTATCAATGCTATAGGACCTATGCAAGAACCTAACATGATCAAATTTGACTCATGACAATACAGCTTTAAAAAATGCATTGGCAGCAATTGTACCGATCATCTACTTTCAATGAATTATCAGCAAATTGGTGAAAGTACACCTATTAAAAAAAAAATAACAGCCTCCTCCATATCCCCTCTAGCTGTCCTGTCCATCACCAAGATAGGTGCGTTTTCTGCCATTTTAGGTAGAAGTAATGTTCAACCAATTTGCTTCTAATTTAGACAAAGTAGTAGGAAAGTTTATCAAACAAACTCTACATATGAGCTCTATCTATTTTACAATACGTGTAATATGTATTCACAAAATGTCCATTTTCTATATGTGTGAACTTCACATCTTTTTTTTTTTTTAGTAAGTTTTAGTGCATGATGAGGTGGTGTTTACCTATAGGATCCACCATCTCTTGGACTGGGCACCATTGATGGTATTTATTGGGCCCCACGTTCTTAAGTAAATCTCAATATTGCTTCAAAAAGGTAGCTATGCATATACAGTTTACAGACAGAATGTTAACATATTAAGCAAGAGTGTGACAACTTATCAGTGCTAAATGTGCCATAAAAAAACCCAGCATGTAAAATTCTTAGCTTTGACAAGTGACAACATATCTGGCAAAATGCATTGTAAACCAAATGTAATTTTTAGCTGCAGTAAATTTTAGACAATCAAAATGATGTTAAAATGTGTGTGTTTCTTACAGTCTAGAGGCTGCTTATTCTGATGGAGGAAAACACTGACAGCATCCTTCATGATCACTGAAAGAACTGTTCTCCTTTCTCCTGCCCCACACTGATCTATCTGATCGGTGCAGTGCAGGGGAGAAAGTCACCAGGACTTGCACGGATGTTGCGCATCCTGTGTAGCTGAAAAAACTTCTGCATGACTAGCCCTTGGACCTCTTTATGAAAAGAAGAACGACACTCCTGATATGTGAGGTGGCATGGATAGGGTCCCAATCAAACAAAGTTGTTGATTAGCCATTGAACCTTTCAGGTCATGTGATCAGTCACATTCCTGGAAGGAATTTCAAGATGTGGTAATGTATACGATGGATGAGTGTACATATATATATATATATATAAGTGTTTGTGTGTGTGGAGCTGCATGAGTATATAAGAGAGCTGTTGGTGTATGGTATGTAAGAAAGCTGTGTACAAGTATGTAGCAAAACAGTGCGTGTATGTAACAGAGGTGTGAGTGCATACTTCAAAGCTGTAGAAAAGCTATATGTGTTAGAACTGTGTTTGTGTATGGAGGAGAGTTGTGTGTGTATTTCGGAAAATTGCGTGTGTGATAGTAGTAGAGTTGTGTGTATGCAGGAGAGATGTGTGTATGTAGGAAAGAGGGTGGAAACTTATCAATGCTATAGGACCTATGCAAGAACCTAACATGATCAAATTTGACTCATGACAATACAGCTTTAAAAAATGCATTGGCAGCAATTGTACCGATCATCTACTTTCAATGAATTATCAGCAAATTGGTGAAAGTACACCTATTAAAAAAAAAATAACAGCCTCCTCCATATCCCCTCTAGCTGTCCTGTCCATCACCAAGATAGGTGCGTTTTCTGCCATTTTAGGTAGAAGTAATGTTCAACCAATTTGCTTCTAATTTAGACAAAGTAGTAGGAAAGTTTATCAAACAAACTCTACATATGAGCTCTATCTATTTTACAATACGTGTAATATGTATTCACAAAATGTCCATTTTCTATATGTGTGAACTTCACATCTTTTTTTTTTTTAGTAAGTTTTAGTGCATGATGAGGTGGTGTTTACCTATAGGATCCACCATCTCTTGGACTGGGCACCATTGATGGTATTTATTGGGCCCCACGTTCTTAAGTAAATCTCAATATTGCTTCAAAAAGGTAGCTATGCATATACAGTTTACAGACAGAATGTTAACATATTAAGCAAGAGTGTGACAACTTATCAGTGCTAAATGTGCCATAAAAAAAGCCAGCATGTAAAATTCTTAGCTTTGACAAGTGACAACATATCTGGCAAAATGCATTGTAAACCAAATGTAATTTTTAGCTGCAGTAAATTTTAGACAATCAAAATGATGTTAAAATGTGTGTGTTTCTTACAGTCTAGAGGCTGCTTATTCTGATGGAGGAAAACACTGACAGCATCCTTCATGATCACTGAAAGAACTGTTCTCCTTTCTCCTGCCCCACACTGATCTATCTGATCGGTGCAGTGCAGGGGAGAAAGTCACCAGGACTTGCACGGATGTTGCGCATCCTGTGTAGCTGAAAAAACTTCTGCAAGACTAGCCCTTGGACCTCTTTATGAAAAGAAGAACGACACTCCTGATATGTGAGGTGGCATGGATAGGGTCCCAATCAAACAAAGTTGTTGATTAGCCATTGAACCTTTCAGGTCATGTGATCAGTCACATTCCTGGAAGGAATTTCAAGATGTGGTAATGTATACGATGGATGAGTGTACATATATATATATATATATATAAGTGTTTGTGTGTGTGGAGCTGCATGAGTATCTAAGAGAGCTGTTGGTGTATGGTATGTAAGAAAGCTGTGTACAAGTATGTAGCAAAACAGTGCGTGTATGTAACAGAGGTGTGAGTGCATACTTCAAAGCTGTAGAAAAGCTATATGTGTTAGAACTGTGTTTGTGTATGGAGGAGAGTTGTGTGTGTATTTCGGAAAATTGCGTGTGTGATAGTAGTAGAGTTGTGTGTATGCAGGAGAGATGTGTGTATGTAGGAAAGAGGGTGGAAACTTATCAATGCTATAGGACCTATGCAAGAACCTAACATGATCAAATTTGACTCATGACAATACAGCTTTAAAAAATGCATTGGCAGCAATTGTACCGATCATCTACTTTCAATGAATTATCAGCAAATTGGTGAAAGTACACCTATTAAAAAAAAAATAACAGCCTCCTCCATATCCCCTCTAGCTGTCCTGTCCATCACCAAGATAGGTGCGTTTTCTGCCATTTTAGGTAGAAGTAATGTTCAACCAATTTGCTTCTAATTTAGACAAAGTAGTAGGAAAGTTTATCAAACAAACTCTACATATGAGCTCTATCTATTTTACAATACGTGTAATATGTATTCACAAAATGTCCATTTTCTATATGTGTGAACTTCACATCTTTTTTTTTTTTAGTAAGTTTTAGTGCATGATGAGGTGGTGTTTACCTATAGGATCCACCATCTCTTGGACTGGGCACCATTGATGGTATTTATTGGGCCCCACGTTCTTAAGTAAATCTCAATATTGCTTCAAAAAGGTAGCTATGCATATACAGTTTACAGACAGAATGTTAACATATTAAGCAAGAGTGTGACAACTTATCAGTGCTAAATGTGCCATAAAAAAAGCCAGCATGTAAAATTCTTAGCTTTGACAAGTGACAACATATCTGGCAAAATGCATTGTAAACCAAATGTAATTTTTAGCTGCAGTAAATTTTAGACAATCAAAATGATGTTAAAATGTGTGTGTTTCTTACAGTCTAGAGGCTGCTTATTCTGATGGAGGAAAACACTGACAGCATCCTTCATGATCACTGAAAGAACTGTTCTCCTTTCTCCTGCCCCACACTGATCTATCTGATCGGTGCAGTGCAGGGGAGAAAGTCACCAGGACTTGCACGGATGTTGCGCATCCTGTGTAGCTGAAAAAACTTCTGCAAGACTAGCCCTTGGACCTCTTTATGAAAAGAAGAACGACACTCCTGATATGTGAGGTGGCATGGATAGGGTCCCAATCAAACAAAGTTGTTGATTAGCCATTGAACCTTTCAGGTCATGTGATCAGTCACATTCCTGGAAGGAATTTCAAGATGTGGTAATGTATACGATGGATGAGTGTACATATATATATATATATATAAGTGTTTGTGTGTGTGGAGCTGCATGAGTATATAAGAGAGCTGTTGGTGTATGGTATGTAAGAAAGCTGTGTACAAGTATGTAGCAAAACAGTGCGTGTATGTAACAGAGGTGTGAGTGCATACTTCAAAGCTGTAGAAAAGCTATATGTGTTAGAACTGTGTTTGTGTATGGAGGAGAGCTGTGTGTGTATTTCGGAAAATTGCGTGTGTGATAGTAGTAGAGTTGTGTGTATGCAGGAGAGATGTGTGTATGTAGGAAAGAGGGTGGAAACTTATCAATGCTATAGGACCTATGCAAGAACCTAACATGATCAAATTTGACTCATGACAATACAGCTTTAAAAAATGCATTGGCAGCAATTGTACCGATCATCTACTTTCAATGAATTATCAGCAAATTGGTGAAAGTACACCTATTAAAAAAAAAATAACAGCCTCCTCCATATCCCCTCTAGCTGTCCTGTCCATCACCAAGATAGGTGCGTTTTCTGCCATTTTAGGTAGAAGTAATGTTCAACCAATTTGCTTCTAATTTAGACAAAGTAGTAGGAAAGTTTATCAAACAAACTCTACATATGAGCTCTATCTATTTTACAATACGTGTAATATGTATTCACAAAATGTCCATTTTCTATATGTGTGAACTTCACATCTTTTTTTTTTTTAGTAAGTTTTAGTGCATGATGAGGTGGTGTTTACCTATAGGATCCACCATCTCTTGGACTGGGCACCATTGATGGTATTTATTGGGCCCCACGTTCTTAAGTAAATCTCAATATTGCTTCAAAAAGGTAGCTATGCATATACAGTTTACAGACAGAATGTTAACATATTAAGCAAGAGTGTGACAACTTATCAGTGCTAAATGTGCCATAAAAAAAGCCAGCATGTAAAATTCTTAGCTTTGACAAGTGACAACATATCTGGCAAAATGCATTGTAAACCAAATGTAATTTTTAGCTGCAGTAAATTTTAGACAATCAAAATGATGTTAAAATGTGTGTGTTTCTTACAGTCTAGAGGCTGCTTATTCTGATGGAGGAAAACACTGACAGCATCCTTCATGATCACTGAAAGAACTGTTCTCCTTTCTCCTGCCCCACACTGATCTATCTGATCGGTGCAGTGCAGGGGAGAAAGTCACCAGGACTTGCACGGATGTTGCGCATCCTGTGTAGCTGAAAAAACTTCTGCAAGACTAGCCCTTGGACCTCTTTATGAAAAGAAGAACGACACTCCTGATATGTGAGGTGGCATGGATAGGGTCCCAATCAAACAAAGTTGTTGATTAGCCATTGAACCTTTCAGGTCATGTGATCAGTCACATTCCTGGAAGGAATTTCAAGATGTGGTAATGTATACGATGGATGAGTGTACATATATATATATATATATAAGTGTTTGTGTGTGTGGAGCTGCATGAGTATATAAGAGAGCTGTTGGTGTATGGTATGTAAGAAAGCTGTGTACAAGTATGTAGCAAAACAGTGCGTGTATGTAACAGAGGTGTGAGTGCATACTTCAAAGCTGTAGAAAAGCTATATGTGTTAGAACTGTGTTTGTGTATGGAGGAGAGTTGTGTGTGTATTTCGGAAAATTGCGTGTGTGATAGTAGTAGAGTTGTGTGTATGCAGGAGAGATGTGTGTATGTAGGAAAGAGGGTGGAAACTTATCAATGCTATAGGACCTATGCAAGAACCTAACATGATCAAATTTGACTCATGACAATACAGCTTTAAAAAATGCATTGGCAGCAATTGTACCGATCATCTACTTTCAATGAATTATCAGCAAATTGGTGAAAGTACACCTATTAAAAAAAAAATAACAGCCTCCTCCATATCCCCTCTAGCTGTCCTGTCCATCACCAAGATAGGTGCGTTTTCTGCCATTTTAGGTAGAAGTAATGTTCAACCAATTTGCTTCTAATTTAGACAAAGTAGTAGGAAAGTTTATCAAACAAACTCTACATATGAGCTCTATCTATTTTACAATACGTGTAATATGTATTCACAAAATGTCCATTTTCTATATGTGTGAACTTCACATCTTTTTTTTTTTTAGTAAGTTTTAGTGCATGATGAGGTGGTGTTTACCTATAGGATCCACCATCTCTTGGACTGGGCACCATTGATGGTATTTATTGGGCCCCACGTTCTTAAGTAAATCTCAATATTGCTTCAAAAAGGTAGCTATGCATATACAGTTTACAGACAGAATGTTAACATATTAAGCAAGAGTGTGACAACTTATCAGTGCTAAATGTGCCATAAAAAAACCCAGCATGTAAAATTCTTAGCTTTGACAAGTGACAACATATCTGGCAAAATGCATTGTAAACCAAATGTAATTTTTAGCTGCAGTAAATTTTAGACAATCAAAATGATGTTAAAATGTGTGTGTTTCTTACAGTCTAGAGGCTGCTTATTCTGATGGAGGAAAACACTGACAGCATCCTTCATGATCACTGAAAGAACTGTTCTCCTTTCTCCTGCCCCACACTGATCTATCTGATCGGTGCAGTGCAGGGGAGAAAGTCACCAGGACTTGCACGGATGTTGCGCATCCTGTGTAGCTGAAAAAACTTCTGCAAGACTAGCCCTTGGACCTCTTTATGAAAAGAAGAACGACACTCCTGATATGTGAGGTGGCATGGATAGGGTCCCAATCAAACAAAGTTGTTGATTAGCCATTGAACCTTTCAGGTCATGTGATCAGTCACATTCCTGGAAGGAATTTCAAGATGTGGTAATGTATACGATGGATGAGTGTACATATATATATATATATATAAGTGTTTGTGTGTGTGGAGCTGCATGAGTATATAAGAGAGCTGTTGGTGTATGGTATGTAAGAAAGCTGTGTACAAGTATGTAGCAAAACAGTGCGTGTATGTAACAGAGGTGTGAGTGCATACTTCAAAGCTGTAGAAAAGCTATATGTGTTAGAACTGTGTTTGTGTATGGAGGAGAGTTGTGTGTGTATTTCGGAAAATTGCGTGTGTGATAGTAGTAGAGTTGTGTGTATGCAGGAGAGATGTGTGTATGTAGGAAAGAGGGTGGAAACTTATCAATGCTATAGGACCTATGCAAGAACCTAACATGATCAAATTTGACTCATGACAATACAGCTTTAAAAAATGCATTGGCAGCAATTGTACCGATCATCTACTTTCAATGAATTATCAGCAAATTGGTGAAAGTACACCTATTAAAAAAAAAATAACAGCCTCCTCCATATCCCCTCTAGCTGTCCTGTCCATCACCAAGATAGGTGCGTTTTCTGCCATTTTAGGTAGAAGTAATGTTCAACCAATTTGCTTCTAATTTAGACAAAGTAGTAGGAAAGTTTATCAAACAAACTCTACATATGAGCTCTATCTATTTTACAATACGTGTAATATGTATTCACAAAATGTCCATTTTCTATATGTGTGAACTTCACATCTTTTTTTTTTTTTAGTAAGTTTTAGTGCATGATGAGGTGGTGTTTACCTATAGGATCCACCATCTCTTGGACTGGGCACCATTGATGGTATTTATTGGGCCCCACGTTCTTAAGTAAATCTCAATATTGCTTCAAAAAGGTAGCTATGCATATACAGTTTACAGACAGAATGTTAACATATTAAGCAAGAGTGTGACAACTTATCAGTGCTAAATGTGCCATAAAAAAAGCCAGCATGTAAAATTCTTAGCTTTGACAAGTGACAACATATCTGGCAAAATGCATTGTAAACCAAATGTAATTTTTAGCTGCAGTAAATTTTAGACAATCAAAATGATGTTAAAATGTGTGTGTTTCTTACAGTCTAGAGGCTGCTTATTCTGATGGAGGAAAACACTGACAGCATCCTTCATGATCACTGAAAGAACTGTTCTCCTTTCTCCTGCCCCACACTGATCTATCTGATCGGTGCAGTGCAGGGGAGAAAGTCACCAGGACTTGCACGGATGTTGCGCATCCTGTGTAGCTGAAAAAACTTCTGCAAGACTAGCCCTTGGACCTCTTTATGAAAAGAAGAACGACACTCCTGATATGTGAGGTGGCATGGATAGGGTCCCAATCAAACAAAGTTGTTGATTAGCCATTGAACCTTTCAGGTCATGTGATCAGTCACATTCCTGGAAGGAATTTCAAGATGTGGTAATGTATACGATGGATGAGTGTACATATATATATATATATATATATATAAGTGTTTGTGTGTGTGGAGCTGCATGAGTATATAAGAGAGCTGTTGGTGTATGTAAGAAAGCTGTGTACAAGTATGTAGCAAAACAGTGCGTGTATGTAACAGAGGTGTGAGTGCATACTTCAAAGCTGTAGAAAAGCTATATGTGTTAGAACTGTGTTTGTGTATGGAGGAGAGTTGTGTGTGTATTTCGGAAAATTGCGTGTGTGATAGTAGTAGAGTTGTGTGTATGCAGGAGAGATGTGTGTATGTAGGAAAGAGGGTGGAAACTTATCAATGCTATAGGACCTATGCAAGAACCTAACATGATCAAATTTGACTCATGACAATACAGCTTTAAAAAATGCATTGGCAGCAATTGTACCGATCATCTACTTTCAATGAATTATCAGCAAATTGGTGAAAGTACACCTATTAAAAAAAAAATAACAGCCTCCTCCATATCCCCTCTAGCTGTCCTGTCCATCACCAAGATAGGTGCGTTTTCTGCCATTTTAGGTAGAAGTAATGTTCAACCAATTTGCTTCTAATTTAGACAAAGTAGTAGGAAAGTTTATCAAACAAACTCTACATATGAGCTCTATCTATTTTACAATACGTGTAATATGTATTCACAAAATGTCCATTTTCTATATGTGTGAACTTCACATCTTTTTTTTTTTTTAGTAAGTTTTAGTGCATGATGAGGTGGTGTTTACCTATAGGATCCACCATCTCTTGGACTGGGCACCATTGATGGTATTTATTGGGCCCCACGTTCTTAAGTAAATCTCAATATTGCTTCAAAAAGGTAGCTATGCATATACAGTTTACAGACAGAATGTTAACATATTAAGCAAGAGTGTGACAACTTATCAGTGCTAAATGTGCCATAAAAAAACCCAGCATGTAAAATTCTTAGCTTTGACAAGTGACAACATATCTGGCAAAATGCATTGTAAACCAAATGTAATTTTTAGCTGCAGTAAATTTTAGACAATCAAAATGATGTTAAAATGTGTGTGTTTCTTACAGTCTAGAGGCTGCTTATTCTGATGGAGGAAAACACTGACAGCATCCTTCATGATCACTGAAAGAACTGTTCTCCTTTCTCCTGCCCCACACTGATCTATCTGATCGGTGCAGTGCAGGGGAGAAAGTCACCAGGACTTGCACGGATGTTGCGCATCCTGTGTAGCTGAAAAAACTTCTGCAAGACTAGCCCTTGGACCTCTTTATGAAAAGAAGAACGACACTCCTGATATGTGAGGTGGCATGGATAGGGTCCCAATCAAACAAAGTTGTTGATTAGCCATTGAACCTTTCAGGTCATGTGATCAGTCACATTCCTGGAAGGAATTTCAAGATGTGGTAATGTATACGATGGATGAGTGTACATATATATATATATATATATATATATAAGTGTTTGTGTGTGTGGAGCTGCATGAGTATATAAGAGAGCTGTTGGTGTATGTAAGAAAGCTGTGTACAAGTATGTAGCAAAACAGTGCGTGTATGTAACAGAGGTGTGAGTGCATACTTCAAAGCTGTAGAAAAGCTATATGTGTTAGAGCTGTGTTTGTGTATGGAGGAGAGTTGTGTGTGTATTTCGGAAAATTGCGTGTGTGATAGTAGTAGAGTTGTGTGTATGCAGGAGAGATGTGTGTATGTAGGAAAGAGGGTGGAAACTTATCAATGCTATAGGACCTATGCAAGAACCTAACATGATCAAATTTGACTCATGACAATACAGCTTTAAAAAATGCATTGGCAGCAATTGTACCGATCATCTACTTTCAATGAATTATCAGCAAATTGGTGAAAGTACACCTATTAAAAAAAAAATAACAGCCTCCTCCATATCCCCTCTAGCTGTCCTGTCCATCACCAAGATAGGTGCGTTTTCTGCCATTTTAGGTAGAAGTAATGTTCAACCAATTTGCTTCTAATTTAGACAAAGTAGTAGGAAAGTTTATCAAACAAACTCTACATATGAGCTCTATCTATTTTACAATACGTGTAATATGTATTCACAAAATGTCCATTTTCTATATGTGTGAACTTCACATCTTTTTTTTTTTTTAGTAAGTTTTAGTGCATGATGAGGTGGTGTTTACCTATAGGATCCACCATCTCTTGGACTGGGCACCATTGATGGTATTTATTGGGCCCCACGTTCTTAAGTAAATCTCAATATTGCTTCAAAAAGGTAGCTATGCATATACAGTTTACAGACAGAATGTTAACATATTAAGCAAGAGTGTGACAACTTATCAGTGCTAAATGTGCCATAAAAAAACCCAGCATGTAAAATTCTTAGCTTTGACAAGTGACAACATATCTGGCAAAATGCATTGTAAACCAAATGTAATTTTTAGCTGCAGTAAATTTTAGACAATCAAAATGATGTTAAAATGTGTGTGTTTCTTACAGTCTAGAGGCTGCTTATTCTGATGGAGGAAAACACTGACAGCATCCTTCATGATCACTGAAAGAACTGTTCTCCTTTCTCCTGCCCCACACTGATCTATCTGATCGGTGCAGTGCAGGGGAGAAAGTCACCAGGACTTGCACGGATGTTGCGCATCCTGTGTAGCTGAAAAAACTTCTGCAAGACTAGCCCTTGGACCTCTTTATGAAAAGAAGAACGACACTCCTGATATGTGAGGTGGCATGGATAGGGTCCCAATCAAACAAAGTTGTTGATTAGCCATTGAACCTTTCAGGTCATGTGATCAGTCACATTCCTGGAAGGAATTTCAAGATGTGGTAATGTATACGATGGATGAGTGTACATATATATATATATATATATATATATAAGTGTTTGTGTGTGTGGAGCTGCATGAGTATATAAGAGAGCTGTTGGTGTATGTAAGAAAGCTGTGTACAAGTATGTAGCAAAACAGTGCGTGTATGTAACAGAGGTGTGAGTGCATACTTCAAAGCTGTAGAAAAGCTATATGTGTTAGAGCTGTGTTTGTGTATGGAGGAGAGTTGTGTGTGTATTTCGGAAAATTGCGTGTGTGATAGTAGTAGAGTTGTGTGTATGCAGGAGAGATGTGTGTATGTAGGAAAGAGGGTGGAAACTTATCAATGCTATAGGACCTATGCAAGAACCTAACATGATCAAATTTGACTCATGACAATACAGCTTTAAAAAATGCATTGGCAGCAATTGTACCGATCATCTACTTTCAATGAATTATCAGCAAATTGGTGAAAGTACACCTATTAAAAAAAAAATAACAGCCTCCTCCATATCCCCTCTAGCTGTCCTGTCCATCACCAAGATAGGTGCGTTTTCTGCCATTTTAGGTAGAAGTAATGTTCAACCAATTTGCTTCTAATTTAGACAAAGTAGTAGGAAAGTTTATCAAACAAACTCTACATATGAGCTCTATCTATTTTACAATACGTGTAATATGTATTCACAAAATGTCCATTTTCTATATGTGTGAACTTCACATCTTTTTTTTTTTTAGTAAGTTTTAGTGCATGATGAGGTGGTGTTTACCTATAGGATCCACCATCTCTTGGACTGGGCACCATTGATGGTATTTATTGGGCCCCACGTTCTTAAGTAAATCTCAATATTGCTTCAAAAAGGTAGCTATGCATATACAGTTTACAGACAGAATGTTAACATATTAAGCAAGAGTGTGACAACTTATCAGTGCTAAATGTGCCATAAAAAAACCCAGCATGTAAAATTCTTAGCTTTGACAAGTGACAACATATCTGGCAAAATGCATTGTAAACCAAATGTAATTTTTAGCTGCAGTAAATTTTAGACAATCAAAATGATGTTAAAATGTGTGTGTTTCTTACAGTCTAGAGGCTGCTTATTCTGATGGAGGAAAACACTGACAGCATCCTTCATGATCACTGAAAGAACTGTTCTCCTTTCTCCTGCCCCACACTGATCTATCTGATCGGTGCAGTGCAGGGGAGAAAGTCACCAGGACTTGCACGGATGTTGCGCATCCTGTGTAGCTGAAAAAACTTCTGCAAGACTAGCCCTTGGACCTCTTTATGAAAAGAAGAACGACACTCCTGATATGTGAGGTGGCATGGATAGGGTCCCAATCAAACAAAGTTGTTGATTAGCCATTGAACCTTTCAGGTCATGTGATCAGTCACATTCCTGGAAGGAATTTCAAGATGTGGTAATGTATACGATGGATGAGTGTACATATATATATATATATATATATATATATATAAGTGTTTGTGTGTGTGGAGCTGCATGAGTATATAAGAGAGCTGTTGGTGTATGTAAGAAAGCTGTGTACAAGTATGTAGCAAAACAGTGCGTGTATGTAACAGAGGTGTGAGTGCATACTTCAAAGCTGTAGAAAAGCTATATGTGTTAGAGCTGTGTTTGTGTATGGAGGAGAGTTGTGTGTGTATTTCGGAAAATTGCGTGTGTGATAGTAGTAGAGTTGTGTGTATGCAGGAGAGATGTGTGTATGTAGGAAAGAGGGTGGAAACTTATCAATGCTATAGGACCTATGCAAGAACCTAACATGATCAAATTTGACTCATGACAATACAGCTTTAAAAAATGCATTGGCAGCAATTGTACCGATCATCTACTTTCAATGAATTATCAGCAAATTGGTGAAAGTACACCTATTAAAAAAAAAATAACAGCCTCCTCCATATCCCCTCTAGCTGTCCTGTCCATCACCAAGATAGGTGCGTTTTCTGCCATTTTAGGTAGAAGTAATGTTCAACCAATTTGCTTCTAATTTAGACAAAGTAGTAGGAAAGTTTATCAAACAAACTCTACATATGAGCTCTATCTATTTTACAATACGTGTAATATGTATTCACAAAATGTCCATTTTCTATATGTGTGAACTTCACATCTTTTTTTTTTTTTAGTACGTTTTAGTGCATGATGAGGTGGTGTTTACCTATAGGATCCACCATCTCTTGGACTGGGCACCATTGATGGTATTTATTGGGCCCCACGTTCTTAAGTAAATCTCAATATTGCTTCAAAAAGGTAGCTATGCATATACAGTTTACAGACAGAATGTTAACATATTAAGCAAGAGTGTGACAACTTATCAGTGCTAAATGTGCCATAAAAAAACCCAGCATGTAAAATTCTTAGCTTTGACAAGTGACAACATATCTGGCAAAATGCATTGTAAACCAAATGTAATTTTTAGCTGCAGTAAATTTTAGACAATCAAAATGATGTTAAAATGTGTGTGTTTCTTACAGTCTAGAGGCTGCTTATTCTGATGGAGGAAAACACTGACAGCATCCTTCATGATCACTGAAAGAACTGTTCTCCTTTCTCCTGCCCCACACTGATCTATCTGATCGGTGCAGTGCAGGGGAGAAAGTCACCAGGACTTGCACGGATGTTGCGCATCCTGTGTAGCTGAAAAAACTTCTGCAAGACTAGCCCTTGGACCTCTTTATGAAAAGAAGAACGACACTCCTGATATGTGAGGTGGCATGGATAGGGTCCCAATCAAACAAAGTTGTTGATTAGCCATTGAACCTTTCAGGTCATGTGATCAGTCACATTCCTGGAAGGAATTTCAAGATGTGGTAATGTATACGATGGATGAGTGTACATATATATATATATATATAAGTGTTTGTGTGTGTGGAGCTGCATGAGTATATAAGAGAGCTGTTGGTGTATGTAAGAAAGCTGTGTACAAGTATGTAGCAAAACAGTGCGTGTATGTAACAGAGGTGTGAGTGCATACTTCAAAGCTGTAGAAAAGCTATATGTGTTAGAGCTGTGTTTGTGTATGGAGGAGAGTTGTGTGTGTATTTCGGAAAATTGCGTGTGTGATAGTAGTAGAGTTGTGTGTATGCAGGAGAGATGTGTGTATGTAGGAAAGAGGGTGGAAACTTATCAATGCTATAGGACCTATGCAAGAACCTAACATGATCAAATTTGACTCATGACAATACAGCTTTAAAAAATGCATTGGCAGCAATTGTACCGATCATCTACTTTCAATGAATTATCAGCAAATTGGTGAAAGTACACCTATTAAAAAAAAAATAACAGCCTCCTCCATATCCCCTCTAGCTGTCCTGTCCATCACCAAGATAGGTGCGTTTTCTGCCATTTTAGGTAGAAGTAATGTTCAACCAATTTGCTTCTAATTTAGACAAAGTAGTAGGAAAGTTTATCAAACAAACTCTACATATGAGCTCTATCTATTTTACAATACGTGTAATATGTATTCACAAAATGTCCATTTTCTATATGTGTGAACTTCACATCTTTTTTTTTTTTTAGTAAGTTTTAGTGCATGATGAGGTGGTGTTTACCTATAGGATCCACCATCTCTTGGACTGGGCACCATTGATGGTATTTATTGGGCCCCACGTTCTTAAGTAAATCTCAATATTGCTTCAAAAAGGTAGCTATGCATATACAGTTTACAGACAGAATGTTAACATATTAAGCAAGAGTGTGACAACTTATCAGTGCTAAATGTGCCATAAAAAAACCCAGCATGTAAAATTCTTAGCTTTGACAAGTGACAACATATCTGGCAAAATGCATTGTAAACCAAATGTAATTTTTAGCTGCAGTAAATTTTAGACAATCAAAATGATGTTAAAATGTGTGTGTTTCTTACAGTCTAGAGGCTGCTTATTCTGATGGAGGAAAACACTGACAGCATCCTTCATGATCACTGAAAGAACTGTTCTCCTTTCTCCTGCCCCACACTGATCTATCTGATCGGTGCAGTGCAGGGGAGAAAGTCACCAGGACTTGCACGGATGTTGCGCATCCTGTGTAGCTGAAAAAACTTCTGCAAGACTAGCCCTTGGACCTCTTTATGAAAAGAAGAACGACACTCCTGATATGTGAGGTGGCATGGATAGGGTCCCAATCAAACAAAGTTGTTGATTAGCCATTGAACCTTTCAGGTCATGTGATCAGTCACATTCCTGGAAGGAATTTCAAGATGTGGTAATGTATACGATGGATGAGTGTACATATATATATATATATATATATATATATATATAAGTGTTTGTGTGTGTGGAGCTGCATGAGTATATAAGAGAGCTGTTGGTGTATGTAAGAAAGCTGTGTACAAGTATGTAGCAAAACAGTGCGTGTATGTAACAGAGGTGTGAGTGCATACTTCAAAGCTGTAGAAAAGCTATATGTGTTAGAGCTGTGTTTGTGTATGGAGGAGAGTTGTGTGTGTATTTCGGAAAATTGCGTGTGTGATAGTAGTAGAGTTGTGTGTATGCAGGAGAGATGTGTGTATGTAGGAAAGAGGGTGGAAACTTATCAATGCTATAGGACCTATGCAAGAACCTAACATGATCAAATTTGACTCATGACAATACAGCTTTAAAAAATGCATTGGCAGCAATTGTACCGATCATCTACTTTCAATGAATTATCAGCAAATTGGTGAAAGTACACCTATTAAAAAAAAAATAACAGCCTCCTCCATATCCCCTCTAGCTGTCCTGTCCATCACCAAGATAGGTGCGTTTTCTGCCATTTTAGGTAGAAGTAATGTTCAACCAATTTGCTTCTAATTTAGACAAAGTAGTAGGAAAGTTTATCAAACAAACTCTACATATGAGCTCTATCTATTTTACAATACGTGTAATATGTATTCACAAAATGTCCATTTTCTATATGTGTGAACTTCACATCTTTTTTTTTTTTTAGTAAGTTTTAGTGCATGATGAGGTGGTGTTTACCTATAGGATCCACCATCTCTTGGACTGGGCACCATTGATGGTATTTATTGGGCCCCACGTTCTTAAGTAAATCTCAATATTGCTTCAAAAAGGTAGCTATGCATATACAGTTTACAGACAGAATGTTAACATATTAAGCAAGAGTGTGACAACTTATCAGTGCTAAATGTGCCATAAAAAAACCCAGCATGTAAAATTCTTAGCTTTGACAAGTGACAACATATCTGGCAAAATGCATTGTAAACCAAATGTAATTTTTAGCTGCAGTAAATTTTAGACAATCAAAATGATGTTAAAATGTGTGTGTTTCTTACAGTCTAGAGGCTGCTTATTCTGATGGAGGAAAACACTGACAGCATCCTTCATGATCACTGAAAGAACTGTTCTCCTTTCTCCTGCCCCACACTGATCTATCTGATCGGTGCAGTGCAGGGGAGAAAGTCACCAGGACTTGCACGGATGTTGCGCATCCTGTGTAGCTGAAAAAACTTCTGCAAGACTAGCCCTTGGACCTCTTTATGAAAAGAAGAACGACACTCCTGATATGTGAGGTGGCATGGATAGGGTCCCAATCAAACAAAGTTGTTGATTAGCCATTGAACCTTTCAGGTCATGTGATCAGTCACATTCCTGGAAGGAATTTCAAGATGTGGTAATGTATACGATGGATGAGTGTACATATATATATATATATATATATATATATAAGTGTTTGTGTGTGTGGAGCTGCATGAGTATATAAGAGAGCTGTTGGTGTATGTAAGAAAGCTGTGTACAAGTATGTAGCAAAACAGTGCGTGTATGTAACAGAGGTGTGAGTGCATACTTCAAAGCTGTAGAAAAGCTATATGTGTTAGAGCTGTGTTTGTGTATGGAGGAGAGTTGTGTGTGTATTTCGGAAAATTGCGTGTGTGATAGTAGTAGAGTTGTGTGTATGCAGGAGAGATGTGTGTATGTAGGAAAGAGGGTGGAAACTTATCAATGCTATAGGACCTATGCAAGAACCTAACATGATCAAATTTGACTCATGACAATACAGCTTTAAAAAATGCATTGGCAGCAATTGTACCGATCATCTACTTTCAATGAATTATCAGCAAATTGGTGAAAGTACACCTATTAAAAAAAAAATAACAGCCTCCTCCATATCCCCTCTAGCTGTCCTGTCCATCACCAAGATAGGTGCGTTTTCTGCCATTTTAGGTAGAAGTAATGTTCAACCAATTTGCTTCTAATTTAGACAAAGTAGTAGGAAAGTTTATCAAACAAACTCTACATATGAGCTCTATCTATTTTACAATACGTGTAATATGTATTCACAAAATGTCCATTTTCTATATGTGTGAACTTCACATCTTTTTTTTTTTTTAGTAAGTTTTAGTGCATGATGAGGTGGTGTTTACCTATAGGATCCACCATCTCTTGGACTGGGCACCATTGATGGTATTTATTGGGCCCCACGTTCTTAAGTAAATCTCAATATTGCTTCAAAAAGGTAGCTATGCATATACAGTTTACAGACAGAATGTTAACATATTAAGCAAGAGTGTGACAACTTATCAGTGCTAAATGTGCCATAAAAAAACCCAGCATGTAAAATTCTTAGCTTTGACAAGTGACAACATATCTGGCAAAATGCATTGTAAACCAAATGTAATTTTTAGCTGCAGTAAATTTTAGACAATCAAAATGATGTTAAAATGTGTGTGTTTCTTACAGTCTAGAGGCTGCTTATTCTGATGGAGGAAAACACTGACAGCATCCTTCATGATCACTGAAAGAACTGTTCTCCTTTCTCCTGCCCCACACTGATCTATCTGATCGGTGCAGTGCAGGGGAGAAAGTCACCAGGACTTGCACGGATGTTGCGCATCCTGTGTAGCTGAAAAAACTTCTGCAAGACTAGCCCTTGGACCTCTTTATGAAAAGAAGAACGACACTCCTGATATGTGAGGTGGCATGGATAGGGTCCCAATCAAACAAAGTTGTTGATTAGCCATTGAACCTTTCAGGTCATGTGATCAGTCACATTCCTGGAAGGAATTTCAAGATGTGGTAATGTATACGATGGATGAGTGTACATATATATATATATATATATATATATATATAAGTGTTTGTGTGTGTGGAGCTGCATGAGTATATAAGAGAGCTGTTGGTGTATGTAAGAAAGCTGTGTACAAGTATGTAGCAAAACAGTGCGTGTATGTAACAGAGGTGTGAGTGCATACTTCAAAGCTGTAGAAAAGCTATATGTGTTAGAGCTGTGTTTGTGTATGGAGGAGAGTTGTGTGTGTATTTCGGAAAATTGCGTGTGTGATAGTAGTAGAGTTGTGTGTATGCAGGAGAGATGTGTGTATGTAGGAAAGAGGGTGGAAACTTATCAATGCTATAGGACCTATGCAAGAACCTAACATGATCAAATTTGACTCATGACAATACAGCTTTAAAAAATGCATTGGCAGCAATTGTACCGATCATCTACTTTCAATGAATTATCAGCAAATTGGTGAAAGTACACCTATTAAAAAAAAAATAACAGCCTCCTCCATATCCCCTCTAGCTGTCCTGTCCATCACCAAGATAGGTGCGTTTTCTGCCATTTTAGGTAGAAGTAATGTTCAACCAATTTGCTTCTAATTTAGACAAAGTAGTAGGAAAGTTTATCAAACAAACTCTACATATGAGCTCTATCTATTTTACAATACGTGTAATATGTATTCACAAAATGTCCATTTTCTATATGTGTGAACTTCACATCTTTTTTTTTTTTTAGTAAGTTTTAGTGCATGATGAGGTGGTGTTTACCTATAGGATCCACCATCTCTTGGACTGGGCACCATTGATGGTATTTATTGGGCCCCACGTTCTTAAGTAAATCTCAATATTGCTTCAAAAAGGTAGCTATGCATATACAGTTTACAGACAGAATGTTAACATATTAAGCAAGAGTGTGACAACTTATCAGTGCTAAATGTGCCATAAAAAAACCCAGCATGTAAAATTCTTAGCTTTGACAAGTGACAACATATCTGGCAAAATGCATTGTAAACCAAATGTAATTTTTAGCTGCAGTAAATTTTAGACAATCAAAATGATGTTAAAATGTGTGTGTTTCTTACAGTCTAGAGGCTGCTTATTCTGATGGAGGAAAACACTGACAGCATCCTTCATGATCACTGAAAGAACTGTTCTCCTTTCTCCTGCCCCACACTGATCTATCTGATCGGTGCAGTGCAGGGGAGAAAGTCACCAGGACTTGCACGGATGTTGCGCATCCTGTGTAGCTGAAAAAACTTCTGCAAGACTAGCCCTTGGACCTCTTTATGAAAAGAAGAACGACACTCCTGATATGTGAGGTGGCATGGATAGGGTCCCAATCAAACAAAGTTGTTGATTAGCCATTGAACCTTTCAGGTCATGTGATCAGTCACATTCCTGGAAGGAATTTCAAGATGTGGTAATGTATACGATGGATGAGTGTACATATATATATATATATATATATATATATAAGTGTTTGTGTGTGTGGAGCTGCATGAGTATATAAGAGAGCTGTTGGTGTATGTAAGAAAGCTGTGTACAAGTATGTAGCAAAACAGTGCGTGTATGTAACAGAGGTGTGAGTGCATACTTCAAAGCTGTAGAAAAGCTATATGTGTTAGAGCTGTGTTTGTGTATGGAGGAGAGTTGTGTGTGTATTTCGGAAAATTGCGTGTGTGATAGTAGTAGAGTTGTGTGTATGCAGGAGAGATGTGTGTATGTAGGAAAGAGGGTGGAAACTTATCAATGCTATAGGACCTATGCAAGAACCTAACATGATCAAATTTGACTCATGACAATACAGCTTTAAAAAATGCATTGGCAGCAATTGTACCGATCATCTACTTTCAATGAATTATCAGCAAATTGGTGAAAGTACACCTATTAAAAAAAAAATAACAGCCTCCTCCATATCCCCTCTAGCTGTCCTGTCCATCACCAAGATAGGTGCGTTTTCTGCCATTTTAGGTAGAAGTAATGTTCAACCAATTTGCTTCTAATTTAGACAAAGTAGTAGGAAAGTTTATCAAACAAACTCTACATATGAGCTCTATCTATTTTACAATACGTGTAATATGTATTCACAAAATGTCCATTTTCTATATGTGTGAACTTCACATCTTTTTTTTTTTTTAGTAAGTTTTAGTGCATGATGAGGTGGTGTTTACCTATAGGATCCACCATCTCTTGGACTGGGCACCATTGATGGTATTTATTGGGCCCCACGTTCTTAAGTAAATCTCAATATTGCTTCAAAAAGGTAGCTATGCATATACAGTTTACAGACAGAATGTTAACATATTAAGCAAGAGTGTGACAACTTATCAGTGCTAAATGTGCCATAAAAAAACCCAGCATGTAAAATTCTTAGCTTTGACAAGTGACAACATATCTGGCAAAATGCATTGTAAACCAAATGTAATTTTTAGCTGCAGTAAATTTTAGACAATCAAAATGATGTTAAAATGTGTGTGTTTCTTACAGTCTAGAGGCTGCTTATTCTGATGGAGGAAAACACTGACAGCATCCTTCATGATCACTGAAAGAACTGTTCTCCTTTCTCCTGCCCCACACTGATCTATCTGATCGGTGCAGTGCAGGGGAGAAAGTCACCAGGACTTGCACGGATGTTGCGCATCCTGTGTAGCTGAAAAAACTTCTGCAAGACTAGCCCTTGGACCTCTTTATGAAAAGAAGAACGACACTCCTGATATGTGAGGTGGCATGGATAGGGTCCCAATCAAACAAAGTTGTTGATTAGCCATTGAACCTTTCAGGTCATGTGATCAGTCACATTCCTGGAAGGAATTTCAAGATGTGGTAATGTATACGATGGATGAGTGTACATATATATATATATATATATATATATATATAAGTGTTTGTGTGTGTGGAGCTGCATGAGTATATAAGAGAGCTGTTGGTGTATGTAAGAAAGCTGTGTACAAGTATGTAGCAAAACAGTGCGTGTATGTAACAGAGGTGTGAGTGCATACTTCAAAGCTGTAGAAAAGCTATATGTGTTAGAGCTGTGTTTGTGTATGGAGGAGAGTTGTGTGTGTATTTCGGAAAATTGCGTGTGTGATAGTAGTAGAGTTGTGTGTATGCAGGAGAGATGTGTGTATGTAGGAAAGAGGGTGGAAACTTATCAATGCTATAGGACCTATGCAAGAACCTAACATGATCAAATTTGACTCATGACAATACAGCTTTAAAAAATGCATTGGCAGCAATTGTACCGATCATCTACTTTCAATGAATTATCAGCAAATTGGTGAAAGTACACCTATTAAAAAAAAAATAACAGCCTCCTCCATATCCCCTCTAGCTGTCCTGTCCATCACCAAGATAGGTGCGTTTTCTGCCATTTTAGGTAGAAGTAATGTTCAACCAATTTGCTTCTAATTTAGACAAAGTAGTAGGAAAGTTTATCAAACAAACTCTACATATGAGCTCTATCTATTTTACAATACGTGTAATATGTATTCACAAAATGTCCATTTTCTATATGTGTGAACTTCACATCTTTTTTTTTTTTTAGTAAGTTTTAGTGCATGATGAGGTGGTGTTTACCTATAGGATCCACCATCTCTTGGACTGGGCACCATTGATGGTATTTATTGGGCCCCACGTTCTTAAGTAAATCTCAATATTGCTTCAAAAAGGTAGCTATGCATATACAGTTTACAGACAGAATGTTAACATATTAAGCAAGAGTGTGACAACTTATCAGTGCTAAATGTGCCATAAAAAAACCCAGCATGTAAAATTCTTAGCTTTGACAAGTGACAACATATCTGGCAAAATGCATTGTAAACCAAATGTAATTTTTAGCTGCAGTAAATTTTAGACAATCAAAATGATGTTAAAATGTGTGTGTTTCTTACAGTCTAGAGGCTGCTTATTCTGATGGAGGAAAACACTGACAGCATCCTTCATGATCACTGAAAGAACTGTTCTCCTTTCTCCTGCCCCACACTGATCTATCTGATCGGTGCAGTGCAGGGGAGAAAGTCACCAGGACTTGCACGGATGTTGCGCATCCTGTGTAGCTGAAAAAACTTCTGCAAGACTAGCCCTTGGACCTCTTTATGAAAAGAAGAACGACACTCCTGATATGTGAGGTGGCATGGATAGGGTCCCAATCAAACAAAGTTGTTGATTAGCCATTGAACCTTTCAGGTCATGTGATCAGTCACATTCCTGGAAGGAATTTCAAGATGTGGTAATGTATACGATGGATGAGTGTACATATATATATATATATATATATATATATAAGTGTTTGTGTGTGTGGAGCTGCATGAGTATATAAGAGAGCTGTTGGTGTATGTAAGAAAGCTGTGTACAAGTATGTAGCAAAACAGTGCGTGTATGTAACAGAGGTGTGAGTGCATACTTCAAAGCTGTAGAAAAGCTATATGTGTTAGAGCTGTGTTTGTGTATGGAGGAGAGTTGTGTGTGTATTTCGGAAAATTGCGTGTGTGATAGTAGTAGAGTTGTGTGTATGCAGGAGAGATGTGTGTATGTAGGAAAGAGGGTGGAAACTTATCAATGCTATAGGACCTATGCAAGAACCTAACATGATCAAATTTGACTCATGACAATACAGCTTTAAAAAATGCATTGGCAGCAATTGTACCGATCATCTACTTTCAATGAATTATCAGCAAATTGGTGAAAGTACACCTATTAAAAAAAAAATAACAGCCTCCTCCATATCCCCTCTAGCTGTCCTGTCCATCACCAAGATAGGTGCGTTTTCTGCCATTTTAGGTAGAAGTAATGTTCAACCAATTTGCTTCTAATTTAGACAAAGTAGTAGGAAAGTTTATCAAACAAACTCTACATATGAGCTCTATCTATTTTACAATACGTGTAATATGTATTCACAAAATGTCCATTTTCTATATGTGTGAACTTCACATCTTTTTTTTTTTTTAGTAAGTTTTAGTGCATGATGAGGTGGTGTTTACCTATAGGATCCACCATCTCTTGGACTGGGCACCATTGATGGTATTTATTGGGCCCCACGTTCTTAAGTAAATCTCAATATTGCTTCAAAAAGGTAGCTATGCATATACAGTTTACAGACAGAATGTTAACATATTAAGCAAGAGTGTGACAACTTATCAGTGCTAAATGTGCCATAAAAAAACCCAGCATGTAAAATTCTTAGCTTTGACAAGTGACAACATATCTGGCAAAATGCATTGTAAACCAAATGTAATTTTTAGCTGCAGTAAATTTTAGACAATCAAAATGATGTTAAAATGTGTGTGTTTCTTACAGTCTAGAGGCTGCTTATTCTGATGGAGGAAAACACTGACAGCATCCTTCATGATCACTGAAAGAACTGTTCTCCTTTCTCCTGCCCCACACTGATCTATCTGATCGGTGCAGTGCAGGGGAGAAAGTCACCAGGACTTGCACGGATGTTGCGCATCCTGTGTAGCTGAAAAAACTTCTGCAAGACTAGCCCTTGGACCTCTTTATGAAAAGAAGAACGACACTCCTGATATGTGAGGTGGCATGGATAGGGTCCCAATCAAACAAAGTTGTTGATTAGCCATTGAACCTTTCAGGTCATGTGATCAGTCACATTCCTGGAAGGAATTTCAAGATGTGGTAATGTATACGATGGATGAGTGTACATATATATATATATATATATATATATATATAAGTGTTTGTGTGTGTGGAGCTGCATGAGTATATAAGAGAGCTGTTGGTGTATGTAAGAAAGCTGTGTACAAGTATGTAGCAAAACAGTGCGTGTATGTAACAGAGGTGTGAGTGCATACTTCAAAGCTGTAGAAAAGCTATATGTGTTAGAGCTGTGTTTGTGTATGGAGGAGAGTTGTGTGTGTATTTCGGAAAATTGCGTGTGTGATAGTAGTAGAGTTGTGTGTATGCAGGAGAGATGTGTGTATGTAGGAAAGAGGGTGGAAACTTATCAATGCTATAGGACCTATGCAAGAACCTAACATGATCAAATTTGACTCATGACAATACAGCTTTAAAAAATGCATTGGCAGCAATTGTACCGATCATCTACTTTCAATGAATTATCAGCAAATTGGTGAAAGTACACCTATTAAAAAAAAAATAACAGCCTCCTCCATATCCCCTCTAGCTGTCCTGTCCATCACCAAGATAGGTGCGTTTTCTGCCATTTTAGGTAGAAGTAATGTTCAACCAATTTGCTTCTAATTTAGACAAAGTAGTAGGAAAGTTTATCAAACAAACTCTACATATGAGCTCTATCTATTTTACAATACGTGTAATATGTATTCACAAAATGTCCATTTTCTATATGTGTGAACTTCACATCTTTTTTTTTTTTTAGTAAGTTTTAGTGCATGATGAGGTGGTGTTTACCTATAGGATCCACCATCTCTTGGACTGGGCACCATTGATGGTATTTATTGGGCCCCACGTTCTTAAGTAAATCTCAATATTGCTTCAAAAAGGTAGCTATGCATATACAGTTTACAGACAGAATGTTAACATATTAAGCAAGAGTGTGACAACTTATCAGTGCTAAATGTGCCATAAAAAAACCCAGCATGTAAAATTCTTAGCTTTGACAAGTGACAACATATCTGGCAAAATGCATTGTAAACCAAATGTAATTTTTAGCTGCAGTAAATTTTAGACAATCAAAATGATGTTAAAATGTGTGTGTTTCTTACAGTCTAGAGGCTGCTTATTCTGATGGAGGAAAACACTGACAGCATCCTTCATGATCACTGAAAGAACTGTTCTCCTTTCTCCTGCCCCACACTGATCTATCTGATCGGTGCAGTGCAGGGGAGAAAGTCACCAGGACTTGCACGGATGTTGCGCATCCTGTGTAGCTGAAAAAACTTCTGCAAGACTAGCCCTTGGACCTCTTTATGAAAAGAAGAACGACACTCCTGATATGTGAGGTGGCATGGATAGGGTCCCAATCAAACAAAGTTGTTGATTAGCCATTGAACCTTTCAGGTCATGTGATCAGTCACATTCCTGGAAGGAATTTCAAGATGTGGTAATGTATACGATGGATGAGTGTACATATATATATATATATATATATATATAAGTGTTTGTGTGTGTGGAGCTGCATGAGTATATAAGAGAGCTGTTGGTGTATGTAAGAAAGCTGTGTACAAGTATGTAGCAAAACAGTGCGTGTATGTAACAGAGGTGTGAGTGCATACTTCAAAGCTGTAGAAAAGCTATATGTGTTAGAGCTGTGTTTGTGTATGGAGGAGAGTTGTGTGTGTATTTCGGAAAATTGCGTGTGTGATAGTAGTAGAGTTGTGTGTATGCAGGAGAGATGTGTGTATGTAGGAAAGAGGGTGGAAACTTATCAATGCTATAGGACCTATGCAAGAACCTAACATGATCAAATTTGACTCATGACAATACAGCTTTAAAAAATGCATTGGCAGCAATTGTACCGATCATCTACTTTCAATGAATTATCAGCAAATTGGTGAAAGTACACCTATTAAAAAAAAAATAACAGCCTCCTCCATATCCCCTCTAGCTGTCCTGTCCATCACCAAGATAGGTGCGTTTTCTGCCATTTTAGGTAGAAGTAATGTTCAACCAATTTGCTTCTAATTTAGACAAAGTAGTAGGAAAGTTTATCAAACAAACTCTACATATGAGCTCTATCTATTTTACAATACGTGTAATATGTATTCACAAAATGTCCATTTTCTATATGTGTGAACTTCACATCTTTTTTTTTTTTTAGTAAGTTTTAGTGCATGATGAGGTGGTGTTTACCTATAGGATCCACCATCTCTTGGACTGGGCACCATTGATGGTATTTATTGGGCCCCACGTTCTTAAGTAAATCTCAATATTGCTTCAAAAAGGTAGCTATGCATATACAGTTTACAGACAGAATGTTAACATATTAAGTAAGAGTGTGACAACTTATCAGTGCTAAATGTGCCATAAAAAAACCCAGCATGTAAAATTCTTAGCTTTGACAAGTGACAACATATCTGGCAAAATGCATTGTAAACCAAATGTAATTTTTAGCTGCAGTAAATTTTAGACAATCAAAATGATGTTAAAATGTGTGTGTTTCTTACAGTGTAGAGGCTGCTTATTCTGATGGAGGAAAACACTGACAGCATCCTTCATGATCACTGAAAGAACTGTTCTCCTTTCTCCTGCCCCACACTGATCTATCTGATCGGTGCAGTGCAGGGGAGAAAGTCACCAGGACTTGCACGGATGTTGCGCATCCTGTGTAGCTGAAAAAACTTCTGCAAGACTAGCCCTTGGACCTCTTTATGAAAAGAAGAACGACACTCCTGATATGTGAGGTGGCATGGATAGGGTCCCAATCAAACAAAGTTGTTGATTAGCCATTGAACCTTTCAGGTCATGTGATCAGTCACATTCCTGGAAGGAATTTCAAGATGTGGTAATGTATACGATGGATGAGTGTACATATATATATATATATATATATATATATAAGTGTTTGTGTGTGTGGAGCTGCATGAGTATATAAGAGAGCTGTTGGTGTATGTAAGAAAGCTGTGTACAAGTATGTAGCAAAACAGTGCGTGTATGTAACAGAGGTGTGAGTGCATACTTCAAAGCTGTAGAAAAGCTATATGTGTTAGAGCTGTGTTTGTGTATGGAGGAGAGTTGTGTGTGTATTTCGGAAAATTGCGTGTGTGATAGTAGTAGAGTTGTGTGTATGCAGGAGAGATGTGTGTATGTAGGAAAGAGGGTGGAAACTTATCAATGCTATAGGACCTATGCAAGAACCTAACATGATCAAATTTGACTCATGACAATACAGCTTTAAAAAATGCATTGGCAGCAATTGTACCGATCATCTACTTTCAATGAATTATCAGCAAATTGGTGAAAGTACACCTATTAAAAAAAAAATAACAGCCTCCTCCATATCCCCTCTAGCTGTCCTGTCCATCACCAAGATAGGTGCGTTTTCTGCCATTTTAGGTAGAAGTAATGTTCAACCAATTTGCTTCTAATTTAGACAAAGTAGTAGGAAAGTTTATCAAACAAACTCTACATATGAGCTCTATCTATTTTACAATACGTGTAATATGTATTCACAAAATGTCCATTTTCTATATGTGTGAACTTCACATCTTTTTTTTTTTTTAGTAAGTTTTAGTGCATGATGAGGTGGTGTTTACCTATAGGATCCACCATCTCTTGGACTGGGCACCATTGATGGTATTTATTGGGCCCCACGTTCTTAAGTAAATCTCAATATTGCTTCAAAAAGGTAGCTATGCATATACAGTTTACAGACAGAATGTTAACATATTAAGCAAGAGTGTGACAACTTATCAGTGCTAAATGTGCCATAAAAAAACCCAGCATGTAAAATTCTTAGCTTTGACAAGTGACAACATATCTGGCAAAATGCATTGTAAACCAAATGTAATTTTTAGCTGCAGTAAATTTTAGACAATCAAAATGATGTTAAAATGTGTGTGTTTCTTACAGTCTAGAGGCTGCTTATTCTGATGGAGGAAAACACTGACAGCATCCTTCATGATCACTGAAAGAACTGTTCTCCTTTCTCCTGCCCCACACTGATCTATCTGATCGGTGCAGTGCAGGGGAGAAAGTCACCAGGACTTGCACGGATGTTGCGCATCCTGTGTAGCTGAAAAAACTTCTGCAAGACTAGCCCTTGGACCTCTTTATGAAAAGAAGAACGACACTCCTGATATGTGAGGTGGCATGGATAGGGTCCCAATCAAACAAAGTTGTTGATTAGCCATTGAACCTTTCAGGTCATGTGATCAGTCACATTCCTGGAAGGAATTTCAAGATGTGGTAATGTATACGATGGATGAGTGTACATATATATATATATATATATATATATATATATAAGTGTTTGTGTGTGTGGAGCTGCATGAGTATATAAGAGAGCTGTTGGTGTATGTAAGAAAGCTGTGTACAAGTATGTAGCAAAACAGTGCGTGTATGTAACAGAGGTGTGAGTGCATACTTCAAAGCTGTAGAAAAGCTATATGTGTTAGAGCTGTGTTTGTGTATGGAGGAGAGTTGTGTGTGTATTTCGGAAAATTGCGTGTGTGATAGTAGTAGAGTTGTGTGTATGCAGGAGAGATGTGTGTATGTAGGAAAGAGGGTGGAAACTTATCAATGCTATAGGACCTATGCAAGAACCTAACATGATCAAATTTGACTCATGACAATACAGCTTTAAAAAATGCATTGGCAGCAATTGTACCGATCATCTACTTTCAATGAATTATCAGCAAATTGGTGAAAGTACACCTATTAAAAAAAAAATAACAGCCTCCTCCATATCCCCTCTAGCTGTCCTGTCCATCACCAAGATAGGTGCGTTTTCTGCCATTTTAGGTAGAAGTAATGTTCAACCAATTTGCTTCTAATTTAGACAAAGTAGTAGGAAAGTTTATCAAACAAACTCTACATATGAGCTCTATCTATTTTACAATACGTGTAATATGTATTCACAAAATGTCCATTTTCTATATGTGTGAACTTCACATCTTTTTTTTTTTTTAGTAAGTTTTAGTGCATGATGAGGTGGTGTTTACCTATAGGATCCACCATCTCTTGGACTGGGCACCATTGATGGTATTTATTGGGCCCCACGTTCTTAAGTAAATCTCAATATTGCTTCAAAAAGGTAGCTATGCATATACAGTTTACAGACAGAATGTTAACATATTAAGCAAGAGTGTGACAACTTATCAGTGCTAAATGTGCCATAAAAAAACCCAGCATGTAAAATTCTTAGCTTTGACAAGTGACAACATATCTGGCAAAATGCATTGTAAACCAAATGTAATTTTTAGCTGCAGTAAATTTTAGACAATCAAAATGATGTTAAAATGTGTGTGTTTCTTACAGTCTAGAGGCTGCTTATTCTGATGGAGGAAAACACTGACAGCATCCTTCATGATCACTGAAAGAACTGTTCTCCTTTCTCCTGCCCCACACTGATCTATCTGATCGGTGCAGTGCAGGGGAGAAAGTCACCAGGACTTGCACGGATGTTGCGCATCCTGTGTAGCTGAAAAAACTTCTGCAAGACTAGCCCTTGGACCTCTTTATGAAAAGAAGAACGACACTCCTGATATGTGAGGTGGCATGGATAGGGTCCCAATCAAACAAAGTTGTTGATTAGCCATTGAACCTTTCAGGTCATGTGATCAGTCACATTCCTGGAAGGAATTTCAAGATGTGGTAATGTATACGATGGATGAGTGTACATATATATATATATATATATATATATAAGTGTTTGTGTGTGTGGAGCTGCATGAGTATATAAGAGAGCTGTTGGTGTATGTAAGAAAGCTGTGTACAAGTATGTAGCAAAACAGTGCGTGTATGTAACAGAGGTGTGAGTGCATACTTCAAAGCTGTAGAAAAGCTATATGTGTTAGAGCTGTGTTTGTGTATGGAGGAGAGTTGTGTGTGTATTTCGGAAAATTGCGTGTGTGATAGTAGTAGAGTTGTGTGTATGCAGGAGAGATGTGTGTATGTAGGAAAGAGGGTGGAAACTTATCAATGCTATAGGACCTATGCAAGAACCTAACATGATCAAATTTGACTCATGACAATACAGCTTTAAAAAATGCATTGGCAGCAATTGTACCGATCATCTACTTTCAATGAATTATCAACAAATTGGTGAAAGTACACCTATTAAAAAAAAAATAACAGCCTCCTCCATATCCCCTCTAGCTGTCCTGTCCATCACCAAGATAGGTGCGTTTTCTGCCATTTTAGGTAGAAGTAATGTTCAACCAATTTGCTTCTAATTTAGACAAAGTAGTAGGAAAGTTTATCAAACAAACTCTACATATGAGCTCTATCTATTTTACAATACGTGTAATATGTATTCACAAAATGTCCATTTTCTATATGTGTGAACTTCACATCTTTTTTTTTTTTTAGTAAGTTTTAGTGCATGATGAGGTGGTGTTTACCTATAGGATCCACCATCTCTTGGACTGGGCACCATTGATGGTATTTATTGGGCCCCACGTTCTTAAGTAAATCTCAATATTGCTTCAAAAAGGTAGCTATGCATATACAGTTTACAGACAGAATGTTAACATATTAAGCAAGAGTGTGACAACTTATCAGTGCTAAATGTGCCATAAAAAAACCCAGCATGTAAAATTCTTAGCTTTGACAAGTGACAACATATCTGGCAAAATGCATTGTAAACCAAATGTAATTTTTAGCTGCAGTAAATTTTAGACAATCAAAATGATGTTAAAATGTGTGTGTTTCTTACAGTCTAGAGGCTGCTTATTCTGATGGAGGAAAACACTGACAGCATCCTTCATGATCACTGAAAGAACTGTTCTCCTTTCTCCTGCCCCACACTGATCTATCTGATCGGTGCAGTGCAGGGGAGAAAGTCACCAGGACTTGCACGGATGTTGCGCATCCTGTGTAGCTGAAAAAACTTCTGCAAGACTAGCCCTTGGACCTCTTTATGAAAAGAAGAACGACACTCCTGATATGTGAGGTGGCATGGATAGGGTCCCAATCAAACAAAGTTGTTGATTAGCCATTGAACCTTTCAGGTCATGTGATCAGTCACATTCCTGGAAGGAATTTCAAGATGTGGTAATGTATACGATGGATGAGTGTACATATATATATATATATATATATATATATAAGTGTTTGTGTGTGTGGAGCTGCATGAGTATATAAGAGAGCTGTTGGTGTATGTAAGAAAGCTGTGTACAAGTATGTAGCAAAACAGTGCGTGTATGTAACAGAGGTGTGAGTGCATACTTCAAAGCTGTAGAAAAGCTATATGTGTTAGAACTGTGTTTGTGTATGGAGGAGAGTTGTGTGTGTATTTCGGAAAATTGCGTGTGTGATAGTAGTAGAGTTGTGTGTATGCAGGAGAGATGTGTGTATGTAGGAAAGAGGGTGGAAACTTATCAATGCTATAGGACCTATGCAAGAACCTAACATGATCAAATTTGACTCATGACAATACAGCTTTAAAAAATGCATTGGCAGCAATTGTACCGATCATCTACTTTCAATGAATTATCAGCAAATTGGTGAAAGTACACCTATTAAAAAAAAAATAACAGCCTCCTCCATATCCCCTCTAGCTGTCCTGTCCATCACCAAGATAGGTGCGTTTTCTGCCATTTTAGGTAGAAGTAATGTTCAACCAATTTGCTTCTAATTTAGACAAAGTAGTAGGAAAGTTTATCAAACAAACTCTACATATGAGCTCTATCTATTTTACAATACGTGTAATATGTATTCACAAAATGTCCATTTTCTATATGTGTGAACTTCACATCTTTTTTTTTTTTTAGTAAGTTTTAGTGCATGATGAGGTGGTGTTTACCTATAGGATCCACCATCTCTTGGACTGGGCACCATTGATGGTATTTATTGGGCCCCACGTTCTTAAGTAAATCTCAATATTGCTTCAAAAAGGTAGCTATGCATATACAGTTTACAGACAGAATGTTAACATATTAAGCAAGAGTGTGACAACTTATCAGTGCTAAATGTGCCATAAAAAAACCCAGCATGTAAAATTCTTAGCTTTGACAAGTGACAACATATCTGGCAAAATGCATTGTAAACCAAATGTAATTTTTAGCTGCAGTAAATTTTAGACAATCAAAATGATGTTAAAATGTGTGTGTTTCTTACAGTCTAGAGGCTGCTTATTCTGATGGAGGAAAACACTGACAGCATCCTTCATGATCACTGAAAGAACTGTTCTCCTTTCTCCTGCCCCACACTGATCTATCTGATCGGTGCAGTGCAGGGGAGAAAGTCACCAGGACTTGCACGGATGTTGCGCATCCTGTGTAGCTGAAAAAACTTCTGCAAGACTAGCCCTTGGACCTCTTTATGAAAAGAAGAACGACACTCCTGATATGTGAGGTGGCATGGATAGGGTCCCAATCAAACAAAGTTGTTGATTAGCCATTGAACCTTTCAGGTCATGTGATCAGTCACATTCCTGGAAGGAATTTCAAGATGTGGTAATGTATACGATGGATGAGTGTACATATATATATATATATATATATATATAAGTGTTTGTGTGTGTGGAGCTGCATGAGTATATAAGAGAGCTGTTGGTGTATGTAAGAAAGCTGTGTACAAGTATGTAGCAAAACAGTGCGTGTATGTAACAGAGGTGTGAGTGCATACTTCAAAGCTGTAGAAAAGCTATATGTGTTAGAGCTGTGTTTGTGTATGGAGGAGAGTTGTGTGTGTATTTCGGAAAATTGCGTGTGTGATAGTAGTAGAGTTGTGTGTATGCAGGAGAGATGTGTGTATGTAGGAAAGAGGGTGGAAACTTATCAATGCTATAGGACCTATGCAAGAACCTAACATGATCAAATTTGACTCATGACAATACAGCTTTAAAAAATGCATTGGCAGCAATTGTACCGATCATCTACTTTCAATGAATTATCAGCAAATTGGTGAAAGTACACCTATTAAAAAAAAAATAACAGCCTCCTCCATATCCCCTCTAGCTGTCCTGTCCATCACCAAGATAGGTGCGTTTTCTGCCATTTTAGGTAGAAGTAATGTTCAACCAATTTGCTTCTAATTTAGACAAAGTAGTAGGAAAGTTTATCAAACAAACTCTACATATGAGCTCTATCTATTTTACAATACGTGTAATATGTATTCACAAAATGTCCATTTTCTATATGTGTGAACTTCACATCTTTTTTTTTTTTTAGTAAGTTTTAGTGCATGATGAGGTGGTGTTTACCTATAGGATCCACCATCTCTTGGACTGGGCACCATTGATGGTATTTATTGGGCCCCACGTTCTTAAGTAAATCTCAATATTGCTTCAAAAAGGTAGCTATGCATATACAGTTTACAGACAGAATGTTAACATATTAAGCAAGAGTGTGACAACTTATCAGTGCTAAATGTGCCATAAAAAAACCCAGCATGTAAAATTCTTAGCTTTGACAAGTGACAACATATCTGGCAAAATGCATTGTAAACCAAATGTAATTTTTAGCTGCAGTAAATTTTAGACAATCAAAATGATGTTAAAATGTGTGTGTTTCTTACAGTCTAGAGGCTGCTTATTCTGATGGAGGAAAACACTGACAGCATCCTTCATGATCACTGAAAGAACTGTTCTCCTTTCTCCTGCCCCACACTGATCTATCTGATCGGTGCAGTGCAGGGGAGAAAGTCACCAGGACTTGCACGGATGTTGCGCATCCTGTGTAGCTGAAAAAACTTCTGCAAGACTAGCCCTTGGACCTCTTTATGAAAAGAAGAACGACACTCCTGGTATGTGAGGTGGCATGGATAGGGTCCCAATCAAACAAAGTTGTTGATTAGCCATTGAACCTTTCAGGTCATGTGATCAGTCACATTCCTGGAAGGAATTTCAAGATGTGGTAATGTATACGATGGATGAGTGTACATATATATATATATATATATATATATATATAAGTGTTTGTGTGTGTGGAGCTGCATGAGTATATAAGAGAGCTGTTGGTGTATGTAAGAAAGCTGTGTACAAGTATGTAGCAAAACAGTGCGTGTATGTAACAGAGGTGTGAGTGCATACTTCAAAGCTGTAGAAAAGCTATATGTGTTAGAGCTGTGTTTGTGTATGGAGGAGAGTTGTGTGTGTATTTCGGAAAATTGCGTGTGTGATAGTAGTAGAGTTGTGTGTATGCAGGAGAGATGTGTGTATGTAGGAAAGAGGGTGGAAACTTATCAATGCTATAGGACCTATGCAAGAACCTAACATGATCAAATTTGACTCATGACAATACAGCTTTAAAAAATGGATTGGCAGCAATTGTACCGATCATCTACTTTCAATGAATTATCAGCAAATTGGTGAAAGTACACCTATTAAAAAAAAAATAACAGCCTCCTCCATATCCCCTCTAGCTGTCCTGTCCATCACCAAGATAGGTGCGTTTTCTGCCATTTTAGGTAGAAGTAATGTTCAACCAATTTGCTTCTAATTTAGACAAAGTAGTAGGAAAGTTTATCAAACAAACTCTACATATGAGCTCTATCTATTTTACAATACGTGTAATATGTATTCACAAAATGTCCATTTTCTATATGTGTGAACTTCACATCTTTTTTTTTTTTTAGTAAGTTTTAGTGCATGATGAGGTGGTGTTTACCTATAGGATCCACCATCTCTTGGACTGGGCACCATTGATGGTATTTATTGGGCCCCACGTTCTTAAGTAAATCTCAATATTGCTTCAAAAAGGTAGCTATGCATATACAGTTTACAGACAGAATGTTAACATATTAAGCAAGAGTGTGACAACTTATCAGTGCTAAATGTGCCATAAAAAAACCCAGCATGTAAAATTCTTAGCTTTGACAAGTGACAACATATCTGGCAAAATGCATTGTAAACCAAATGTAATTTTTAGCTGCAGTAAATTTTAGACAATCAAAATGATGTTAAAATGTGTGTGTTTCTTACAGTCTAGAGGCTGCTTATTCTGATGGAGGAAAACACTGACAGCATCCTTCATGATCACTGAAAGAACTGTTCTCCTTTCTCCTGCCCCACACTGATCTATCTGATCGGTGCAGTGCAGGGGAGAAAGTCACCAGGACTTGCACGGATGTTGCGCATCCTGTGTAGCTGAAAAAACTTCTGCAAGACTAGCCCTTGGACCTCTTTATGAAAAGAAGAACGACACTCCTGATATGTGAGGTGGCATGGATAGGGTCCCAATCAAACAAAGTTGTTGATTAGCCATTGAACCTTTCAGGTCATGTGATCAGTCACATTCCTGGAAGGAATTTCAAGATGTGGTAATGTATACGATGGATGAGTGTACATATATATATATATATATATATATATAAGTGTTTGTGTGTGTGGAGCTGCATGAGTATATAAGAGAGCTGTTGGTGTATGTAAGAAAGCTGTGTACAAGTATGTAGCAAAACAGTGCGTGTATGTAACAGAGGTGTGAGTGCATACTTCAAAGCTGTAGAAAAGCTATATGTGTTAGAACTGTGTTTGTGTATGGAGGAGAGTTGTGTGTGTATTTCGGAAAATTGCGTGTGTGATAGTAGTAGAGTTGTGTGTATGCAGGAGAGATGTGTGTATGTAGGAAAGAGGGTGGAAACTTATCAATGCTATAGGACCTATGCAAGAACCTAACATGATCAAATTTGACTCATGACAATACAGCTTTAAAAAATGCATTGGCAGCAATTGTACCGATCATCTACTTTCAATGAATTATCAGCAAATTGGTGAAAGTACACCTATTAAAAAAAAAATAACAGCCTCCTCCATATCCCCTCTAGCTGTCCTGTCCATCACCAAGATAGGTGCGTTTTCTGCCATTTTAGGTAGAAGTAATGTTCAACCAATTTGCTTCTAATTTAGACAAAGTAGTAGGAAAGTTTATCAAACAAACTCTACATATGAGCTCTATCTATTTTACAATACGTGTAATATGTATTCACAAAATGTCCATTTTCTATATGTGTGAACTTCACATCTTTTTTTTTTTTTAGTAAGTTTTAGTGCATGATGAGGTGGTGTTTACCTATAGGATCCACCATCTCTTGGACTGGGCACCATTGATGGTATTTATTGGGCCCCACGTTCTTAAGTAAATCTCAATATTGCTTCAAAAAGGTAGCTATGCATATACAGTTTACAGACAGAATGTTAACATATTAAGCAAGAGTGTGACAACTTATCAGTGCTAAATGTGCCATAAAAAAACCCAGCATGTAAAATTCTTAGCTTTGACAAGTGACAACATATCTGGCAAAATGCATTGTAAACCAAATGTAATTTTTAGCTGCAGTAAATTTTAGACAATCAAAATGATGTTAAAATGTGTGTGTTTCTTACAGTCTAGAGGCTGCTTATTCTGATGGAGGAAAACACTGACAGCATCCTTCATGATCACTGAAAGAACTGTTCTCCTTTCTCCTGCCCCACACTGATCTATCTGATCGGTGCAGTGCAGGGGAGAAAGTCACCAGGACTTGCACGGATGTTGCGCATCCTGTGTAGCTGAAAAAACTTCTGCAAGACTAGCCCTTGGACCTCTTTATGAAAAGAAGAACGACACTCCTGATATGTGAGGTGGCATGGATAGGGTCCCAATCAAACAAAGTTGTTGATTAGCCATTGAACCTTTCAGGTCATGTGATCAGTCACATTCCTGGAAGGAATTTCAAGATGTGGTAATGTATACGATGGATGAGTGTACATATATATATATATATATATATATATAAGTGTTTGTGTGTGTGGAGCTGCATGAGTATATAAGAGAGCTGTTGGTGTATGTAAGAAAGCTGTGTACAAGTATGTAGCAAAACAGTGCGTGTATGTAACAGAGGTGTGAGTGCATACTTCAAAGCTGTAGAAAAGCTATATGTGTTAGAGCTGTGTTTGTGTATGGAGGAGAGTTGTGTGTGTATTTCGGAAAATTGCGTGTGTGATAGTAGTAGAGTTGTGTGTATGCAGGAGAGATGTGTGTATGTAGGAAAGAGGGTGGAAACTTATCAATGCTATAGGACCTATGCAAGAACCTAACATGATCAAATTTGACTCATGACAATACAGCTTTAAAAAATGCATTGGCAGCAATTGTACCGATCATCTACTTTCAATGAATTATCAGCAAATTGGTGAAAGTACACCTATTAAAAAAAAAATAACAGCCTCCTCCATATCCCCTCTAGCTGTCCTGTCCATCACCAAGATAGGTGCGTTTTCTGCCATTTTAGGTAGAAGTAATGTTCAACCAATTTGCTTCTAATTTAGACAAAGTAGTAGGAAAGTTTATCAAACAAACTCTACATATGAGCTCTATCTATTTTACAATACGTGTAATATGTATTCACAAAATGTCCATTTTCTATATGTGTGAACTTCACATCTTTTTTTTTTTTTAGTAAGTTTTAGTGCATGATGAGGTGGTGTTTACCTATAGGATCCACCATCTCTTGGACTGGGCACCATTGATGGTATTTATTGGGCCCCACGTTCTTAAGTAAATCTCAATATTGCTTCAAAAAGGTAGCTATGCATATACAGTTTACAGACAGAATGTTAACATATTAAGCAAGAGTGTGACAACTTATCAGTGCTAAATGTGCCATAAAAAAACCCAGCATGTAAAATTCTTAGCTTTGACAAGTGACAACATATCTGGCAAAATGCATTGTAAACCAAATGTAATTTTTAGCTGCAGTAAATTTTAGACAATCAAAATGATGTTAAAATGTGTGTGTTTCTTACAGTCTAGAGGCTGCTTATTCTGATGGAGGAAAACACTGACAGCATCCTTCATGATCACTGAAAGAACTGTTCTCCTTTCTCCTGCCCCACACTGATCTATCTGATCGGTGCAGTGCAGGGGAGAAAGTCACCAGGACTTGCACGGATGTTGCGCATCCTGTGTAGCTGAAAAAACTTCTGCAAGACTAGCCCTTGGACCTCTTTATGAAAAGAAGAACGACACTCCTGGTATGTGAGGTGGCATGGATAGGGTCCCAATCAAACAAAGTTGTTGATTAGCCATTGAACCTTTCAGGTCATGTGATCAGTCACATTCCTGGAAGGAATTTCAAGATGTGGTAATGTATACGATGGATGAGTGTACATATATATATATATATATATATATATATATAAGTGTTTGTGTGTGTGGAGCTGCATGAGTATATAAGAGAGCTGTTGGTGTATGTAAGAAAGCTGTGTACAAGTATGTAGCAAAACAGTGCGTGTATGTAACAGAGGTGTGAGTGCATACTTCAAAGCTGTAGAAAAGCTATATGTGTTAGAGCTGTGTTTGTGTATGGAGGAGAGTTGTGTGTGTATTTCGGAAAATTGCGTGTGTGATAGTAGTAGAGTTGTGTGTATGCAGGAGAGATGTGTGTATGTAGGAAAGAGGGTGGAAACTTATCAATGCTATAGGACCTATGCAAGAACCTAACATGATCAAATTTGACTCATGACAATACAGCTTTAAAAAATGGATTGGCAGCAATTGTACCGATCATCTACTTTCAATGAATTATCAGCAAATTGGTGAAAGTACACCTATTAAAAAAAAAATAACAGCCTCCTCCATATCCCCTCTAGCTGTCCTGTCCATCACCAAGATAGGTGCGTTTTCTGCCATTTTAGGTAGAAGTAATGTTCAACCAATTTGCTTCTAATTTAGACAAAGTAGTAGGAAAGTTTATCAAACAAACTCTACATATGAGCTCTATCTATTTTACAATACGTGTAATATGTATTCACAAAATGTCCATTTTCTATATGTGTGAACTTCACATCTTTTTTTTTTTTTAGTAAGTTTTAGTGCATGATGAGGTGGTGTTTACCTATAGGATCCACCATCTCTTGGACTGGGCACCATTGATGGTATTTATTGGGCCCCACGTTCTTAAGTAAATCTCAATATTGCTTCAAAAAGGTAGCTATGCATATACAGTTTACAGACAGAATGTTAACATATTAAGCAAGAGTGTGACAACTTATCAGTGCTAAATGTGCCATAAAAAAACCCAGCATGTAAAATTCTTAGCTTTGACAAGTGACAACATATCTGGCAAAATGCATTGTAAACCAAATGTAATTTTTAGCTGCAGTAAATTTTAGACAATCAAAATGATGTTAAAATGTGTGTGTTTCTTACAGTCTAGAGGCTGCTTATTCTGATGGAGGAAAACACTGACAGCATCCTTCATGATCACTGAAAGAACTGTTCTCCTTTCTCCTGCCCCACACTGATCTATCTGATCGGTGCAGTGCAGGGGAGAAAGTCACCAGGACTTGCACGGATGTTGCGCATCCTGTGTAGCTGAAAAAACTTCTGCAAGACTAGCCCTTGGACCTCTTTATGAAAAGAAGAACGACACTCCTGATATGTGAGGTGGCATGGATAGGGTCCCAATCAAACAAAGTTGTTGATTAGCCATTGAACCTTTCAGGTCATGTGATCAGTCACATTCCTGGAAGGAATTTCAAGATGTGGTAATGTATACGATGGATGAGTGTACATATATATATATATATATATATATATATAAGTGTTTGTGTGTGTGGAGCTGCATGAGTATATAAGAGAGCTGTTGGTGTATGTAAGAAAGCTGTGTACAAGTATGTAGCAAAACAGTGCGTGTATGTAACAGAGGTGTGAGTGCATACTTCAAAGCTGTAGAAAAGCTATATGTGTTAGAGCTGTGTTTGTGTATGGAGGAGAGTTGTGTGTGTATTTCGGAAAATTGCGTGTGTGATAGTAGTAGAGTTGTGTGTATGCAGGAGAGATGTGTGTATGTAGGAAAGAGGGTGGAAACTTATCAATGCTATAGGACCTATGCAAGAACCTAACATGATCAAATTTGACTCATGACAATACAGCTTTAAAAAATGCATTGGCAGCAATTGTACCGATCATCTACTTTCAATGAATTATCAGCAAATTGGTGAAAGTACACCTATTAAAAAAAAAATAACAGCCTCCTCCATATCCCCTCTAGCTGTCCTGTCCATCACCAAGATAGGTGCGTTTTCTGCCATTTTAGGTAGAAGTAATGTTCAACCAATTTGCTTCTAATTTAGACAAAGTAGTAGGAAAGTTTATCAAACAAACTCTACATATGAGCTCTATCTATTTTACAATACGTGTAATATGTATTCACAAAATGTCCATTTTCTATATGTGTGAACTTCACATCTTTTTTTTTTTTTAGTAAGTTTTAGTGCATGATGAGGTGGTGTTTACCTATAGGATCCACCATCTCTTGGACTGGGCACCATTGATGGTATTTATTGGGCCCCACGTTCTTAAGTAAATCTCAATATTGCTTCAAAAAGGTAGCTATGCATATACAGTTTACAGACAGAATGTTAACATATTAAGCAAGAGTGTGACAACTTATCAGTGCTAAATGTGCCATAAAAAAACCCAGCATGTAAAATTCTTAGCTTTGACAAGTGACAACATATCTGGCAAAATGCATTGTAAACCAAATGTAATTTTTAGCTGCAGTAAATTTTAGACAATCAAAATGATGTTAAAATGTGTGTGTTTCTTACAGTCTAGAGGCTGCTTATTCTGATGGAGGAAAACACTGACAGCATCCTTCATGATCACTGAAAGAACTGTTCTCCTTTCTCCTGCCCCACACTGATCTATCTGATCGGTGCAGTGCAGGGGAGAAAGTCACCAGGACTTGCACGGATGTTGCGCATCCTGTGTAGCTGAAAAAACTTCTGCAAGACTAGCCCTTGGACCTCTTTATGAAAAGAAGAACGACACTCCTGGTATGTGAGGTGGCATGGATAGGGTCCCAATCAAACAAAGTTGTTGATTAGCCATTGAACCTTTCAGGTCATGTGATCAGTCACATTCCTGGAAGGAATTTCAAGATGTGGTAATGTATACGATGGATGAGTGTACATATATATATATATATATATATATATATAAGTGTTTGTGTGTGTGGAGCTGCATGAGTATATAAGAGAGCTGTTGGTGTATGTAAGAAAGCTGTGTACAAGTATGTAGCAAAACAGTGCGTGTATGTAACAGAGGTGTGAGTGCATACTTCAAAGCTGTAGAAAAGCTATATGTGTTAGAGCTGTGTTTGTGTATGGAGGAGAGTTGTGTGTGTATTTCGGAAAATTGCGTGTGTGATAGTAGTAGAGTTGTGTGTATGCAGGAGAGATGTGTGTATGTAGGAAAGAGGGTGGAAACTTATCAATGCTATAGGACCTATGCAAGAACCTAACATGATCAAATTTGACTCATGACAATACAGCTTTAAAAAATGGATTGGCAGCAATTGTACCGATCATCTACTTTCAATGAATTATCAGCAAATTGGTGAAAGTACACCTATTAAAAAAAAAATAACAGCCTCCTCCATATCCCCTCTAGCTGTCCTGTCCATCACCAAGATAGGTGCGTTTTCTGCCATTTTAGGTAGAAGTAATGTTCAACCAATTTGCTTCTAATTTAGACAAAGTAGTAGGAAAGTTTATCAAACAAACTCTACATATGAGCTCTATCTATTTTACAATACGTGTAATATGTATTCACAAAATGTCCATTTTCTATATGTGTGAACTTCACATCTTTTTTTTTTTTTAGTAAGTTTTAGTGCATGATGAGGTGGTGTTTACCTATAGGATCCACCATCTCTTGGACTGGGCACCATTGATGGTATTTATTGGGCCCCACGTTCTTAAGTAAATCTCAATATTGCTTCAAAAAGGTAGCTATGCATATACAGTTTACAGACAGAATGTTAACATATTAAGCAAGAGTGTGACAACTTATCAGTGCTAAATGTGCCATAAAAAAACCCAGCATGTAAAATTCTTAGCTTTGACAAGTGACAACATATCTGGCAAAATGCATTGTAAACCAAATGTAATTTTTAGCTGCAGTAAATTTTAGACAATCAAAATGATGTTAAAATGTGTGTGTTTCTTACAGTCTAGAGGCTGCTTATTCTGATGGAGGAAAACACTGACAGCATCCTTCATGATCACTGAAAGAACTGTTCTCCTTTCTCCTGCCCCACACTGATCTATCTGATCGGTGCAGTGCAGGGGAGAAAGTCACCAGGACTTGCACGGATGTTGCGCATCCTGTGTAGCTGAAAAAACTTCTGCAAGACTAGCCCTTGGACCTCTTTATGAAAAGAAGAACGACACTCCTGATATGTGAGGTGGCATGGATAGGGTCCCAATCAAACAAAGTTGTTGATTAGCCATTGAACCTTTCAGGTCATGTGATCAGTCACATTCCTGGAAGGAATTTCAAGATGTGGTAATGTATACGATGGATGAGTGTACATATATATATATATATATATATATATATATATAAGTGTTTGTGTGTGTGGAGCTGCATGAGTATATAAGAGAGCTGTTGGTGTATGTAAGAAAGCTGTGTACAAGTATGTAGCAAAACAGTGCGTGTATGTAACAGAGGTGTGAGTGCATACTTCAAAGCTGTAGAAAAGCTATATGTGTTAGAGCTGTGTTTGTGTATGGAGGAGAGTTGTGTGTGTATTTCGGAAAATTGCGTGTGTGATAGTAGTAGAGTTGTGTGTATGCAGGAGAGATGTGTGTATGTAGGAAAGAGGGTGGAAACTTATCAATGCTATAGGACCTATGCAAGAACCTAACATGATCAAATTTGACTCATGACAATACAGCTTTAAAAAATGCATTGGCAGCAATTGTACCGATCATCTACTTTCAATGAATTATCAGCAAATTGGTGAAAGTACACCTATTAAAAAAAAAATAACAGCCTCCTCCATATCCCCTCTAGCTGTCCTGTCCATCACCAAGATAGGTGCGTTTTCTGCCATTTTAGGTAGAAGTAATGTTCAACCAATTTGCTTCTAATTTAGACAAAGTAGTAGGAAAGTTTATCAAACAAACTCTACATATGAGCTCTATCTATTTTACAATACGTGTAATATGTATTCACAAAATGTCCATTTTCTATATGTGTGAACTTCACATCTTTTTTTTTTTTTAGTAAGTTTTAGTGCATGATGAGGTGGTGTTTACCTATAGGATCCACCATCTCTTGGACTGGGCACCATTGATGGTATTTATTGGGCCCCACGTTCTTAAGTAAATCTCAATATTGCTTCAAAAAGGTAGCTATGCATATACAGTTTACAGACAGAATGTTAACATATTAAGCAAGAGTGTGACAACTTATCAGTGCTAAATGTGCCATAAAAAAACCCAGCATGTAAAATTCTTAGCTTTGACAAGTGACAACATATCTGGCAAAATGCATTGTAAACCAAATGTAATTTTTAGCTGCAGTAAATTTTAGACAATCAAAATGATGTTAAAATGTGTGTGTTTCTTACAGTCTAGAGGCTGCTTATTCTGATGGAGGAAAACACTGACAGCATCCTTCATGATCACTGAAAGAACTGTTCTCCTTTCTCCTGCCCCACACTGATCTATCTGATCGGTGCAGTGCAGGGGAGAAAGTCACCAGGACTTGCACGGATGTTGCGCATCCTGTGTAGCTGAAAAAACTTCTGCAAGACTAGCCCTTGGACCTCTTTATGAAAAGAAGAACGACACTCCTGATATGTGAGGTGGCATGGATAGGGTCCCAATCAAACAAAGTTGTTGATTAGCCATTGAACCTTTCAGGTCATGTGATCAGTCACATTCCTGGAAGGAATTTCAAGATGTGGTAATGTATACGATGGATGAGTGTACATATATATATATATATATATATATATATATATATATATATATAAGTGTTTGTGTGTGTGGAGCTGCATGAGTATATAAGAGAGCTGTTGGTGTATGTAAGAAAGCTGTGTACAAGTATGTAGCAAAACAGTGCGTGTATGTAACAGAGGTGTGAGTGCATACTTCAAAGCTGTAGAAAAGCTATATGTGTTAGAACTGTGTTTGTGTATGGAGGAGAGTTGTGTGTGTATTTCGGAAAATTGCGTGTGTGATAGTAGTAGAGTTGTGTGTATGCAGGAGAGATGTGTGTATGTAGGAAAGAGGGTGGAAACTTATCAATGCTATAGGACCTATGCAAGAACCTAACATGATCAAATTTGACTCATGACAATACAGCTTTAAAAAATGCATTGGCAGCAATTGTACCGATCATCTACTTTCAATGAATTATCAGCAAATTGGTGAAAGTACACCTATTAAAAAAAAAATAACAGCCTCCTCCATATCCCCTCTAGCTGTCCTGTCCATCACCAAGATAGGTGCGTTTTCTGCCATTTTAGGTAGAAGTAATGTTCAACCAATTTGCTTCTAATTTAGACAAAGTAGTAGGAAAGTTTATCAAACAAACTCTACATATGAGCTCTATCTATTTTACAATACGTGTAATATGTATTCACAAAATGTCCATTTTCTATATGTGTGAACTTCACATCTTTTTTTTTTTTAGTAAGTTTTAGTGCATGATGAGGTGGTGTTTACCTATAGGATCCACCATCTCTTGGACTGGGCACCATTGATGGTATTTATTGGGCCCCACGTTCTTAAGTAAATCTCAATATTGCTTCAAAAAGGTAGCTATGCATATACAGTTTACAGACAGAATGTTAACATATTAAGCAAGAGTGTGACAACTTATCAGTGCTAAATGTGCCATAAAAAAACCCAGCATGTAAAATTCTTAGCTTTGACAAGTGACAACATATCTGGCAAAATGCATTGTAAACCAAATGTAATTTTTAGCTGCAGTAAATTTTAGACAATCAAAATGATGTTAAAATGTGTGTGTTTCTTACAGTCTAGAGGCTGCTTATTCTGATGGAGGAAAACACTGACAGCATCCTTCATGATCACTGAAAGAACTGTTCTCCTTTCTCCTGCCCCACACTGATCTATCTGATCGGTGCAGTGCAGGGGAGAAAGTCACCAGGACTTGCACGGATGTTGCGCATCCTGTGTAGCTGAAAAAACTTCTGCAAGACTAGCCCTTGGACCTCTTTATGAAAAGAAGAACGACACTCCTGATATGTGAGGTGGCATGGATAGGGTCCCAATCAAACAAAGTTGTTGATTAGCCATTGAACCTTTCAGGTCATGTGATCAGTCACATTCCTGGAAGGAATTTCAAGATGTGGTAATGTATACGATGGATGAGTGTACATATATATATATATATATATATATATATATAAGTGTTTGTGTGTGTGGAGCTGCATGAGTATATAAGAGAGCTGTTGGTGTATGTAAGAAAGCTGTGTACAAGTATGTAGCAAAACAGTGCGTGTATGTAACAGAGGTGTGAGTGCATACTTCAAAGCTGTAGAAAAGCTATATGTGTTAGAGCTGTGTTTGTGTATGGAGGAGAGTTGTGTGTGTATTTCGGAAAATTGCGTGTGTGATAGTAGTAGAGTTGTGTGTATGCAGGAGAGATGTGTGTATGTAGGAAAGAGGGTGGAAACTTATCAATGCTATAGGACCTATGCAAGAACCTAACATGATCAAATTTGACTCATGACAATACAGCTTTAAAAAATGCATTGGCAGCAATTGTACCGATCATCTACTTTCAATGAATTATCAGCAAATTGGTGAAAGTACACCTATTAAAAAAAAAATAACAGCCTCCTCCATATCCCCTCTAGCTGTCCTGTCCATCACCAAGATAGGTGCGTTTTCTGCCATTTTAGGTAGAAGTAATGTTCAACCAATTTGCTTCTAATTTAGACAAAGTAGTAGGAAAGTTTATCAAACAAACTCTACATATGAGCTCTATCTATTTTACAATACGTGTAATATGTATTCACAAAATGTCCATTTTCTATATGTGTGAACTTCACATCTTTTTTTTTTTTTAGTAAGTTTTAGTGCATGATGAGGTGGTGTTTACCTATAGGATCCACCATCTCTTGGACTGGGCACCATTGATGGTATTTATTGGGCCCCACGTTCTTAAGTAAATCTCAATATTGCTTCAAAAAGGTAGCTATGCATATACAGTTTACAGACAGAATGTTAACATATTAAGCAAGAGTGTGACAACTTATCAGTGCTAAATGTGCCATAAAAAAACCCAGCATGTAAAATTCTTAGCTTTGACAAGTGACAACATATCTGGCAAAATGCATTGTAAACCAAATGTAATTTTTAGCTGCAGTAAATTTTAGACAATCAAAATGATGTTAAAATGTGTGTGTTTCTTACAGTCTAGAGGCTGCTTATTCTGATGGAGGAAAACACTGACAGCATCCTTCATGATCACTGAAAGAACTGTTCTCCTTTCTCCTGCCCCACACTGATCTATCTGATCGGTGCAGTGCAGGGGAGAAAGTCACCAGGACTTGCACGGATGTTGCGCATCCTGTGTAGCTGAAAAAACTTCTGCAAGACTAGCCCTTGGACCTCTTTATGAAAAGAAGAACGACACTCCTGATATGTGAGGTGGCATGGATAGGGTCCCAATCAAACAAAGTTGTTGATTAGCCATTGAACCTTTCAGGTCATGTGATCAGTCACATTCCTGGAAGGAATTTCAAGATGTGGTAATGTATACGATGGATGAGTGTACATATATATATATATATATATATATATATATAAGTGTTTGTGTGTGTGGAGCTGCATGAGTATATAAGAGAGCTGTTGGTGTATGTAAGAAAGCTGTGTACAAGTATGTAGCAAAACAGTGCGTGTATGTAACAGAGGTGTGAGTGCATACTTCAAAGCTGTAGAAAAGCTATATGTGTTAGAGCTGTGTTTGTGTATGGAGGAGAGTTGTGTGTGTATTTCGGAAAATTGTGTGTGTGATAGTAGTAGAGTTGTGTGTATGCAGGAGAGATGTGTGTATGTAGGAAAGAGGGTGGAAACTTATCAATGCTATAGGACCTATGCAAGAACCTAACATGATCAAATTTGACTCATGACAATACAGCTTTAAAAAATGCATTGGCAGCAATTGTACCGATCATCTACTTTCAATGAATTATCAGCAAATTGGTGAAAGTACACCTATTAAAAAAAAAATAACAGCCTCCTCCATATCCCCTCTAGCTGTCCTGTCCATCACCAAGATAGGTGCGTTTTCTGCCATTTTAGGTAGAAGTAATGTTCAACCAATTTGCTTCTAATTTAGACAAAGTAGTAGGAAAGTTTATCAAACAAACTCTACATATGAGCTCTATCTATTTTACAATACGTGTAATATGTATTCACAAAATGTCCATTTTCTATATGTGTGAACTTCACATCTTTTTTTTTTTTTAGTAAGTTTTAGTGCATGATGAGGTGGTGTTTACCTATAGGATCCACCATCTCTTGGACTGGGCACCATTGATGGTATTTATTGGGCCCCACGTTCTTAAGTAAATCTCAATATTGCTTCAAAAAGGTAGCTATGCATATACAGTTTACAGACAGAATGTTAACATATTAAGCAAGAGTGTGACAACTTATCAGTGCTAAATGTGCCATAAAAAAACCCAGCATGTAAAATTCTTAGCTTTGACAAGTGACAACATATCTGGCAAAATGCATTGTAAACCAAATGTAATTTTTAGCTGCAGTAAATTTTAGACAATCAAAATGATGTTAAAATGTGTGTGTTTCTTACAGTCTAGAGGCTGCTTATTCTGATGGAGGAAAACACTGACAGCATCCTTCATGATCACTGAAAGAACTGTTCTCCTTTCTCCTGCCCCACACTGATCTATCTGATCGGTGCAGTGCAGGGGAGAAAGTCACCAGGACTTGCACGGATGTTGCGCATCCTGTGTAGCTGAAAAAACTTCTGCAAGACTAGCCCTTGGACCTCTTTATGAAAAGAAGAACGACACTCCTGATATGTGAGGTGGCATGGATAGGGTCCCAATCAAACAAAGTTGTTGATTAGCCATTGAACCTTTCAGGTCATGTGATCAGTCACATTCCTGGAAGGAATTTCAAGATGTGGTAATGTATACGATGGATGAGTGTACATATATATATATATATATATATATATATAAGTGTTTGTGTGTGTGGAGCTGCATGAGTATATAAGAGAGCTGTTGGTGTATGTAAGAAAGCTGTGTACAAGTATGTAGCAAAACAGTGCGTGTATGTAACAGAGGTGTGAGTGCATACTTCAAAGCTGTAGAAAAGCTATATGTGTTAGAGCTGTGTTTGTGTATGGAGGAGAGTTGTGTGTGTATTTCGGAAAATTGCGTGTGTGATAGTAGTAGAGTTGTGTGTATGCAGGAGAGATGTGTGTATGTAGGAAAGAGGGTGGAAACTTATCAATGCTATAGGACCTATGCAAGAACCTAACATGATCAAATTTGACTCATGACAATACAGCTTTAAAAAATGCATTGGCAGCAATTGTACCGATCATCTACTTTCAATGAATTATCAGCAAATTGGTGAAAGTACACCTATTAAAAAAAAAATAACAGCCTCCTCCATATCCCCTCTAGCTGTCCTGTCCATCACCAAGATAGGTGCGTTTTCTGCCATTTTAGGTAGAAGTAATGTTCAACCAATTTGCTTCTAATTTAGACAAAGTAGTAGGAAAGTTTATCAAACAAACTCTACATATGAGCTCTATCTATTTTACAATACGTGTAATATGTATTCACAAAATGTCCATTTTCTATATGTGTGAACTTCACATCTTTTTTTTTTTTTAGTAAGTTTTAGTGCATGATGAGGTGGTGTTTACCTATAGGATCCACCATCTCTTGGACTGGGCACCATTGATGGTATTTATTGGGCCCCACGTTCTTAAGTAAATCTCAATATTGCTTCAAAAAGGTAGCTATGCATATACAGTTTACAGACAGAATGTTAACATATTAAGCAAGAGTGTGACAACTTATCAGTGCTAAATGTGCCATAAAAAAACCCAGCATGTAAAATTCTTAGCTTTGACAAGTGACAACATATCTGGCAAAATGCATTGTAAACCAAATGTAATTTTTAGCTGCAGTAAATTTTAGACAATCAAAATGATGTTAAAATGTGTGTGTTTCTTACAGTCTAGAGGCTGCTTATTCTGATGGAGGAAAACACTGACAGCATCCTTCATGATCACTGAAAGAACTGTTCTCCTTTCTCCTGCCCCACACTGATCTATCTGATCGGTGCAGTGCAGGGGAGAAAGTCACCAGGACTTGCACGGATGTTGCGCATCCTGTGTAGCTGAAAAAACTTCTGCAAGACTAGCCCTTGGACCTCTTTATGAAAAGAAGAACGACACTCCTGATATGTGAGGTGGCATGGATAGGGTCCCAATCAAACAAAGTTGTTGATTAGCCATTGAACCTTTCAGGTCATGTGATCAGTCACATTCCTGGAAGGAATTTCAAGATGTGGTAATGTATACGATGGATGAGTGTACATATATATATATATATATATATATATATATATATAAGTGTTTGTGTGTGTGGAGCTGCATGAGTATATAAGAGAGCTGTTGGTGTATGTAAGAAAGCTGTGTACAAGTATGTAGCAAAACAGTGCGTGTATGTAACAGAGGTGTGAGTGCATACTTCAAAGCTGTAGAAAAGCTATATGTGTTAGAGCTGTGTTTGTGTATGGAGGAGAGTTGTGTGTGTATTTCGGAAAATTGCGTGTGTGATAGTAGTAGAGTTGTGTGTATGCAGGAGAGATGTGTGTATGTAGGAAAGAGGGTGGAAACTTATCAATGCTATAGGACCTATGCAAGAACCTAACATGATCAAATTTGACTCATGACAATACAGCTTTAAAAAATGCATTGGCAGCAATTGTACCGATCATCTACTTTCAATGAATTATCAGCAAATTGGTGAAAGTACACCTATTAAAAAAAAAATAACAGCCTCCTCCATATCCCCTCTAGCTGTCCTGTCCATCACCAAGATAGGTGCGTTTTCTGCCATTTTAGGTAGAAGTAATGTTCAACCAATTTGCTTCTAATTTAGACAAAGTAGTAGGAAAGTTTATCAAACAAACTCTACATATGAGCTCTATCTATTTTACAATACGTGTAATATGTATTCACAAAATGTCCATTTTCTATATGTGTGAACTTCACATCTTTTTTTTTTTTTAGTAAGTTTTAGTGCATGATGAGGTGGTGTTTACCTATAGGATCCACCATCTCTTGGACTGGGCACCATTGATGGTATTTATTGGGCCCCACGTTCTTAAGTAAATCTCAATATTGCTTCAAAAAGGTAGCTATGCATATACAGTTTACAGACAGAATGTTAACATATTAAGCAAGAGTGTGACAACTTATCAGTGCTAAATGTGCCATAAAAAAACCCAGCATGTAAAATTCTTAGCTTTGACAAGTGACAACATATCTGGCAAAATGCATTGTAAACCAAATGTAATTTTTAGCTGCAGTAAATTTTAGACAATCAAAATGATGTTAAAATGTGTGTGTTTCTTACAGTCTAGAGGCTGCTTATTCTGATGGAGGAAAACACTGACAGCATCCTTCATGATCACTGAAAGAACTGTTCTCCTTTCTCCTGCCCCACACTGATCTATCTGATCGGTGCAGTGCAGGGGAGAAAGTCACCAGGACTTGCACGGATGTTGCGCATCCTGTGTAGCTGAAAAAACTTCTGCAAGACTAGCCCTTGGACCTCTTTATGAAAAGAAGAACGACACTCCTGATATGTGAGGTGGCATGGATAGGGTCCCAATCAAACAAAGTTGTTGATTAGCCATTGAACCTTTCAGGTCATGTGATCAGTCACATTCCTGGAAGGAATTTCAAGATGTGGTAATGTATACGATGGATGAGTGTACATATATATATATATATATATATAAGTGTTTGTGTGTGTGGAGCTGCATGAGTATATAAGAGAGCTGTTGGTGTATGTAAGAAAGCTGTGTACAAGTATGTAGCAAAACAGTGCGTGTATGTAACAGAGGTGTGAGTGCATACTTCAAAGCTGTAGAAAAGCTATATGTGTTAGAGCTGTGTTTGTGTATGGAGGAGAGTTGTGTGTGTATTTCGGAAAATTGCGTGTGTGATAGTAGTAGAGTTGTGTGTATGCAGGAGAGATGTGTGTATGTAGGAAAGAGGGTGGAAACTTATCAATGCTATAGGACCTATGCAAGAACCTAACATGATCAAATTTGACTCATGACAATACAGCTTTAAAAAATGCATTGGCAGCAATTGTACCGATCATCTACTTTCAATGAATTATCAGCAAATTGGTGAAAGTACACCTATTAAAAAAAAAATAACAGCCTCCTCCATATCCCCTCTAGCTGTCCTGTCCATCACCAAGATAGGTGCGTTTTCTGCCATTTTAGGTAGAAGTAATGTTCAACCAATTTGCTTCTAATTTAGACAAAGTAGTAGGAAAGTTTATCAAACAAACTCTACATATGAGCTCTATCTATTTTACAATACGTGTAATATGTATTCACAAAATGTCCATTTTCTATATGTGTGAACTTCACATCTTTTTTTTTTTTTAGTAAGTTTTAGTGCATGATGAGGTGGTGTTTACCTATAGGATCCACCATCTCTTGGACTGGGCACCATTGATGGTATTTATTGGGCCCCACGTTCTTAAGTAAATCTCAATATTGCTTCAAAAAGGTAGCTATGCATATACAGTTTACAGACAGAATGTTAACATATTAAGCAAGAGTGTGACAACTTATCAGTGCTAAATGTGCCATAAAAAAACCCAGCATGTAAAATTCTTAGCTTTGACAAGTGACAACATATCTGGCAAAATGCATTGTAAACCAAATGTAATTTTTAGCTGCAGTAAATTTTAGACAATCAAAATGATGTTAAAATGTGTGTGTTTCTTACAGTCTAGAGGCTGCTTATTCTGATGGAGGAAAACACTGACAGCATCCTTCATGATCACTGAAAGAACTGTTCTCCTTTCTCCTGCCCCACACTGATCTATCTGATCGGTGCAGTGCAGGGGAGAAAGTCACCAGGACTTGCACGGATGTTGCGCATCCTGTGTAGCTGAAAAAACTTCTGCAAGACTAGCCCTTGGACCTCTTTATGAAAAGAAGAACGACACTCCTGATATGTGAGGTGGCATGGATAGGGTCCCAATCAAACAAAGTTGTTGATTAGCCATTGAACCTTTCAGGTCATGTGATCAGTCACATTCCTGGAAGGAATTTCAAGATGTGGTAATGTATACGATGGATGAGTGTACATATATATATATATATATATATAAGTGTTTGTGTGTGTGGAGCTGCATGAGTATATAAGAGAGCTGTTGGTGTATGTAAGAAAGCTGTGTACAAGTATGTAGCAAAACAGTGCGTGTATGTAACAGAGGTGTGAGTGCATACTTCAAAGCTGTAGAAAAGCTATATGTGTTAGAACTGTGTTTGTGTATGGAGGAGAGTTGTGTGTGTATTTCGGAAAATTGCGTGTGTGATAGTAGTAGAGTTGTGTGTATGCAGGAGAGATGTGTGTATGTAGGAAAGAGGGTGGAAACTTATCAATGCTATAGGACCTATGCAAGAACCTAACATGATCAAATTTGACTCATGACAATACAGCTTTAAAAAATGCATTGGCAGCAATTGTACCGATCATCTACTTTCAATGAATTATCAGCAAATTGGTGAAAGTACACCTATTAAAAAAAAAATAACAGCCTCCTCCATATCCCCTCTAGCTGTCCTGTCCATCACCAAGATAGGTGCGTTTTCTGCCATTTTAGGTAGAAGTAATGTTCAACCAATTTGCTTCTAATTTAGACAAAGTAGTAGGAAAGTTTATCAAACAAACTCTACATATGAGCTCTATCTATTTTACAATACGTGTAATATGTATTCACAAAATGTCCATTTTCTATATGTGTGAACTTCACATCTTTTTTTTTTTTTAGTAAGTTTTAGTGCATGATGAGGTGGTGTTTACCTATAGGATCCACCATCTCTTGGACTGGGCACCATTGATGGTATTTATTGGGCCCCACGTTCTTAAGTAAATCTCAATATTGCTTCAAAAAGGTAGCTATGCATATACAGTTTACAGACAGAATGTTAACATATTAAGCAAGAGTGTGACAACTTATCAGTGCTAAATGTGCCATAAAAAAAGCCAGCATGTAAAATTCTTAGCTTTGACAAGTGACAACATATCTGGCAAAATGCATTGTAAACCAAATGTAATTTTTAGCTGCAGTAAATTTTAGACAATCAAAATGATGTTAAAATGTGTGTGTTTCTTACAGTCTAGAGGCTGCTTATTCTGATGGAGGAAAACACTGACAGCATCCTTCATGATCACTGAAAGAACTGTTCTCCTTTCTCCTGCCCCACACTGATCTATCTGATCGGTGCAGTGCAGGGGAGAAAGTCACCAGGACTTGCACGGATGTTGCGCATCCTGTGTAGCTGAAAAAACTTCTGCAAGACTAGCCCTTGGACCTCTTTATGAAAAGAAGAACGACACTCCTGATATGTGAGGTGGCATGGATAGGGTCCCAATCAAACAAAGTTGTTGATTAGCCATTGAACCTTTCAGGTCATGTGATCAGTCACATTCCTGGAAGGAATTTCAAGATGTGGTAATGTATACGATGGATGAGTGTACATATATATATATATATATATATATATATATATATATATATATAAGTGTTTGTGTGTGTGGAGCTGCATGAGTATATAAGAGAGCTGTTGGTGTATGTAAGAAAGCTGTGTACAAGTATGTAGCAAAACAGTGCGTGTATGTAACAGAGGTGTGAGTGCATACTTCAAAGCTGTAGAAAAGCTATATGTGTTAGAGCTGTGTTTGTGTATGGAGGAGAGTTGTGTGTGTATTTCGGAAAATTGCGTGTGTGATAGTAGTAGAGTTGTGTGTATGCAGGAGAGATGTGTGTATGTAGGAAAGAGGGTGGAAACTTATCAATGCTATAGGACCTATGCAAGAACCTAACATGATCAAATTTGACTCATGACAATACAGCTTTAAAAAATGCATTGGCAGCAATTGTACCGATCATCTACTTTCAATGAATTATCAGCAAATTGGTGAAAGTACACCTATTAAAAAAAAAATAACAGCCTCCTCCATATCCCCTCTAGCTGTCCTGTCCATCACCAAGATAGGTGCGTTTTCTGCCATTTTAGGTAGAAGTAATGTTCAACCAATTTGCTTCTAATTTAGACAAAGTAGTAGGAAAGTTTATCAAACAAACTCTACATATGAGCTCTATCTATTTTACAATACGTGTAATATGTATTCACAAAATGTCCATTTTCTATATGTGTGAACTTCACATCTTTTTTTTTTTTTAGTAAGTTTTAGTGCATGATGAGGTGGTGTTTACCTATAGGATCCACCATCTCTTGGACTGGGCACCATTGATGGTATTTATTGGGCCCCACGTTCTTAAGTAAATCTCAATATTGCTTCAAAAAGGTAGCTATGCATATACAGTTTACAGACAGAATGTTAACATATTAAGCAAGAGTGTGACAACTTATCAGTGCTAAATGTGCCATAAAAAAACCCAGCATGTAAAATTCTTAGCTTTGACAAGTGACAACATATCTGGCAAAATGCATTGTAAACCAAATGTAATTTTTAGCTGCAGTAAATTTTAGACAATCAAAATGATGTTAAAATGTGTGTGTTTCTTACAGTCTAGAGGCTGCTTATTCTGATGGAGGAAAACACTGACAGCATCCTTCATGATCACTGAAAGAACTGTTCTCCTTTCTCCTGCCCCACACTGATCTATCTGATCGGTGCAGTGCAGGGGAGAAAGTCACCAGGACTTGCACGGATGTTGCGCATCCTGTGTAGCTGAAAAAACTTCTGCAAGACTAGCCCTTGGACCTCTTTATGAAAAGAAGAACGACACTCCTGATATGTGAGGTGGCATGGATAGGGTCCCAATCAAACAAAGTTGTTGATTAGCCATTGAACCTTTCAGGTCATGTGATCAGTCACATTCCTGGAAGGAATTTCAAGATGTGGTAATGTATACGATGGATGAGTGTACATATATATATATATATATATATATATATATATATATATATATAAGTGTTTGTGTGTGTGGAGCTGCATGAGTATATAAGAGAGCTGTTGGTGTATGTAAGAAAGCTGTGTACAAGTATGTAGCAAAACAGTGCGTGTATGTAACAGAGGTGTGAGTGCATACTTCAAAGCTGTAGAAAAGCTATATGTGTTAGAACTGTGTTTGTGTATGGAGGAGAGTTGTGTGTGTATTTCGGAAAATTGCGTGTGTGATAGTAGTAGAGTTGTGTGTATGCAGGAGAGATGTGTGTATGTAGGAAAGAGGGTGGAAACTTATCAATGCTATAGGACCTATGCAAGAACCTAACATGATCAAATTTGACTCATGACAATACAGCTTTAAAAAATGCATTGGCAGCAATTGTACCGATCATCTACTTTCAATGAATTATCAGCAAATTGGTGAAAGTACACCTATTAAAAAAAAAATAACAGCCTCCTCCATATCCCCTCTAGCTGTCCTGTCCATCACCAAGATAGGTGCGTTTTCTGCCATTTTAGGTAGAAGTAATGTTCAACCAATTTGCTTCTAATTTAGACAAAGTAGTAGGAAAGTTTATCAAACAAACTCTACATATGAGCTCTATCTATTTTACAATACGTGTAATATGTATTCACAAAATGTCCATTTTCTATATGTGTGAACTTCACATCTTTTTTTTTTTTTAGTAAGTTTTAGTGCATGATGAGGTGGTGTTTACCTATAGGATCCACCATCTCTTGGACTGGGCACCATTGATGGTATTTATTGGGCCCCACGTTCTTAAGTAAATCTCAATATTGCTTCAAAAAGGTAGCTATGCATATACAGTTTACAGACAGAATGTTAACATATTAAGCAAGAGTGTGACAACTTATCAGTGCTAAATGTGCCATAAAAAAACCCAGCATGTAAAATTCTTAGCTTTGACAAGTGACAACATATCTGGCAAAATGCATTGTAAACCAAATGTAATTTTTAGCTGCAGTAAATTTTAGACAATCAAAATGATGTTAAAATGTGTGTGTTTCTTACAGTCTAGAGGCTGCTTATTCTGATGGAGGAAAACACTGACAGCATCCTTCATGATCACTGAAAGAACTGTTCTCCTTTCTCCTGCCCCACACTGATCTATCTGATCGGTGCAGTGCAGGGGAGAAAGTCACCAGGACTTGCACGGATGTTGCGCATCCTGTGTAGCTGAAAAAACTTCTGCAAGACTAGCCCTTGGACCTCTTTATGAAAAGAAGAACGACACTCCTGATATGTGAGGTGGCATGGATAGGGTCCCAATCAAACAAAGTTGTTGATTAGCCATTGAACCTTTCAGGTCATGTGATCAGTCACATTCCTGGAAGGAATTTCAAGATGTGGTAATGTATACGATGGATGAGTGTACATATATATATATATATATATATATAAGTGTTTGTGTGTGTGGAGCTGCATGAGTATATAAGAGAGCTGTTGGTGTATGTAAGAAAGCTGTGTACAAGTATGTAGCAAAACAGTGCGTGTATGTAACAGAGGTGTGAGTGCATACTTCAAAGCTGTAGAAAAGCTATATGTGTTAGAACTGTGTTTGTGTATGGAGGAGAGTTGTGTGTGTATTTCGGAAAATTGCGTGTGTGATAGTAGTAGAGTTGTGTGTATGCAGGAGAGATGTGTGTATGTAGGAAAGAGGGTGGAAACTTATCAATGCTATAGGACCTATGCAAGAACCTAACATGATCAAATTTGACTCATGACAATACAGCTTTAAAAAATGCATTGGCAGCAATTGTACCGATCATCTACTTTCAATGAATTATCAGCAAATTGGTGAAAGTACACCTATTAAAAAAAAAATAACAGCCTCCTCCATATCCCCTCTAGCTGTCCTGTCCATCACCAAGATAGGTGCGTTTTCTGCCATTTTAGGTAGAAGTAATGTTCAACCAATTTGCTTCTAATTTAGACAAAGTAGTAGGAAAGTTTATCAAACAAACTCTACATATGAGCTCTATCTATTTTACAATACGTGTAATATGTATTCACAAAATGTCCATTTTCTATATGTGTGAACTTCACATCTTTTTTTTTTTTTAGTAAGTTTTAGTGCATGATGAGGTGGTGTTTACCTATAGGATCCACCATCTCTTGGACTGGGCACCATTGATGGTATTTATTGGGCCCCACGTTCTTAAGTAAATCTCAATATTGCTTCAAAAAGGTAGCTATGCATATACAGTTTACAGACAGAATGTTAACATATTAAGCAAGAGTGTGACAACTTATCAGTGCTAAATGTGCCATAAAAAAAGCCAGCATGTAAAATTCTTAGCTTTGACAAGTGACAACATATCTGGCAAAATGCATTGTAAACCAAATGTAATTTTTAGCTGCAGTAAATTTTAGACAATCAAAATGATGTTAAAATGTGTGTGTTTCTTACAGTCTAGAGGCTGCTTATTCTGATGGAGGAAAACACTGACAGCATCCTTCATGATCACTGAAAGAACTGTTCTCCTTTCTCCTGCCCCACACTGATCTATCTGATCGGTGCAGTGCAGGGGAGAAAGTCACCAGGACTTGCACGGATGTTGCGCATCCTGTGTAGCTGAAAAAACTTCTGCAAGACTAGCCCTTGGACCTCTTTATGAAAAGAAGAACGACACTCCTGATATGTGAGGTGGCATGGATAGGGTCCCAATCAAACAAAGTTGTTGATTAGCCATTGAACCTTTCAGGTCATGTGATCAGTCACATTCCTGGAAGGAATTTCAAGATGTGGTAATGTATACGATGGATGAGTGTACATATATATATATATATATATATATATATATAAGTGTTTGTGTGTGTGGAGCTGCATGAGTATATAAGAGAGCTGTTGGTGTATGTAAGAAAGCTGTGTACAAGTATGTAGCAAAACAGTGCGTGTATGTAACAGAGGTGTGAGTGCATACTTCAAAGCTGTAGAAAAGCTATATGTGTTAGAGCTGTGTTTGTGTATGGAGGAGAGTTGTGTGTGTATTTCGGAAAATTGCGTGTGTGATAGTAGTAGAGTTGTGTGTATGCAGGAGAGATGTGTGTATGTAGGAAAGAGGGTGGAAACTTATCAATGCTATAGGACCTATGCAAGAACCTAACATGATCAAATTTGACTCATGACAATACAGCTTTAAAAAATGCATTGGCAGCAATTGTACCGATCATCTACTTTCAATGAATTATCAGCAAATTGGTGAAAGTACACCTATTAAAAAAAAAATAACAGCCTCCTCCATATCCCCTCTAGCTGTCCTGTCCATCACCAAGATAGGTGCGTTTTCTGCCATTTTAGGTAGAAGTAATGTTCAACCAATTTGCTTCTAATTTAGACAAAGTAGTAGGAAAGTTTATCAAACAAACTCTACATATGAGCTCTATCTATTTTACAATACGTGTAATATGTATTCACAAAATGTCCATTTTCTATATGTGTGAACTTCACATCTTTTTTTTTTTTTAGTAAGTTTTAGTGCATGATGAGGTGGTGTTTACCTATAGGATCCACCATCTCTTGGACTGGGCACCATTGATGGTATTTATTGGGCCCCACGTTCTTAAGTAAATCTCAATATTGCTTCAAAAAGGTAGCTATGCATATACAGTTTACAGACAGAATGTTAACATATTAAGCAAGAGTGTGACAACTTATCAGTGCTAAATGTGCCATAAAAAAACCCAGCATGTAAAATTCTTAGCTTTGACAAGTGACAACATATCTGGCAAAATGCATTGTAAACCAAATGTAATTTTTAGCTGCAGTAAATTTTAGACAATCAAAATGATGTTAAAATGTGTGTGTTTCTTACAGTCTAGAGGCTGCTTATTCTGATGGAGGAAAACACTGACAGCATCCTTCATGATCACTGAAAGAACTGTTCTCCTTTCTCCTGCCCCACACTGATCTATCTGATCGGTGCAGTGCAGGGGAGAAAGTCACCAGGACTTGCACGGATGTTGCGCATCCTGTGTAGCTGAAAAAACTTCTGCAAGACTAGCCCTTGGACCTCTTTATGAAAAGAAGAACGACACTCCTGATATGTGAGGTGGCATGGATAGGGTCCCAATCAAACAAAGTTGTTGATTAGCCATTGAACCTTTCAGGTCATGTGATCAGTCACATTCCTGGAAGGAATTTCAAGATGTGGTAATGTATACGATGGATGAGTGTACATATATATATATATATATATATAAGTGTTTGTGTGTGTGGAGCTGCATGAGTATATAAGAGAGCTGTTGGTGTATGTAAGAAAGCTGTGTACAAGTATGTAGCAAAACAGTGCGTGTATGTAACAGAGGTGTGAGTGCATACTTCAAAGCTGTAGAAAAGCTATATGTGTTAGAACTGTGTTTGTGTATGGAGGAGAGTTGTGTGTGTATTTCGGAAAATTGCGTGTGTGATAGTAGTAGAGTTGTGTGTATGCAGGAGAGATGTGTGTATGTAGGAAAGAGGGTGGAAACTTATCAATGCTATAGGACCTATGCAAGAACCTAACATGATCAAATTTGACTCATGACAATACAGCTTTAAAAAATGCATTGGCAGCAATTGTACCGATCATCTACTTTCAATGAATTATCAGCAAATTGGTGAAAGTACACCTATTAAAAAAAAAATAACAGCCTCCTCCATATCCCCTCTAGCTGTCCTGTCCATCACCAAGATAGGTGCGTTTTCTGCCATTTTAGGTAGAAGTAATGTTCAACCAATTTGCTTCTAATTTAGACAAAGTAGTAGGAAAGTTTATCAAACAAACTCTACATATGAGCTCTATCTATTTTACAATACGTGTAATATGTATTCACAAAATGTCCATTTTCTATATGTGTGAACTTCACATCTTTTTTTTTTTTTAGTAAGTTTTAGTGCATGATGAGGTGGTGTTTACCTATAGGATCCACCATCTCTTGGACTGGGCACCATTGATGGTATTTATTGGGCCCCACGTTCTTAAGTAAATCTCAATATTGCTTCAAAAAGGTAGCTATGCATATACAGTTTACAGACAGAATGTTAACATATTAAGCAAGAGTGTGACAACTTATCAGTGCTAAATGTGCCATAAAAAAACCCAGCATGTAAAATTCTTAGCTTTGACAAGTGACAACATATCTGGCAAAATGCATTGTAAACCAAATGTAATTTTTAGCTGCAGTAAATTTTAGACAATCAAAATGATGTTAAAATGTGTGTGTTTCTTACAGTCTAGAGGCTGCTTATTCTGATGGAGGAAAACACTGACAGCATCCTTCATGATCACTGAAAGAACTGTTCTCCTTTCTCCTGCCCCACACTGATCTATCTGATCGGTGCAGTGCAGGGGAGAAAGTCACCAGGACTTGCACGGATGTTGCGCATCCTGTGTAGCTGAAAAAACTTCTGCAAGACTAGCCCTTGGACCTCTTTATGAAAAGAAGAACGACACTCCTGATATGTGAGGTGGCATGGATAGGGTCCCAATCAAACAAAGTTGTTGATTAGCCATTGAACCTTTCAGGTCATGTGATCAGTCACATTCCTGGAAGGAATTTCAAGATGTGGTAATGTATACGATGGATGAGTGTACATATATATATATATATATATATATATATATATAAGTGTTTGTGTGTGTGGAGCTGCATGAGTATATAAGAGAGCTGTTGGTGTATGTAAGAAAGCTGTGTACAAGTATGTAGCAAAACAGTGCGTGTATGTAACAGAGGTGTGAGTGCATACTTCAAAGCTGTAGAAAAGCTATATGTGTTAGAGCTGTGTTTGTGTATGGAGGAGAGTTGTGTGTGTATTTCGGAAAATTGCGTGTGTGATAGTAGTAGAGTTGTGTGTATGCAGGAGAGATGTGTGTATGTAGGAAAGAGGGTGGAAACTTATCAATGCTATAGGACCTATGCAAGAACCTAACATGATCAAATTTGACTCATGACAATACAGCTTTAAAAAATGCATTGGCAGCAATTGTACCGATCATCTACTTTCAATGAATTATCAGCAAATTGGTGAAAGTACACCTATTAAAAAAAAAATAACAGCCTCCTCCATATCCCCTCTAGCTGTCCTGTCCATCACCAAGATAGGTGCGTTTTCTGCCATTTTAGGTAGAAGTAATGTTCAACCAATTTGCTTCTAATTTAGACAAAGTAGTAGGAAAGTTTATCAAACAAACTCTACATATGAGCTCTATCTATTTTACAATACGTGTAATATGTATTCACAAAATGTCCATTTTCTATATGTGTGAACTTCACATCTTTTTTTTTTTTTAGTAAGTTTTAGTGCATGATGAGGTGGTGTTTACCTATAGGATCCACCATCTCTTGGACTGGGCACCATTGATGGTATTTATTGGGCCCCACGTTCTTAAGTAAATCTCAATATTGCTTCAAAAAGGTAGCTATGCATATACAGTTTACAGACAGAATGTTAACATATTAAGCAAGAGTGTGACAACTTATCAGTGCTAAATGTGCCATAAAAAAACCCAGCATGTAAAATTCTTAGCTTTGACAAGTGACAACATATCTGGCAAAATGCATTGTAAACCAAATGTAATTTTTAGCTGCAGTAAATTTTAGACAATCAAAATGATGTTAAAATGTGTGTGTTTCTTACAGTCTAGAGGCTGCTTATTCTGATGGAGGAAAACACTGACAGCATCCTTCATGATCACTGAAAGAACTGTTCTCCTTTCTCCTGCCCCACACTGATCTATCTGATCGGTGCAGTGCAGGGGAGAAAGTCACCAGGACTTGCACGGATGTTGCGCATCCTGTGTAGCTGAAAAAACTTCTGCAAGACTAGCCCTTGGACCTCTTTATGAAAAGAAGAACGACACTCCTGATATGTGAGGTGGCATGGATAGGGTCCCAATCAAACAAAGTTGTTGATTAGCCATTGAACCTTTCAGGTCATGTGATCAGTCACATTCCTGGAAGGAATTTCAAGATGTGGTAATGTATACGATGGATGAGTGTACATATATATATATATATATAAGTGTTTGTGTGTGTGGAGCTGCATGAGTATATAAGAGAGCTGTTGGTGTATGTAAGAAAGCTGTGTACAAGTATGTAGCAAAACAGTGCGTGTATGTAACAGAGGTGTGAGTGCATACTTCAAAGCTGTAGAAAAGCTATATGTGTTAGAACTGTGTTTGTGTATGGAGGAGAGTTGTGTGTGTATTTCGGAAAATTGCGTGTGTGATAGTAGTAGAGTTGTGTGTATGCAGGAGAGATGTGTGTATGTAGGAAAGAGGGTGGAAACTTATCAATGCTATAGGACCTATGCAAGAACCTAACATGATCAAATTTGACTCATGACAATACAGCTTTAAAAAATGCATTGGCAGCAATTGTACCGATCATCTACTTTCAATGAATTATCAGCAAATTGGTGAAAGTACACCTATTAAAAAAAAATAACAGCCTCCTCCATATCCCCTCTAGCTGTCCTGTCCATCACCAAGATAGGTGCGTTTTCTGCCATTTTAGGTAGAAGTAATGTTCAACCAATTTGCTTCTAATTTAGACAAAGTAGTAGGAAAGTTTATCAAACAAACTCTACATATGAGCTCTATCTATTTT